>NC_085988.1:6061623-6370790 GCF_030014385.1 Trichomycterus rosablanca | reverse complement strand
CCTGTTCTACCTGAAACTCAACTCTACATGTTTGTTCCTGATACTGAAAGTATTTGGAACGTCGACACTTTCACACAGAACATTAAAATCATTCAGATCTTTTATTTCTACCAGAGAGAAAACAGACTGATCACTACAGGTGAGATTTATTTCCTACAGCAAATGATTTTAATATAATTATTGTATTTTTATCTGTAGTTCCTATAATCGTTGTACAATCATAAACTTTACTTTAAGAACAGCTACTGTTGTAAATGTAAACATATATACTTACAGTCTACTGTACTTACTTCCATGTACTTGTGTTATATTTAAGCTGCTGGAACAATGTAATAAATGTTATCTTGTAATTTTATAACAGAGATACAAAAAATCTGTAATAATTGTACAGACCAAATGCAGATAAATAAATCTATTAAAATCTCGTATGATTTAATTTAATGATGCAAAACATTTACAGCATTTAGCAGACTCTTTTATTCAAAGGAACTTACAGGATACAGTCCAAGCAAATGAGAGTTAAGGGGCTTGTTCAAGGGTCCAACAATGGTGGGGTTTGAACCAGCAGCCTTCTGCTTAATAGTCTAGAACTATTTATTTACTGCTGTCAGATGTTTTCAGTAAGATGTCCGTGTATAAAACTTTAATCGCTGTAATGTGAGATTCATATTCAAGGTTCTTTCTTCTCGTTCTCGATAATTAAATATAAATAAATCAAATTCCATCAACTCAATCTGCAGTGAACAAGAAACAACATCAAATGAAAAGTTTTGTTTGTTTGTTTGTTTATTAGGATTTTAACGTCATGTTTTACACTTTGGTTACATTCATGACAGGAACGTTAGTTACTCATTACACAAGATTCATCAGTTCACAAGATTATATCAAACACAGTCATGGACAATTTAGTATCTTTAATTCACCTCACTTGCACATCTTTGGACTGTGGGAGGGAACCGGAGCACTCGGCGGAAACCCACACAGACACAGGGAGAACATGCAAACTTCACACAGAAAGGACCCAGACCACCCCACCTGGGGATCGAACCCAGGACCTTCTTGCTGTGAGGCAACAGTGCTATCCACTAAGCCACCGTGCCGCCCTACTTACATCAGAGCTAAAAAGTGCCTGAAGAGAAACAACAATTGTTTACCTGCATTACAGTTTGTAGTTGACCTAAGCAACCACTTACTACTTTCTGTACCACCTACTACACCTGTATTACAAAATAAAAGTAATAAAGAACAAGTACAAAAACAAATTATGAAAAAAATCCTAATAATAGTAATTACAAATAAAAATAATTACAAATAAAAACAATAAATAAATGTAAATGTAATAATAAAGAGTGTTGTAATTACCTAGTGACATGTACTACTAACTACACCTGTATTACAGCAGTATTACAGTATGAGTACAGTAATAAGGTCATGGTGGTTCCCTGATTCTACTATTCATGATGCAACATCATTTTTTGAGTCAAACAAATGCACACTAAGCCACTCTGTTGTTGCACATGCAGAATGAATCCACACAGCCATATAAATGAGACATGGTCCTTTTTTTATTATATTTATTTATTTATTTTATATTATATTTATTGGAAGACCAAAAGAACAATCAATTATAATTTTCCAATCTAGTTGTGGTGTGGTCTGTATCTGCACTCTGTGTTCTCTTATTTATGTATTTTTTCTGCATGTTTAGGGGTTTACTCCAGTCCAGCAAAAGACTCAACAGTACAACATACTGTGTGTTCATGACTGAATGAGCTGTCTACTCGGACTACTCTGAGATGGAGACTCTTCATCCAGACCGCTCCAACTAACAATGAATACTGATATTGATAGGTAAACAGATCCTGTTATTTTTTTAAATAATGACCACATAAATCACTATTTTAAGTTTATATTTACATCTGCAGTCAGGTCCATACAACAGGATCAGATTCTTCAGTACCCAGTCATATCATCATGAACAGTGACACTTCTGTGCATCATCCAGTAGTATTCCAAGATGAAGATCCATCACCTGGATGCAGGTAACTTGACTCAATCCACAGTGTGAGGAAACGTTCACATGTGACTGTAAGGATTATTGTTAGGAGAACATTAGCTACTGAGTAATGTTGTGGATCCTTCTGGCAGAAATGAGCAATTCTAAATAAAGTGTAATAAGTGCCTATAAAGTAAAACATATTGGGTGTGTTGGAAAACCTAGTGAGCTGCCTTGCTGTCTTACTGTCTACACAAGCAGTTTCCTTGTTACGAGACACGGTGATCTCGTGTAGTTTTGTATTCCCAGCTGTTATACCAACCGACTGGGTGGACTCAAAAGCAGATCATAAGTTTTGCAGTTAGCGGGGTTTGAACCGGGATCGCTGGCGTGGATGCGTAGCGCTTATCCCCGTGCGCTATGGAGGAGTAATGAGTGCTTGTGACTGAGCGTTTATGAAGCGAAGGTCCGCTAGGCGGCGGACACTGAGATATTGCGGGATATGAATATACACACAAGGACTGAGTGTGTGATAAAAGAAAAAAAACGGGATAAAGTAAATGAGATCGGTGGCGAGCGCGATCTGAGAAAGGAAAACACAAAACGTGCAGTCTCGATCCCCGGACGTCGGGGCGAGGGACTGTCACTCTAACCGCTATGCTGCGGAACGAACTGAGAAAACCTCGATCTGAATCGCTTGAAGAGGGAGTCGCCTGCAAACAGGCGGGAAGCGAAACAGAGGAAACTCAGACAAACAAACAAAGGAGCGCAAACCCAGGAAATGAAAACTAACAAACTACCCGCTGGCCGTCGGGTAGTTTGGCCGAAACTAAATGGAACCTCAACGCTGGTGTGAGGGTTTTAAAAGGAATAACATTCAGCGTCTAACGTGGACACTCTGAATGGGGTTAAGGAAGGGAACAGAGAAAGGGTTTTGGGGAAACTGTTCCCCGAGAGAGAGAAGAGGAAATGTCTTTTAAGACGAAAACCCACAGAAAAATTACCGGCGAGGTCTGGCAACAAAGGTTAACACAAGACTCTGCGCCGAGTGAGCCGTGCAAAGCCCTTTTAAGAAGTGCCGCCCAGGTGATGTCAATTAGCTTGACTCGCCCTAGGTGTAGCGCGCGATCGCCCCCTAGCGGTGGGCGGATGGCGGTGTCTTACATTCCTAAGTAGAGAGGATTCTAATAAGTTAATGACTTATAAGTCAGGTTATTCGAACGCACTACTTAGCGATTCCACAGGGTTTAGCATTTAGCATCTTGTCATTAAAACCAATGGATTGAGGTAGCACAGCACGCTAACGTCAATATAACATCTCCCTTCATAATAATAATAAATAATAATACATTTTATTTATATAGCGCTTTTCAAGATACTCAAAGACGCTTTACATAAGACAAATAATCAAAACAAATACGTACATACACCATACAAATCATAGTACAAAATCAAAATAGTACATCAACATCAAGAATAATTAAGATAAAAACAAAGAGAGCAGCATAAGTTAAAAAAATCATGTACCGATAACGGTTACATTTCCTGACAAGCTCGAACTTGCAAATTAAAAAAAACACTCGGTACAAGTTTATTCAAGGTAAAAATCAGTAATATTTTATTTACGTTTAAAAATAACTCCATTCGTTTCTCCACCCTGTCAGCAACGTTTATTTTTCTGTGAGAGAAGAGCACCCAACCCGCAATGAATGCTGGGATTGCCTTGATCACTAATGCCAAGTTCACACTACACGACTTTCCAAGTCGTCAGGTTGCTGTACAGTTCACACTACACGACTGGATCTCTTGTAATCGGGAGTCTTTCAGTCGGTGTGCATATTCTGAGTGGATTTGGCAACACGAACAGTATGGATTGTTCTGTAGTAAGTTGGAGGTTAATTAATAATTTTGTAATGCAGTGTGGGTATTATGTTTTGTAGAGGATCAAATCAGAAATACTGTAAAACGTGCGTGTGCTGATGTATTCTTATATAAACTATATTAATTAAGCCACTGTCCCACCTGTTTACACTCGTCTTCTGCGTTTCCCCTCACGCTGTATCCTGCGTTCTCATTGGCTGTTCGACATGTCACTCATTCCCAGTTGCACATCTGAGATTGTTACATTGTTACATTCTTGTGTAATAAATTCCACTTGAAAAACTGCAACATTAGCATCTCTAACACCCAAATAATTCAAATATGTCATCAAGATGATGAAACATGGTGGTAAACATGCCCCTGTCATCATAAAGCTGATGTAACCTAAATAACCACTTATATACAACCTTTACACCATGTAAAAACTTAAAGTAGATACAACAGCACAAGATCATATTAGTTTTCACTTTTATCAGTCAAGAACAGAAATCTAAGGGTTCTGTGGACACAGGCTTACTCACACTGAATAGCTGAGAATGTAAAAAATTCTCATAAATCTTCAGTTCTGCTGAAACATGCAGATAGTGTCAGATAAGGTCGGAATTTGGCTTAAAAAGCATGAATTCCTGAATTTGTTATAACTTGTGTGAACAGTTCAGGCTGCTGGTGGTGTAATGTTGTGAGATTTTCTTGGCACACATTGAACCTCCAATACTATTTGGTTACTATTAGGATGGTTTAAATGCCACAGCTTATCTTAGTAAAGCACAAGTTGTCTCAAACTGGTTCCATTAACCTGACACACACAGAGTTTCTTAACAGCCTTAGTACAGAGATCAGATTTATATTTTATTATTATGTTATATTTTCAGTCAAATCTGGGTTAAGAGATCACATACTCCAGTACCCAGCTGTATCTCCTTGAAGAGTGATGACTCTATGAAAGTTTCTCCTGTGAACTTTAAAGATGAAGATCTATCATCTGGACTGAGGTAGGTGTATGTGTTGTAACGCTTCTTACCCGGAGTGAATGACCAGGTGCTCCGGATGACTGCAGATAAGTTAGAGAGCCGGGCGAACACACACAGCACACAAAAACAACTGTAGATGTTCCAATAAAGGCTCTTTTATTACTGCAGTGACCATACAAAGCCAGGCCAAATGGCTACTACGATTCCCTTTACACATAAAAGAATTAAAGTAGAAACACCATGGTAGCGTTACTAAAATACGTTTATAAAACGGATAGTTCCGGTCCTAAAATCTGATTGGCTGAGCCGCGTTCGAAGCCGTTGTAAAATCCATGATAAACGCACGACTAGGACCACCTCACATCATTCCATATTAATACGCCACTGAAAAGAAAAAGTTAATGTTATTTTCGCAACACTGTTAATCGAACTACCTTGCGTAGCGGAAGAATGCTTCATTGTAAGTTTATACACAATAAATACATTTATGAATTAAACATTGTTGTATTTATTGTATTGTATGTTGACCGCCATTTTATAAAAGCAATAAGCCCCTCGAGGCCGTGCGTTACTGCTATGATTTTATCACGGGGAAAGAAGTTTTAGGCACCGCTTCGCATCGTGCCAAAAACGTCAATATAGAATATAGAATAGTCTGTAAACTACAATACACAAATAACCCAAAGATGTTTTCTTTAAATGAGCCAGAGTGGAATATCTTTTTTTAAATAACAAAAACAACAACAAATGCACAAAACTGCATTGTTAAAGCTTGAAACAACATGTTACCCAAAACCATGTGCCCTCTTTATATCCTCATTATACGTCTTTTAAACCATAACAGAAAATGGACACAGCACTGACTAATAGTTAAGTTTGTCACTACGGTAGGGGTTAGTCCACCTATTAGTTAACCATTCGGAAGTGACCCTAGGCACTCGTCTGGGCCTAAGATTATACTGACCAACTGTGTCAGGACCAGAGTCAGCCAAGGAGTCTGTGACATGAGAAGTGTCTGGCAAGAAATGTGGTTCAATAGCTTCATTGTCAACGTCATGCGTCATGCCTCCCCGTCATGGTCACGGAATAAGTCACAGAGATCGGCCATGGATTCAGCATACATGTGCTTAGGAGAGTCCTGCTCCGAACCATTATGTGCAGACTCAACACAACCAGGGGCAGCCGAGTCCCATGTGTGGAAAGGTTGCAGATTAACAACATGGAAGACACCAAAGTCCTCTCCTGTATCCAACTTCTCAAGGCGATATGTCACATCCGAGAGCTTTTGGGAAACGCAGTGTGGGCCACTGTACACTGGAGCTAGTTTAGCTGTGAAGTTAGCAACTGCATCTGATCTGGGGTGTGTCTTGATTCTCACAAGATCATCCAGCTGATAGGAAACAGGATGGCGCTTCAGGTCATAGTAGTGTTTACGCCTTTCATGGCTTGTTTCCAACACCTTTCTAGCATGATCATGTGCTTCTTTAAGTGATAACCTCAGGTTCTCAGGGTACGAAACCTCTGGCTCTTTAGTTCCTTCACTGTCAGGTTGTGTGATTAAGTCAAGTGGAGTATCCAACTCCCGGCCATAAAGCATCATTGACGGGCTGAATCCTGTACTCTCATGTGGAGCAGTCCATAGGGTGAAACATATTTGGGGAATAAACTTATCTCATGCCGTGTGTTTGTCCCCTACATATCCACGAATGGCCGTCTTTAGAGTGTGGTTAACGCGCTCAGTGGCATTAGTTTGAGGGTGGTATGCCGTTGTAAGCCTGTGTTCAGATCCAAGAGCGGACAATACATGTTCAAAAAGCTCACTGACAAAGGGTGAACCACGATCAGAGATGAGGTATTTGGGCATGCCGTGCAAAAACTTCACTTAGGAACTTGCTTGAAGCAGTTTGAGCTGTAGCCTCTCTCGCTGCACTTACTTCCACCCCAGTAGTCCACAAAGACAATTATGTGAGCATTTCCACATGCTGTGCGTGGCAGTGGACTTACAAAATCAACTCCAACATACTCCCATGGTCTCTGAGGCTTGATGGGAACCATAAGGCCTGCAGGCTTCCTCTGACTGGGCTTTGTGAGTTGGCACACAGTACAGGACAGCACATATTTCTTAACATCAGAAGCCTTCTTGGGCCAAAAAAATCTGAGCTTCAGCTGGGCCAAAGTTTTTGAGATACCCAAATGTCCAGCAGTAGAGTGGTCATGGTAGTGTTTAAGTAGAGTGCCCCTAATGGCAGTAGGCACAAAAAGCTTGAGCTGCTTCATAGGGTGTAGGGCACAGTGCATTTTAGGATCCAAGAAGTACAACAGCCCGTCCTGTTCGATGTACTGGGTATCTAACTCACTCTTGTCAATATCGGGGACACTGTCCAGTTCCCGCAACAAGGTGCCAGTCTCACAATCATCCAACTGTAGCTGCCTAAGTGGGGCCGGTCCTGTAGTAGCACAGGAGGTAAGGCACGAAGATCAAGGCCGGCTATGCAAGTATAGTCTGGGAGGATGTCCAAGGGCGTATCTTCACTTGGCAAGGGGTTGCAAGAAAGTACATCAGGAACCTTGTTACGAGCTCCCAGCTTATGGACAATGCTAAAATCAAAGTCCTGCAGTCTAAGAGACCATCTTGTGAATCGGCCCAAAGGGTTAGGGCGTGACATCAACCATTTCAGGTTACTCTGATCCGTGAAAATTGTCACATGCAGGCCTTAAATGTATGGTCTGAAGTTCTCTAGAGCCCAGATGGCTGCCAAACATTCTTTTTCTGGAGTAGAATACGGCTTTTCTGCCTTATGCAGTGAACGGCTTGCATATGCCATGGCAATGTCTTGACCATCCTGATCTCTCTGCATCAGGGCAGCACCTAGGCCAGCATCACAGGCATCGGTATGAATGAAAAATGGGCGTGAGAAGTCAGGAAATCTTAGCACTGGTGCAGAAGTCAAGTGAGCTTTCAGTGTATTCATGGCAGATTCACAACTTGAGTCCCATGTGAACTGTACATCATTCCTCATGAGTGCAAACAATGGTTCAGCTACTTGAGAATAACCAGAAATGAAGCAACTGTAGTAATTTGTCAATCCCAGGAACTGTCTCACCTGCTTTACATACTGGAGTTTTGAAGTCCATTACAGCACTTACTTTGGACAGGTCTGGCAGAACACCATCGGGGGTAATGCAGTAGCCGAGAAAGATGAGTTCAGTGAGTCAAAACTGACACTTGCTTAGCTTTATGGACAAGCCATCAGATTGGAGCCGGGCAAGGACTTCACCCAAGTCTTTCAAATGCTGCTCGAAAGTTGGGGAAGCAATGACAATGTCGTCCAGGTACACCGCACAAGTCTTGTAAATTAGGCCAGCAAGGACTGTACTCATGAGCCTCTGGAAGGTTTCCGGAGCATTGCACAAGCCAAATGGGAGGACCCTGAACTGGTATAACCCACAATGTGAAACAAAAGCAGTCTTGGCCCTTGAATCCTCATCTACTGCTACCTGCCAGTAGCCCCGTGCTAACTCAATAGTAGAGAGAAATTTTCCTTGAGCCAGGAAGTCTAATGATTCATCCGCCCTTGGAAGTGGGTAAGAGTCTTTCACTGTAAGCTGGTTCAGACCTCTGTAGTCCACAGAACCATGGTTCTTCACAAGGTTCTTCACAATGATGACCGGAGCAGCCCATGGACTGTGAGAGGGCTCAATGATACTGTCTTTAAGCATTTTTTCAATTTGATCCTCAATAGTTCTCTTCTTTTCAGGTGATGTGCGATAAGGCGGAAGGCAGATTGGCCTAGCATCAACAGTATCAATGACATGCTTAGCCAAAGATGTGTGACCGAGGCGACCACTAAACAAATCACCAAAGTCCTCCAGTAGATTCAACAACTTTTCTTTTCTGGTTTGAGTCTAGTGAGGCTTCTTCCACTTTGCTATGCAGGTCATGAGTTGGAGCATTCAGACATGTCATGTACTCACTCTGGAAGGTCACATCAGCATTTGGAGCATAATTAAGGTTGTCATCATTAATTGTCACTGTTGTAGATGGAATGTGGATACTGACTGAAGCACGTAGCATAAAATCCATACCCAGAATCATTGGTGAGGATAAGTTTGGGATGATGACAAATCTATGGTAAAAATGCTGCCCCTGGAAGACTATTGACAGCCAAGTAATGCCTGAGGGTTCTCTAACTGTATTGGTGGGGCTGTCCAAGGTTGAGCTTTGGATGTACTAGAATCATTCACAGGGGCAAAGTCAGCACGTACAGCAGATAAGGAGGCTCCTGTGTCCAGTGTGGCAGGCAGTGCTCTACCTTTGAAATTTACAATGGTTCTAAAAGGTGTGTTCCAGAAAACGTTTGAGAAAACATCCTCTACATGTCCTTAAACAGGCAGAGTTGACTGGTTGGCACAAGGTGAGTAAGGCATTATGTTCTGGAGGGAGGGGCTGTCAGTTTGTTGAACTCACTAAGCATGTGAGCTACAAAAAAAGGAAATGGTTCTTCAGGAGCCTGAAACCGGTCCAGAATTCCCTTCTGGTTGTCAGATGGCAGAAAGACTTTCTTGAATAGAGCACAAAATTGTGCCCATGTGACAATGTGTGTTCTAGGGACACTGAACCATTTCCGTGGTTCCTTGGCTAGGAACCGCGGAAGTTCAAGGAACACCTGCACATCTGTTAAGTCAAGCTCATTTCTGTAGATGTTCATGGACTGAAGCCAATCCTCAGGCAAGACTTTACCAAATATAGGCGGCTCCAGCTTAGACTGGTGCAGAATAGAAGCAATAATTCTAAAGGTGTGACTCAAATCCACCGGACTTTGTGGAAGAATTGAGGGACGGCTGCTAGACTGGTGGTCATAGGCAGGCACCCTGGTATTAGGAATATCAGTTGGTGAAAACATTGTACGAGGTGTCGAAGTGACTCGACTCCACTGGTCAAACATGCTTTTCTGCAATTTCAGCGAGTCATTTAAACATTGTTGGAGGAGTCTCACCTCATCTTGTAGTGACTGTACTTGGTCTTTTAGTTCACTGTGGGAATGCTGTGGACGCCTTTGTCTGACAGCAGGTGTAGGGTGAGGTAAGTCAGTCTGTATGTCGGGGAACAGAACATACTGCAAATATAATTAGTACAGTATAATGAAAATTATGCAGATTACCCATATAAATACAGTAAATAAAATAACCTATTTTACCCCCAAGTCATTAACAATTTAAATGACAAACCGATTAATTTCAATATATCAAACTTGAACTCAATAATTGTATCAATAGAACAAAATTATGACCTATATAGGCAAACAAAGCACATACGGCATTAGTTGACACTTAGAAACTCAGGTTTGGTTGTTTTCTCTCTTCCAGCAGTTACAATAATATGCAAGGTTATGAGTACACTTAACTTTGGAAGGTCCAAGTGTTAGTCCATTGCGAACATGCACGACGCAAGAAAGAGAAAATTTCGAGAAAAAAAATGACCAAAAACAGCCAAATATTCACTAAAGTCACTCACTGTACAGTTACTGACAGGGTTCATACACCTTCTCCACGGTAAATTTTAAGCACTTTCAAGCTTTTCCAACACTTTACAGCTGTAGTTTGTTTATTAGGATTTTAACATCATGTTTCACATTTTGTTTACATTAATGACAAGTAGTTACTAATTACACAAGGTTCATCAGTTTCACAAGGTTATATAAAGCACAGTCATGTACAATGTAGTATCTTCAGTTCACCTCACTTGCACGTCTTTGGACTGTGGGAGGAAACCGGTGCACCCGGAGTAAACCCATGCAGACACAAGGAGAACAAGCAAACTCCACACAGAAAGGACCCGGCCCGTCCCACCTGGGGATCGAACCCAGGACCTTCTTGCTGTGAGGTGACAGTGCTACCCACTTAGCCACCGTGCCACCCTACAGCTGTGGTAAATTACATATTTATACAAATACATACACTATATTGCCAAAGTATTCACTCACCCATCCAAATCATTGAATCTAGTCTAAAAGTATTATGTTCTGAAGTATCAAAAGTAATTTTCTGATATTAAATGTACTTAAGTATTAAAAGTAGAAGTAAAAGTAAATGCTGTTAGTACAAACGGAAGCTGTCATTTTGAAAAATATGAAGATTTTAAGCCTGTAAACCAGCTTAACAACCTTCTATCTGAACATGATTTGTGCCAATTATCTTTTTAACATTATCTATTTGAAATCATGTCATAATTTTTTTTACCTCATTACTAGCCAAGTTCCAACATTTTTTAGAATGTGGTGTAGCTTACAATGCATTTACTGTATATTACGGGTCTTACACAGTCATAGGGACATTATCAAAATGTTCAATTTAGGCTGTTTAACATTTATTGTTTTCATTCTTTATAATAATAAATCAGAACCATATTTTAGGCAAAACAACATGCATGAAGAACATCATGTAGCATTTTTTCTCAATAGTGCAAACAACATTTTTACATAATCCATCTTCACACTGACATGTACTCCTTCAAGAATTATTGCAATTTTACTTAAAAAAAAATAAAAATGCGAAACATTTCTCACACTTTTTCATAAATACTTTAAAGTATTTTTTTATTCTTGTTTAGTTTATGTATTACAGTGGGCACTGTTTGCATGAAAATAAAAATAAACATGGCATGTTTTGTTTTATATTATTTTTTTATATTATATTTGTTAGAATTTCATATCACATGTACACTGTCAATTTAATATTTTCTTTCACAAAGTAATTTTAGTTAACCAAACTAGATTTCTTCCTAGGGTCATTTTTTCTGTAGTTCAGCTTCTTCCAGTGTGGAAGTCTCTAATCTGCAGCATTTCTCTCCCATTGATAAAAAATATGGAACAAAGTGCGTCTTGTATCAGTTCAGTTCACATTTCTGTAGTAAATGTAGTGGAGTGAAAGTAAATTTGCCAAAAACGTTATACTACTACGTAAAAACGTTTATGTTGGTTGCGAATGAGCTCTTTGAGCCAACTATTTTTACGTGAACAATGGGAGCCGACTCCCGTCCAAGAGCCGTTACTTTATTTCCTTTTCATAAATTAACACAAGGCAGAATGTTAGGGTGATCTTCTCCACGGCACGGGCAGCCACTCCACAGGCAGAAGTGGTAACATTGAAGAGCTGTTTGGAGCAGAAAGAGTCGACTCTTCTTGGTGAGCTGAGCCAAATGACTCACCAAAAAGAGCCAAAATTCGCATCACACACAGGCGCAAGCATTTCATTCGTTTTAGGCTCAGCAACTTTTTTTCATTTCTCTAATAAGCAAACTATTCAGTCGGATAGCTATTTATGGTAAAAGAAATACTGTTATGATTTCGAGCACTTTTAAGCACTTTATCCAAAATTCCAGCACTTTTTAAATCTGGAAAATAAAATTCAAGCATTTTCAAGGATTTCAAGCCCGTACGAACCCTGTACTGAGTGTCCGTTTCACTCCAACCAGCGAAACATAGGGACGGGGCAAGAGAAAAACGCTCAGTTTCACCCATGTGTGCAGCAGTATTCACACACACAGTTCAGTCACTCCACGGCAAAGTAGGATGCAAACACTCACTGTTCACCAAATCACGAAAACACTCACTGTTCGCTCCTCGCAAAAGCAGCAACACAGCCAACAGTCTCCCACATGAAAAATCCACAGACAGAGTTCGAATTCATGCAGTTTGTCCACACTCCGCTCGCGGTTAGTGGCTAATGCACAGTTTAGTTTAAGCACAGTTTAAAAACAGTTGCAAAACACAAAAATATCCACCAAAAGTAGGATGTCAGGTCCAGAGACAATTGTTCGGGTGCCACTTGTAACGCTTCCTACCAGGAGTGAGAGACCAGGTGCTGTCGATTTGTCCTACCCTATCGAAATTTCCTACCGTAGAGCAGATTTATAGATCTATCTGTCGATTTGTCCTACCCTATCGAAATTTCCTACCGTAGAGCAGATTTATAGATCTATCTGTCGATTTGTCCTACCCTATCGAAACTTCCTACCGTAGAGCAGATTTATAGATCTATCTGTCGATTTGTCCTACCCTATCGAAATTTCCTACCGTAGAGCAGATTTATAGATCTATCTGTCGATTTGTCCTACCCTATCGAAATTTCCTACCGTAGAGCAGATTTATAGATCTATCTGTCGATTTGTCCTACCCTATCGAAATTTCCTACCGTAGAGCAGATTTATAGATCTATCTGTCGATTTGTCCTACCCTATCGAAATGTATTCCTGTAGTAAATATTTAAGTTTTATCGATCTATTCTTATTAAAATTATGTTTATCTTATTATAAACTATAGGTAGCACATCTTGATAGCTCTATATATTATTATAACTAGTGGTAGCACATCTCGATAGGTCTATATATTATTATAAACTATAGGTAGCACATCTCGATAGTTCTGTATATTATTATAAACTATAGGTAGCACATCTTGATAGGTCTGTATCTTATTATAAACTATAGGTAGCAGATCTCGATAGGTCTATATATTATTATAAACTATAGGTAGCACATCTCGATAGGTCTATATATTATTATAAACTATAGGTAGCACATCTTGATAGGTCTGTATCTTATTATAAACTATAGGTAGCAGATCTCGATAGGTCTATATATTATTATAAACTATAGGTAGCACATCTCGATAGGTCTATATATTATTATAAACTATAGGTAGCACATCTTGATAGGTCTGTATCTTATTATAAACTATAGGTAGCAGATCTCGATAGGTCTATATATTATTATAAACTATAGGTAGCACATCTCGATAGGTCTATATATTATTATAAACTATAGGTAGCACATCTCGATAGTTCTGTATATTATTATAAACTATAGGTAGCACATCTTGATAGGTCTGTATATTATTATAAACTATAGGTAGCACATCTCGATAGGTCTGTATCTTATTATAAACTATAGGTAGCAGATCTCGATAGGTCTGTATCTTATTATAAACTATAGGTAGCACATCTCGATAGCTCTATATCTTATTATAAACTATAGGTAGCACATCTCGATAGGTCTGTATTTTATTATAATTAGTGGTAGCACATCTCGATAGCTCTGTATCTTATTATAACTAGTGGTAGCACATCTCGATAGTTCTGTATATTATTATAAACTATAGGTAGCACATCTTGATAGGTCTATATCGTATTATAACTAGTGGTAGCACATCTCGATAGGTCTGTATATTATTATAAACTATAGGTAGCACATCCAGATAGCTCTATTTCTTATTATAAACTATAGGTAGCACATCTCGATAGCTCTATATATTATTATAATTAGTGGTAGCACATCTCGATAGGTTTGTATATTATTATAAACTATAGGTAGCACATCTCGATAGTTCTGTATATTATTATAAACTATAGGTAGCACATCTCGATAGTTCTGTATATTATTATAAACTATAGGTAGCACATCTTGATAGTTCTGTATATTATTATAAACTATAGGTAGCACATCTCGATAGTTCTGTATATTATTATAAACTATAGGTAGCACATCTCGATAGGTCTATATCTTATTATAACTAGTGGTAGCACATCTCGATAGTTCTGTATATTATTATAAACTATAGGTAGCACATCTCGATAGTCCTGTATATTATTATAAACTATAGGTAGCACATCTCGATAGTTCTGTATATTATTATAAACTATAGGTAGCACATCTCGATAAGTCTGTATCTTATTATAACTAGTGGTAGCACATCTCGATAGTTCTGTATATTATTATAAACTATAGGTAGCACATCTCGATAGTTCTGTATAATATTATAAACTATAGGTAGCACATCTCGATAAGTCTGTATCTTATTATAACTAGTGGTAGCACATCTCAATAGGTCTGTATATTATTATAAACTATAGGTAGCACATCTCGATAGCTCTATATATTATTATAAACTATAGGTAGCACATCTCGATAGCTCTATATATTATTATAAACTAGGTAGCACATCTCGATAGGTCTGTATATTATTATAAACTATAGGTAGCACATCTCGATAGGTCTGTATATTATTATAAACTATAGGTAGCACATCTCGATAGTTCTGTATATTATTATAAACTATAGGTAGCACATCTTGATAGTTCTGTATATTATTATAAACTATAGGTAGCACATCTCGATAAGTCTGTATCTTATTATAACTAGTGGTAGCACATCTCGATAGTTCTGTATATTATTATAAACTATAGGTAGCACATCTCGATAGTCCTGTATATTATTATAAACTATAGGTAGCACATCTCGATAGTTCTGTATATTATTATAAACTATAGGTAGCACATCTCGATAAGTCTGTATCTTATTATAACTAGTGGTAGCACATCTCGATAGGTCTGTATATTATTATAAACTGTAGGTAGCACATCTCGATAGCTCTATATATTATTATAAACTATAGGTAGCACATCTCGATAGCTCTATATATTATTATAAACTAGGTAGCACATCTCGATAGGTCTGTATATTATTATAAACTATAGGTAGCACATCTCGATTGGTCTGTATATTATTATAAACTATAGGTAGCACATCTCGATAGCTCTATATCTTATTATAAACTATAGGTAGCACATCTCGATAGGTCTGTATATTATTATAAACTATAGGTAGCAGATCTCGATAGGTCTGTATATTATTATAAACTATAGGTAGCACATCTCGATAGGTCTGTATATTATTATAAACTATAGGTAGCACATCTCGATAGCTCTATATCTTATTATAAACTATAGGTAGCACATCTCGATAGGTCTATATATTATTATAATTAGTGGTAGCACATCTCAATAGCTCTATATCTTATTATAAACTATAGGTAGCACATCTCGATAGCTCTATATATTATTATAAACTATAGGTAGCACATCTCGATAGCTCTATATATTATTATAATTAGTGGTAGCACATCTCGATAGGTCTATATATCATTAAAAAACAATGGGTAGCACACTTGATTCATTGACCTGTCTCTCAGACATATATCTCAATTTTTTTTTTATTAGGATTTTAACATCATGTTGATTACATTCATGACAGGAACGGTAGTTACTCATTACACAAGATTTATCAATTGACAAGTTTAATATCAAACACAGTCATTTTGTATCAGTCAACACAATTTTGTATCTCCAATTCACCTCACTTGCATGTCTTTGGACTGTGGGAGAAAACCGGAGCACCCGGAAAAAAACCCCACATAGACATGGGAGAACATGCAAACGTGTGTAAATTCTGCACATTAAAATGTACCCATCTACTGTCACACTGCACCCGAGAAAAACAGGTAACAATGCTGTACAAATCAGTAAATAATGTTCACAATAGCTTTTTAATAATAAAGGTAAAATTACATGAAATCTGTATAATATAGCTGCTCTAAATATTTACAATTTCAATCATGCTCTTGTCACCTCTGTCTTGCAGCATGGAGCAACTTATGCAGTAATCAGTAATCCTTTGCATTGTCGTAAATCACCACTCAGCCCTGCTGTCATGAAGTTGCCTTGGCTTCATAATTCCTGTTAATTCATGGCGACATTGGCAAAAGATACAAACTGGTTTAGCAAATTCTAACTAGTTTAAAATGTTCAATAACAATAACACCTCCAGCTGTTATTTATACATGCATATGAACTTGAGTTCATCCTGAAAAACTTACCATGTAGAAGCACTTTTTAGTTCTACAATTACTGACTGTAGTCCATATGTTTCTCTACATACTTTTTAACCTGCTTTCACCCTGTTCTGGACCACCACAGAGCAGGTATTATTTAGGTGGTGGATCATTCTAAGCACTGCAGTGACACTGACATGGTGGTGGTGTGTTAGTGTGTGTTGTGCTGCTATGAGTGGATCAGACACAGCTGCGCTGTTGGAGTTTTTAAACACCTCACTGTCACTGCTGGACTGAGAATCGTCCAACAACCAAAAACATCCAGCTAATAGCGCCCTGTGGGCAGCATCCTGTGACCACTGATGAAGGTCTAGAAGATCCCCGACTCAAACAGCAGCAATAGATGAGCAATCATCTCTGACTGTACATCTACAAGGTGGACCAACTAGGTAGGAGTGTCTAATATAGTGGACAGTGAGTGGACACGGTATTTTAAAACTCCAGCAGCACTGCTGTGTCTGATCCACTCATACCAGCACAACACACACTAACACACCACCACCATGTCAGTGTCAGAATGATCCACCACCTAAATAGTACCTGCTCTGTGGGGGTCCTGACCATTGAAAAACAGCATGAAAGAGGCCAACAAAGCATGTAGAGAAAGAGATGGACTACAGTCAGTAATTGTAAAACTACAAAGTGCTTCTATATGGTAAGTTTTTCAGGATGAACTTAAGTTCATATGCATGTGAAGGCAGGCTAGTGAGTTCTTTTGGCAATATTGTGTGTATAAAATATATACTTATATATATACACACACTATATATATATATATATATATATATATATATATATATATATATATATATATATATATATATATATATACATACAAACACTATATATATATATATATACAGTGTATCACAAAAGTGAGTACACCCCTCACATTTCTGCAAATATTTTATTATATCTTTTCATGGGACAACACTATAGAAATATAACTTGGATATAACTTAGAGTAGTCAGTGTACAACTTGTATAGCAGTGTAGATTTACTGTCTTCTGAAAATAACTCAACACACAGCCATTATTGTCTAAATGGCTGGCAACATAAGTGAGTACACCCCACAGTGAACATGTCCAAATTGTGCCCAAAGTGTCAATATTTTGTGTGACCACCATTATTATCCAACACTGCCTTAACCCTCCTGGGCATGGAATTCACCAGAGCTGCACAGGTTGCTACTGGAATCCTCTTCCACTCCTCCATGATGACATCACAGAGCTGGTGGATGTTAGACACCTTGAACTCCTCCACCTTCCACTTGAGGATGCGCCACAGGTGCTCAATTGGGTTTAGTCCATCACCTTTACCTTCAGCTTCCTCAGCAAGGCAGTTGTCATCTTGGAGGTTGTGTTTGGGGTCGTTATCCTGTTGGAAAACTGTTTTCGAAGGGAGGGGATCATGCTCTGTTTCAGAATGTCACAGTACATGTTGGAATTCATGTTTCCCTCAATGAACTGCAGCTCCCCAGTGCCTGCAGCACTCATGCAGCCCAAGACCATGATGCTACCACCACCATGCTTGACTGTAGGCAAGATACAGTTGCCTTGGTACTTCTCACCAGGGCGCCGCCACACATGCTGGACACCATCTGAGCCAAACAAGTTTATCTTGGTCTCGTCAGACCACAGGGCATTCCAGTAATCCATGTTCTTGGACTGCTTGTCTTCAGCAAACTGTTTGCGGGCTTTCTTGTGCGTCAGCTTCCTTCTGGGAGGACGACCATGCAGACCGAGTTGATGCAGTGTGCGGCGTATGGTCTGAGCACTGACAGGCTGACCTCCCACGTCTTCAACCTCTGCAGCAATGCTGGCAGCACTCATGTGTCTATTTTTTAAAGCCAACCTCTGGATATGACGCCGAACACGTGGACTCAACTTCTTTGGTCAACCCTGGCGAAGCCTGTTCCGAGTGGAACCTGTCCTGGAAAACCGCTGTATGACCTTGGCCACCATGCTGTAGCTCAGTTTCAGGGTGTTAGCAATCTTCTTATAGCCCAGGCCATCTTTGTGGAGAGCAACAATTCTATTTCTCACATCCTCAGAGAGTTCTTTGCCATGAGGTGCCATGTTGAATATCCAGTGGCCAGTATGAGAGAATTGTACTTAAAACACCAAATTTAACAGCCCTGCTCCCCATTTACACCTGGGACCTTGACACATGACACCAGGGAGGGACAACGACACATTTGGGCACAATTTGGACATGTTCACTGTGGGGTGTACTCACTTATGTTGCCAGCCATTTAGACATTAATGGCTGTGTGTTGAGTTATTTTCAGAAGACAGTAAATCTACACTGCTATACAAGCTGTACACTGACTACTCTAAGTTATATCCAAGTTTCATGTCTATAGTGTTGTCCCATGAAAAGATATAATGAAATATTTGCAGAAATGTGAGGGGTGTACTCACTTTTGTGATACACTGTATATATATATATATATACATACAAACACTATATATATATATCGATTTGTCTGAATATCTGAATAATCTGAATATATATATATGAATAAACATGAATTTGGGTTCAAACTGCAATAAAAAAAATGAAAGGTAAGAAATGTTGATCGCAGTCTCTTCTCTGCTGCCATAGTTATACTTATATTTGCTTCTCCAGTTCTATCAATTTTAAGCATTTTTGGATCCATACCATGTTTTGTAGGCAGCTTTGCTCCACCTAATTCAGACTAGCACAGGTGGTTTTAAATTAAGCTAGTTTGGGACTCCATAGTCCAGGTGTTAGTAATCAGTAGTTAATCTGTGTTTCAGAAAGTCCTTTTTAAAGACATGATTTACTATTCCAGGCTAAGGCCTACTCCTGGCTTAAGTTAAACCCTGTCTGGGAAACCACCCCTTAAAATTGAAAGTTGTAGCATCTCTCAAGTTCTGAGAGTAAAACCCACCAGTAATTTTGGTGTGTCCACAGTTTCCAGCAGGGGGCGAGAGCTACAATACAACAGAGAACCACCAGAAATATAAGGTAAGATCAAACCTGACAACAGAGAATTCACAGTGATGTGATAATAAGATGGAGTTTGATACTCCCCTGTGTTTTTCAACATGGTGCTTTAGTTAGATTACAAATAAGATCTTAGAAATTCCTCTAATTCTAAAAGTATGTGAATTTATATTTACATTTATTGTTCTTCCCCATATCACAGATCTAACTCCACATCAGCTGGAACTGAAGTCCAGAAGAAGCTCAAATTAAATCTGATAAAGAAGTTTCAGTGTGTAAATGAAGTGATCACAAAGCAGGGAAACCCAACACTTCTGAATGAGATCTACACCGAGCGCTATATCACAGAGGGAGAAAGTGGAAAAGTCAATAATGAACATGAGGTGAGGCAGATCGAGGCAGCATCCAGGAGAGCAGCAACTTAGGACACGCCCATCGAATGCAACAACATCTTTAACCCCTTGGTAGTCCAGCCTATTTTTGTGCATTTTTCGCCTGAAAGACATACCTAGTTTCTAAGGCTTCTCATTCAGAAAGTTTATAAGATAACACAAAAATTATACTTCAGTGTTATAGAAAACCCTTTAAAGTATCAGAAAAACACAGCCAAATGCCATGATGTTATGTTACAATGATCAAATGATGACAAAAACCCCCCAAAATGTAGGCGCTTTTTACATTATTTTTTAAAATCCAAAGTTTCAGTGAGTATAAGTAGGACTGCAGGTCTGCAGACCATCTACAGAACATATATAGAGTTGTAGCCAAAAGGGTTCTCTGTGACCAGCCCAAATCTTAGGCCTATAACTTGTTCTGATTTCGAGTTATTGCATCTGGAGTGGCATCACACTTTACTGCTCTCCAAAGCTTTCCAAAGCTTTCTAACTCAGAATAAACAGATTATACTGCAGATAAAATGTGTAAAATGCATTATTTATACTTTATAAAGTCATTATTTATAACATTTAAGTGTTTTTTGGAGTGATGAACTCACAGTGAGCCAGTCACCGCTCCCTTCCCCCAGCGCACACACACATATACAAACCGCTAGATTTGTAACAAGATACATGCAGCCGGTTGAACTTTTCACGAACTGAGTCGTTTAAATTGATTCACACTGTATTATCAGCCCTAAGAGAAAAGTTTGACTCACTCTACTGATTCAGAAGCACACATACCAGCGTGCGTAATGTGTATCCATGGTGACGGCTGGTGAAATACAGCTGTTTAGACTAATCCGAGAGGCTAAATGCAAAAAGTGGGGCGGGATATAAGCTGGTCCTCCAATCAAAAGCAAAATATGCTAATATTTTTGCATTTCTCCAATGAAAAACAAGTATTAGGTGGTGTGATGGATACTGTCTCTACATTGGCTGGAACGGTATTGCGCAATCTAATAGCCAAACACTGAGCAGTATCAGTTAGAGGGAGGTTTTGTGAGTGCTGTGAATGCTTTCTCATTATAATACGAGCTGATATTCACGTGTTATTGACTTTATAAAGTTATAAAGTATGCATTCCACAATCCAAAATGGCCGCCGGTGTTTGTAAACATTGACAAAAAGTGGATTTTATCTCGAATGGAAGGACTAATGAACATAAATTTGGACTCAGATTGAAGATAAAAGATCCAGGTATGGGCTGGTTTAGCTCTCATGCTTTTGTTTGATATACATTTGTCGCAGTGGTGTTGTTTACCAAGTGCTTTGATGCATTGCATGCTATGCATTGATGGCAGAGCTTTATCAGATATGAATCATTTCTGGGATATTTTTTATGCTGATGTATTTGAAGTAAAACAAACAGCAGAAATGTGATAGTGAAGTTGTGCTGGCTTGTTTGGTATAAATGTTGTCGGTATGAAAGTAAGTACCGCAGTATAATATTACAAAATGTAAACACTGTTTTTCTGGCAGAAATTTTTCAGACCTACAATTCTTTTGTGTTTTTAAAAGAACTTATAAACAAAATAAGCTCAATGTTTACGTTGCTAAAAACTAGAGATTTTAAGCTATCAGAAGGTTCCTTGTTTACCAACAATGATATTTTGACGGTGTAGCAGTATACAGAGAAACAAAATGATAAAAATTCATAGCCCATCGACGGGCTAAGGACCACCATTTAAACCTTTATCAGACCAAGATGAACCCATCAGGACTGTCCTGACTAAGGGCATCGCCGGCATCGGAAAAACCGTTTCTGTACAGAAGTTCATTCTGGATTGGGCTGAAGGGAAAGAGAATCAGGACGTCCACCTCATATTTCCACTTCCTTTCAGAGAGCTGAATTTAATGAAGGACCACAAACTGAGTCTGATGGATCTCCTTCACTTCTATTTTCAGGAGATAAGTGAAACTGACATTTCCAGCTTGTACAAAGTTCTGTTTATTTTTGATGGGTTGGATGAATGTCGTTTACCTCTAGATCTCCAGAACTCAGTGGGATTGAGTGATGTAAATAAATCTGCATCAGTTCATGAGCTGCTGATGAACCTGATCAAAGGGAATCTGCTTCCTTCTGCTCTGATCTGGATCACCTCCCGTCCAGCAGCAGCTGATCAGATCCCCTCTAAATGTATCAATCGAGTGACGGAGGTACGAGGATTCACTGATCCACAGAAGGAGGAGTACTTCAGGAAGAGGGTCAGTGATCAGAGTCTGGTCAGTAGAATCATCTCACACCTGAAGTCATTAAGAAGCCTCTACATCATGTGTCACATTCCGGTCTTCTGCTGGATTACAGTTACAGTTCTAGAGAGAATGTTTGGTGAAGCAGAGAGTGGAGAGATCCCCAAAACTCTGACTCAAATGTACACCCACTTCCTCATCATTCAGACCAACGTCATCAGACAAAAGTACATGAAGAATCAGGAGGAAGAAGGAGAAATTACCCTCAAACTGGGAAAACTGGCTTTTGAGCAGCTGATGAAAGGAAACCTGATCTTCTATGAGGAAGACCTAATGAAGTGTGGCATTGATGTTCAAGAAGCCTCAGTGTACTCAGGTGTGTGTACACAGATCTTCAGAGAAAAGTTTGGACTTCACCAGAGTAAAGTGTACTGCTTTGTTCATCTGAGCATTCAGGAACACCTCGCAGCTCTATATGTGCACCTGACCTTCATGAATGAAAAGAAAAATGTTCTTCAACAGAGTGAGTCCTCAAAACTGAGGATCCTGAAGATAAAACGAACCTCAGATCTACACAAGAGTGCTGTAGATCAGGCATTACAGAGTAAGAATGGACATCTGGATCCTTTTCTTCGCTTTCTTCTGGGTCTCTCTCTGCAGTCCAATCAGAATCTCTTACAAGCCTTAGTGACACAAAGAGGAAGTGACTTTAACAACAAACAAAAAACAATTCAGTACATTAAGAAGAAGATCAGTGAGAATCCCTCAACAGAGAAATCCATCAATCTGTTCCACTGTCTGAATGAACTGGAGGATCATTCACTAGTTCAGGAGATCCAACAATACCTGAAATCTGGAGAACTAAAACAAACTAAACTCTCTGGTTCTCAGTGGTCGGCTCTGGTCTTCATCTTACTGACATCAGCAGATGAGCTGGATGTGTTTTACCTGGGTGATTATACCAACAAATACAGCTCATCAGAGGAGGTTCTTCTGAAACTGATGCCGGTGGTTGCAGCATCCAGAGCAGCTCAGTGAGTAATGTTGAAGATTCCTGTTACACTGATATTCTGATGGTATAGTATTTGTATTTTTATTATGCTGGTGCTTACACACATTAAAAAGTGTCTTTTTATTCTGGTCGAATTAAAACATATTTTTATTAAACTTATAACAAGTAATAAGTTACAGAATCATAATTATAAGATTCAGTTTGTTGGATGTATAAAACATCCACATTTGCCAAAATTTGTGTTCATAAATTTTACAGATATTCATATAATAAATGTTTTACCACAACCCCAAATCACAAAACATAGGAACAGTGTTGAAAATGCAAATAAAATAAAAACACAGAGTTTCATACATTTATGACTTTTATTTAGGAGGTGAGGCTGGGAAAGTGTACTTCAGGGACCCGAAAAATCAGCACGGGTGCCCCACAGGGTTGTGTACTCTCCCCACTGCTCTTCTCGCTGTACACAAATGACTGTACCTCCATGGACTCCTCTGTTAAAATCCTGAAGTTTGCAGATGACACTACAGTCATTGGTCTCATCAGTGACAGTGATGAGTCTGCTTATAGACGGGTGGTTGATCAGGTTGTCCTCTGGAGCAGTCAGAACAATCTGGAGCTGAACACAGCAAAAACAGTGGAGATGACCGTGGACTTCAGGAGGAGCCCCCCAACCCTGCCAGCACTCACCATCCTAGACAGGACTGTGATGGCTGTGGAGTCCTACAAGTTCCTGGGCACAACGATCTCCAAGGACCTGAAGTGGGACAGCAACATCAACTCCATCATCAAGAGGGCTCAACAGAGGATGTACTTTCTGTACCAGCTGAGGAAGTTCAACCTACCCCAAGAGCTGATGGTGCAGTTCTACACAGCCATCATAGAGTCCATCGTCACCACATCCATCACAGTGTGGGGCAGCGCGATCACAAAACATGACACCAAGAGACTGCAGCGCATCATCAAGTCTGCAGAGAGGACCATCGGTGTGAAGCTGCCCACACTGCTGGACCTACATGCCTCCAGAACCAGGAAGCGTGCAGAGAAAATCATCACTGACCCGTCTCACCCTGGCCATCACCTGTTTCGGTGCCTTCCATCAGGCCGACGCTTCAGCCACATGAAGACTCGAACGACCAGGCTACAGAGAAGCTTTTATCCAAACTCCATTACGCTCATGAACAATTGAACACTACTGTACTGTTAATACTTGGGACACTTGCACATCAAAAACTACCTATTTCATTTATGTAATGGCATACACAGGATTTTCACCTTACTTCCATTTCATATTTATATATTTTTATATTTTCTATAGTTTTTATATTGCACAAAACTGCACCTTTTTAAAATTACAATGTAAATTGCACATGCTAAATGTTTACAATGTTTTCTATGTTTACGGGTATGAATGTGTGTGTTAGAGAGAGTGAGCTGTGTGAATAAGATTGTCTTTACTGTATTTTTCGTGCACTGCAAGCATCTGTGTAACCAAAAACAAATTCCTTGTATGTGTGAGCATAATTGGCCAATAAAGCCCGATTCTGATTCTGATTCTGATTAATGTCAGAGATTAATAAACATCCATTCCTGCATTCCAGGCCTGCAACATATTCAAAAAAAAAAGTTGGGACGGGGGAAATTCAGAGCTAGTAGTGAGGTAAAAAAACTAAATAATGATGTGATTCCAAACAGGTGATTGTAATGATGGTTTAGTACAAAGCAGCATCCAGGAAAGGGTGAGAGTCTCTGATGAGTAAAGATGATCAGAGAATCCAGTTTGTCCACAAATGTGTGAGAAAATGATTGAAATTCCTGAAAACAATGATCAGAAGCTGCGTCGACTTCCCTGGGCTTGAAGGCATCTAAGATGGACCATCACACAGTGGAAATGTGTATTGTGGTCAGATGAATCAGCATTCCAGGTCTTTTTTGAAAAAAAAAGTGGATGTTGTGTGCTCCGGACCAAGGATGAAAAGGACCATCCAGACTGTTATCATCAACAAGTCCAAAAGCCAGGGTCTGTCATTGTATGGGGGTGTGTCAGTACCAGGGTGTGTCATGGTATGGGGTGTGTCAGTACCAGAGTCTGTCATGGTATGGGGGTGTGTCAGTACCAGGGTCTGTCATGGTATAGGGTGTGTTAGTGCCCTTGGTAAAGGTCATTTGTGATGCAGCATTAATGCAGAAACATACATTGAGAACTTAGAGCATCATGTGCTGCCTTCAAGACATCACCACCTGCTGCACACATTACAAATGCATGTCTGCAGAAAAAGGCTGGCCTATCCCCAGTAAAGAATGCAATCAAATAAAATTTATGGGGGACAGAGTTCAATATGGAGACAGCTCTGGGGAAAAAGCTGTTCCTTAATCTACAACCCCAATTCCAATGAAGTTGGGATGCCATGGAGACTGCATCCTCTGTACACCTACTGCTGCGGTATGCAAACTGATGTGGTCCAGTGTGGGTGAGAGACAGTTCTTCAGGTGTGCCAGGACCAGTCGCTCGAAGCACTTCATAACAATGGGTGTGAGTGCTACAGGGCGGTAGTCATTCAGGCACGTCGGGCTGGAGTGTTTCAGCACTGGTATGATGGAGGTGGATTTGAAGCATGTTGATACAGTTGCCTGGCCTTTTTGATGCCCCTCCTCAGGTTTGCCCTGGATGTGCTGCTGTAGGCCTGTGCATCACCTGTTCTGAAGGTGATGTTGCGGGCTTTCAACAGACAACACACCTCCTTATTCATCCATGGCTTCTGATTTGGGTACGTGGTGATCTGTTTCTGTGTGGTAACACTGTCAGTGGTGGTTTTGATATAGTCCAGCACAGAGGAGGTGTAAGTGTCGATATCCGTGCGAGAGCCACAAGTAGCCTGTGAAGCAAACATACTCCAGTCCGTGTGTTGGAACCTGTCCTGAAGTACAGCGTATGTCCCCGCTGGCCACACCTTAATGGTTGATGTTGATGGCTTCACACGTTGGATGAGTGGAGAGTACTTAGGGATGAGAAACAAAGAAAGATGGTCTGACTGTCCCAGGTGGGGGAGGGGGGTCGCAGTGTAAGCTACAGCGATGTTTGTATAAACATGATCCAAAGTTTTGTTTCCTCTTGTATTGCAGGAAACATGCTGGTGGAGTTTCAGGAGTGTGTCTTTAAGTTTGAGTGATTAAAATCACGTGCAACTATAAATGAGTGTGTTGCGTCCGGTTAGCTCAATAGCATTGTCGGGTATGCCGCCATTTAGCCATGTTTCTGTGAAAATCATGATATTACAGTCCATAAGTCTCTTACTGCAGGTGATGCGAAGTTGTATCTCATCCATTTTGTTCACCAAAGACCGCACATTAGCAAGAAAAATGCTGGGTAACAAAAGCCGATGCGGTGTTAGCTTTAGCTTAGCTTTTAGCCCTCCGCGCTTCCCTCGCCTTTGTTTACGTTCTCGACGCGGCCTGCGAGCACTTCTGCCCGGCCAGTTAGAGTGCTTAGCCTCCGGTGTTTTGGATGATTTGGTGTTCAGGGATGAGTCGAAGATTGGCGATAAAACTGTTGGAGTACCTTAGACCAATATCCAAAAGTTCCTGTCGGGTATAGGATGTTAAAATAAAGTTATTCTGTATGAACAGACTTGAAATGTCTAAATATAAAAGTCTAACTCAAAAGTCTAATATAATTTTATTAGACTTTTTCAGCTCTAGGCTTTATTCTATAACAGAAGTTATTATGGTAAACGTTTACATTACATGATGCTTTTATTACAATTCTCATGTGTACTAAAGTATTGAGTAAGAGAAACAACATATAGTGGATTTTAGCAAGCATTTAAAAAATGTGTTTTACAACAATAATCTCAATCATAAGTAAATGTAGTTTTCACAATGGTGCACTTATAGAACGTATAAAATGATGATCTGAAGCACAATTTATTTTACTACAATTTAGAAGAAGGTTGGTACCTTAGTTAGTATATTTATAACAGTTTCAATCAAATCTAAATTTATTTTTAATACATTTAATCCACCAGATTTAGATCAATAGATGATGCTCTGATGTTAGTGGATTAACTATCATGTTTTTTTCAGGTTTGGTTCGTGTGAACTAAAATATAAAAGTTGTGAAGCTCTGACCTCAGTGCTCAGCTCAGAATCTTCCAGTCTGAGAGAACTTTATCTGTCTCATAATAAACTAGGAGATTTAGGAGTGAAGCATCTCTCTGCTGGACTGGAGAATCCTCACTGTAAACTGGAGATACTGAGGTAAGATCATCTCTCTGAGAATCACACATGAGCTGCTCCTCACTAACTCATCTTCTCTAATAGTGAGACTGAAACAGAAGATTTAGGTTTGAATGGAAGTTGTGTCTTTACTAAATAAAGAGAGGAAATTATCTTTAAAAATAAACCTGTAACAATACTGAGTCCTTCAGTCTAAGAGGAGGAATTACTTCTGATTCATGTTTTACTGCTATTACACCAGATCAGAACATCTTACAATGTTAGATTCCTAATAGCTGCTCTTTTGTATTTAAAAACCTTAATATAATACAACCTTCTTGTTGTAATTAACTCATAACCAGTACATGATCAGATTAAAGTTAAGTCAGCTAAGTTGACAGTCTGCTCTGTTCAACCCCTTCTCAACAAGGGATTTTGGTCTGTCGATCCTGGATTCTGTAGTTGTTTTAAGATAATGTCTCTTGTAAGGGCTCTACAAATAAATTTGACTTGACCTGTTCAAATTTATAAATGTATTTAGTACAATTATATACAGTATAAACCAAAGACATGATAAAAAATGCACAACCCCAATTCCAATGAAGTTGGGACGCTGTGTAAAACATAAATAAAAACAGAATACGATGATTTGCAAATCCTTTTCAACCCATATTCAATTGAATACAAAGACAAGATATTTAATGTTCAAACGGATAAACTTTATAGTTTTTCTGCAAATATTTACTCATTTTGAATTTGATGCCTGCAACACATTCCAAAGAAGTTGGGACAGGGGCATGTTTACCACTGTGTTACATCACCTTTCCTTTTAACAACACTCAGTAAGCGTTTGGGAACTGAGGACACTAATTGTTGAAGCTTTGTAGGTGGAATTCTTTCCCATTTTTGCTTGATGTACAACTTCAGTTGCTCAACAGTCCAGGGTCTCCATTGTCGTATTTTGCGCTTCATAATGCGCCACACATTTTCAATGGGAGACAGGTCTGGACTGCAGGCAGGCCAGTCTAGTACCCGCACTCTTTTACTACGAAGCCACGCTGTTGTAACACGTGCAGAAGGTGGCTTGGCATCGTCTTGCTGAAATAAGCAGGGACGTCCCTGAACAAGACGTTGCTTGGATGGCAGCATATGTTGCTCCAAAACCTGTATGTACCTTTCAGCATTAATGGTGCCTTCACAGATGTGCAGGTTACCCATGCCATGGGCACTAACACACCCCCATACCATCAGAGATGCTGGCTTTTCAACTTAGCGCTAATAACAATTCGGACAGTCCTTTTTCTCTTTGGCCCGGAGGACACGACGTCCATGATTTCCAAAAACAATTTGAAATGTGGACTCGTCAGACCACAGGACACTTTTCCACTTTGTGTCGGTCCATCTCAGATGAGCTCGGGCCCAGAGAAGCCGGCGGCGTTTCTGGGTGTTGTTGATATATGGCTTTCGCTTTGCATGGTAGAGTTTTAACTTGCACTTGTAGATGGAGCGACGAACTGTGTTCACTGACGATGGTTTTCTGAAGTGATCCTGAGCCAATGTGGTAATATCCGTTACTGAATGATGTCGGTTTTTAATGCAGTGCCGCCTGAGGGGTCGAAGGTCACGGGCATTCGATGTTGGTTTTCGGCCTTGCTGCTAACTTGCACAGATTTCTCCAGATTCTCTGAATCCTTTGATGATATTATGGACTGTAGATGATGAAATCTCTAAATTCCTTGCAATTGCACGTTGAGAAACGTTGTTCTTAAACTGTTGGACTATTTGCTCATGCAGTTGTTCACAAAGTGGTGAACCTCGCCCCATCCTTTCCAGGATGCTCCCTTTATACCCAATCATGACATTTACCTGTTTCCAATTAACCTGTTCACCTGTGGAATGTTCCAAACAGGTGTTTTTTTAAGCATTCCTCAACTTTCCCAGTCTTTTGTTGCCCCTGTCCCAACTTCTTTGGAACGTGTTGCAGGCATCAAATTCAAAATAAGTGAATATTTGCCAAACACAATAAAGTTGATCCGTTTAAACATCAAATATCTTATATTTGTGTATTCAATTGAATATGGGTTGAAAAGGATTTGCAGATCATCGTATTCTGTTTTTATTTATGTTTTACACAACGTCCCAACTTAATTGGAATTGGGGTTGTATTACATTTTTATGAATACGGAACTATCTCACCATCTGGAGTTCTCATCTCTAATCATGAACTATAAACCAGACAAAAAAAATACTTTTATTAACATTTAGTAAATAAAATAATATCTCATCAATACATTTTCAGCATTTAGCTGACGCTTTTATCCAAAGCGACTTACAGTATACAGTCTGAGCAAGTGAGGGTTAAGGGACTTGCTCAAGGGCCCAACAGTAGAAACCTGGCAGTGGTGGGGTTTGAACCGTCTTTCTGCTTACTAGTCCAGTACCTTAACCGCTAGGCTACAACTTCCCATCAGACCAAGTATGATCTCAATGATCAAGTATTTACAGTTAGTTCAGGGTTTTAAAAGAAAGTACTGTCGTGGAAATATACCGCCTGGCCAAAAAAAGGTCACCACCTGGATTTAACTAAGCAAATAGGTAAGAGCCTTCCATTGGATAATTACTGCATGGGTGATTGTTTCAGCTGGCAACAAGTTATTTAACCCCAACTGATGCAGTGAGTAGCTTCTTGTTTAATTGTTAAACAATTGTTAAACAACCATGTGGAAAGACACATCCTGTGGTCGTGGAAAAGATGTTAATCTGTTTCAGAAGGGTCAAATTATTGGCTGCATCAGGCAGAGAAAACATCTAAGGAAAAGCTGAAACTACTAAAATCGGGTTAAGAACAGTCACTATTAAAAATCTACAAATGTATTCACCCAGCAAACACAACTATGTGGTATGAGTTAGCCGATTTGTGGTGATACACCATGATGGTAACGTTGTCAGAAAGTAAAGCACCAGAAACAAGAAATCTGAGTTTTAAACAACTGAATTTATTTACAACCCTACTGAGAGCAGCTACTTACAAAAATTTATGTATTACAATAATACACTTAAATGTCATGAAAATTCATTCAGATTTAGCAATTTGATGATGCATCTACCTTAATTAATAAAAAAGTATCGGTATCGGATCGATATCGGTGATACTGGCCCTGTATTTACTTTTGGATCAATACCAAATTTTGCAGTATCGCACACCAGTAACAAGCAGTCACACTGTGTAACAGTCACTCATAATAATTGATTATTAATAATAATAATATTGGACAAAACTAACAGTTAATATAAATATAACACTATTAGCTGCCCCCCCTCACTGCCTGGTGAAAATACAAATCAACATTAAAAAAAAAAACATAAATGAACATAAATCCATTAAAGTTTTCATCATGGAGTCAGAGAGGAGGAACCAGTCTGAATTTAGAAGAAGGTTGGTACCTTAGTTACTATATTTATAACAGATTTAATCAAGTCTAAATTTATTTTTAATACATTTAATCCACCAGATTTAGATCAGTAGATCGTCTGCATTAATGTTAGTGGATGAACTATCATGTTTTTTTTTCAGGCTTGGTTCGTGTGAACTAAAAGATAAAAGTTGTGAAGCTCTGACCTCAGTGCTCAGCTCACAATCTTCCAGTCTGAGAGAACTTCATCTATCTAATAATAAACTAGGAGATTCAGGAGTGAAGCGTCTCTCTGCTGTACTGAAGAATCCTCACTGTAAACTGGAGATACTGAGGTAAGATCATCTCTCTGAGAATCACACATGAGCTGCTCCTCACTAACTCATCTTCTCTAATAGTGAGACTGAAACAGAGGATTTAGGTTTGAATGGAAGTCGTGTCTTTACTAAATAAAGAGAGGAAATGATCTATAAAATTAAACCTGTAACAATACTGAGTCCTTCAGTCTAAGAGGAGGAATTACTTCTGATTCATGTTTTACTGCTATTACACCAGATCAGAACATCTTACAATGTTAGATTCCTAATAGCTGCTCTTTTGTATTTAAAAACCTTAATATATTACAACCTTGATGTAGGTTGATGATAATTAACTCATAACCAGTACATGATCAGATTAAAGTTAAGTCAATTAAGTTGACCGTCTGCTCTGTTCAACCCCTTCTCAACAAGGGATTTTGGTTTAAGATAATGTCTATTGCAGAAAAGGCTACACAAATAAATTTGACTTGACTTGTTCAAATTTGTAAACAAATTTAGTACAATTATATACAGTATAAACCAAAGACATGATAATTTTTTGTATTAAATTTTAATGAATACAGAACTATCTGACCATCTGGAGTTCTCATCTCTAATCAACTATAAACCAGACAAAAAATAGTTTTATTAACATTTAGTAAATAAAATAATATCTCATCAATACCAAGTATGATCTTAATGATCAAGTATTTACAGTTAGTTCAGGGTTTTAAAAGAAAGTGCTGTCGTGGAAATATACACTGCCTGGCCAAAAAAGGTCACCACCTGGATTTAACTAAGCAAATAGGTAAGAGCCTCCCATTGTATATTTACTGCTTGTTGTTTCAGCTGGCAACAAGTTATTTAACCCTAACATATGCAGTGAGTAGCTTCTCATTTGTTAAACAACCATGTGGAAAGACACATCCTGTGGTCGTGGAAAAGATGTTCATCTGTTTCAGAAGGGTCAAATTATTGGCATCAAGCAGAGAAAACATCTAAGGAGAAGCTGAAACTACTAAAATCAGGTTAAGAACTGTCCAACGCATTATTAAAAAGTGGAAGGACAGTGGGGGGGGGGGGGGGGGGGGGGCATCATCTTCGAGGAAGCTATGTGGAAGGAAAAAAATCTTGAATGACCGTGATCACTTAAACGTTTGGTGAAATCAAATGGTAGAAAAACTCCAGTAGAACTCAGGGATGTTTAATAGTGACAGTAAGAGCATTTCCACACACACAATGTGAAGGGAACTCAAGGGATTGGGACTAAACAGCTGTGTAGCCTTAAGAAAACCACTTGTCAATGAGGCTAACCTGCAAAAACAGGTTAAATTTGCTAGGGAGCATAAAGATCGGACTCTGGAGCAATGGAAGAAGATCATGTGGTCTGATGAGTCCAGATTTACCCTGTTCCAGAGTGATGGGCGCATCAGGGTAAGAAGAGAGGCGGCTGAAGTGATGCACCCATCATGCCTAGTGCCTACCGTACAAGACTGTGGGGACAGTGCTATGATCTGGGGTTGCTGCAGTCGGTCAGGGTCTAGGTTCAGCAAAGTTATGTGCCCAAAGAATGAGGTCAGCTGACTACCTGAATATACTAAACCACCAGGTTATTCCATCAATGGATTTTTTCTTCCCTGATGGCACGGGCATATTCCAAGATGACAATGCCAGGATTCATCGGGTTCAGATTGTGGAAGAGTGCTTCAGGGAGCAGGTTCTTCACATATGGATTGGCCACCACATTGACCTAAACCTCATTGAGAATCTTTGGGATGTGCTGGAGAAGACTTTGTGCAATGGTCCAAATCTCCCATCATCAATACAAGATCCTGGTGAAAAATTAATGCAACTCTGGACAGAAATAAATGTTTTGACATTGCAGAAGCTTGTGGAAACGATGCCACAGCAAATGTCTGCCGTAATCAAAGCTAAAGTCGGTTCAACCAAATATTAGAGTGTGTGACCTTTTTGTTGGCCAGGCAGTGTATAAGGTGAAATGATAAAATAAAGATTACAGTTGACTGGATTGGAGAATTTATTGGAACGATTGTGGGTTCTTACAGCCGTGGAGCTGAAGAACCAGGAACAAAAGTGTTGGCCTGTCTTTATACTGCTCTAGTCACATCCCATTAAGTGTTAGACCTTCATTCCAAGCAACATAATACTAATATCCAAGTAATATTAAACATAATATTAAAATTTTCCATAACAGTAACAAGCACAACATCATTGTTTTGCAGATCGATCAAGTCAGCACATAAACCTGCATTTCTGATTAGAACAGCAAACCAGAGACCTGAGATCAGCCACATCTTATTTTATTTGTACTTTGTTGATTTTACTGTTACACAGAGATTCATCCACACTGATTGTAGACTGTAGTGACACTGTAGATGATTAAGTTCCTCTAGAACTGAGAGAATGAAGAGTGGATCATCGTTCTCTCTACAGGTTGTATAAGTGTGGTGTATCAGATGAAGGTTGTTCTGCTCTGGCTTCAGCTCTGAGATCAAACCCCTCACACCTGAGAGAACTCGATCTATCTGATAATGAACTACGAGATTCAGAAGTAAAGCGTCTCTCTGCTGTACTGGAGAATCCTCAATGTAAACTGGAGATACTGAGGTAAGATCATCTCTCTGAGAATCACACATGAGCTGCTCCTCACTAACTCATCTTCTCTAATAGTGAGACTGAAACAGAGGATTTAGGTTTGAATGGAAGTTGTGTCTTTCCTAAATTAAGAGAGGAAATGATCTGTTATAGTTTAGTTTTTAGTTTAGTTTGTCACTTCCATTATTTACCTTCAGCATATACAGAAGTGAGATACCGTTTCTCTACAGATTATAATGCTCAATCAACAAGCAGTCACACTGTGTAACAGTCACTCATGAACATTGATTAATAATAATAATAATAATAATAATAATATTAGACAAACCTAACAGTTAATGTAAATATAACACTATTAGCTGCCCCCCTCACTGCCTGATGAAAACACAAATCAACATAATCAACATTAATAAAAAACAGGAATGAACATAAATCCATTAAAGTTTTCATCATGGAGTCAGAGAGGAGGAACCAGTCTGGTACAGTCATTCAGAAATGGAGACAGAGAGGAGGAACCAGTCTGGTACAGTCATTCAGTAATGGAGTCAGAGAGGAGGAATCAGTCTGGTACAGTAATTCAGTAATGGAGACAGAGAGGAGGAACCAGTCTGGTACAGTCATTCAGTAATGGAGTCAGAGAGGAGGAACCAGTCTGGTACAGTAATTCAGTAATGGAGACAGAGAGGAGGAACCAGTCTGGTACAGTCATTCAGTAATGGAGTCAGAGAGGAGGAATCAGTCTGGTACAGTAATTCAGTAATGGAGACAGAGAGGAGGAACCAGTCTGGTACAGTAATTCAGTAATGGAGACAGAGAGGAGGAACCAGTCTGGTACAGTCATTCAGTAAAGGAGTCAGAGAGGAGGAACCAGTCTGGTACAGTCATTCAGTAATAGAGACAGAGAGGAGGAACCAGTCTGGTACAGTCATTCAGTAATGGAGACAGAGAGGAGGAACCAGTCTGGTACAGTAATTCAGTAATGGAGACAGAGAGAATGAACCAGTCTGGTACAGTCATTCAGTAATAGAGACAGAGAGGAGGAACCAGTCTGGTACAGTAATTCAGTAATGGAGACAGAGAGAATGAACCAGTCTGGTACAGTCATTCAGTAATGGAGACAGAGAGGAGGAACCAGTCTGGTACAGTAATTCAGTAATGGAGACAGAGAAAATGAACCAGTCTGGTACAGTCATTCAGTAATAGAGACAGAGAGGAGGAACCAGTCTGGTACAGTAATTCAGTAATGGAGACAGAGAGAATGAACCAGTCTGGTACAGTAATTCAGTAATGGAGACAGAGAGGAGGAACCAGTCTGGTACAGTAATTCAGTAATGGAGACAGAGAGGAGGAACCAGTCTGGTACAGTAATTCAGTAATGGAGACAGAGAGGAGGAACCAGTCTGGTACAGTAATTCAGTAATGGAGACAGAGAGGAGGAACCAGTCTGGTACAGTCATTCAGTAATGGAGACAGAGAGGAGGAACCAGTCTGGTACAGTAATTCAGTAATGGAGACAGAGAGGAGGAACCAGTCTGGTACAGTCATTCAGTAATGGAGACAGAGAGGAGGAACCAGTCTGGTACAGTAATTCAGTAATGGAGACAGAGAGGAGGAACCAGTCTGGTACAGTAATTCAGTAATGGAGACAGAGAGAATGAACCAGTCTGGTACAGTAATTCAGTAATGGAGACAGAGAGGAGGAACCAGTCTGGTACAGTAATTCAGTAATGGAGACAGAGAGGAGGAACCAGTCTGGTACAGTAATTCAGTAATGGAGACAGAGAGGAGGAACCAGTCTGGTACAGTAATTCAGTAATGGAGACAGAGAGAATGAACCAGTCTGGTACAGTAATTCAGTAATGGAGACAGAGAGGAGGAACCAGTCTGGTACAGTAATTCAGTAATGGAGACAGAGAGGAGGAACCAGTCTGGTACAGTCATTCAGTAATGGAGACAGAGAGAATGAACCAGTCTGGTACAGTAATTCAGTAATGGAGACAGAGAGGAGGAACCAGTCTGGTACAGTAATTCAGTAATGGAGACAGAGAGGAGGAACCAGTCTGGTACAGTAATTCAGTAATGGAGACAGAGAGGAGGAACCAGTCTGGTACAGTAATTCAGTAATGGAGACAGAGAGGAGGAACCAGTCTGGTACAGTCATTCAGTAATGGAGACAGAGAGGAGGAACCAGTCTGGTACAGTAATTCAGTAATGGAGACAGAGAGGAGGAACCAGTCTGGTACAGTCATTCAGTAATGGAGACAGAGAGGAGGAACCAGTCTGGTACAGTAATTCAGTAATGGAGACAGAGAGGAGGAACCAGTCTGGTACAGTAATTCAGTAATGGAGACAGAGAGGAGGAACCAGTCTGGTACAGTAATTCAGTAATGGAGACAGAGAGGAGGAACCAGTCTGGTACAGTCATTCAGTAATGGAGACAGAGAGGAGGAACCAGTCTGGTACAGTAATTCAGTAATGGAGACAGAGAGGAGGAACCAGTCTGGTACAGTCATTCAGTAATAGAGACAGAGAGGAGGAACCGAAACCCTTCGTAATTAACGTAATATTTAAATTTGTTGGTAAGTTCCGAGTAGTCTGACCCATTCGTAACTCACTAATTACTTCTTAACTTAAAGTTTATGTGCACAAAACAATAAATGCAGCTAATTTGTCTTTTAAAAACGAACACTCTGGTTCTATGCATGGCAACAACATTTTTAGGTCATTCATTCCATTCCGAGTATAAAAATGTGTGTATTCTTTAATTGTATTTTAAGGTTTAAATATTTTAATTTAGGAAAATGTTAAAATTAAAAACACTGACCAAATTAAAGCATTTTATAGATCCTTTAGTAAAAAAAAAATCACTAAAGTTTATTTACATTTACTTTTGTTACTTGGCTATGTACATGACTTTGTATGGAGGGCAGTATATAATCGACACAGAATTTCCTGGTTTGCTCAAACTCCATCATAGAAAGCTTCTTAGACATGATGTCACGTTTGTCCCCCTTCAGTTCCACCAGCTCTTTGTGGTGTATCTCCCTCTGTTGAAGCTTTAGCTCTAGCCGCTCTTTTTCCACCTGAAACCTTCAGAATTTCACATCATTGTTTTTGTGATCCACCAGGTCAGCACAGAAACCTTCAATTCTGATCAAACCAGCAAATTAACACAAAAAGAAAAATGTGGTTTATATCCAACCAAATAATCAGAACCCTTTAAATAAAGCAGCACCAAAACACAACCACACCCTCATTATTACCATTTTATACCAAGTAATAAGAAGTGTGAAAGATCTAAAAGAAACCAGAGACCTGAGATCAGCCACATCTTCTTATTTTATTTGTACTTTGTTGATTTTGCTGTTTCACAGAGATTCATCCACACTGATTGTAGACTGTAGTGACTCTGTAGATGATTAAGTTCCTCTAGAACTGAGAGAATGAAGAGTGGATCATTGTTCTCTCTGCAGGTTGAATTATTGTGTTGTATCAGATGGAGGTTGTTCTGCTCTGGCTTCAGCTCTGAGATCAAACCCCTCACACCTGAGAGAACTCAATCTGTCTAATAATAAACTAGGAGATTCAGGAGTGAAGCGTCTCTCTGCTGTACTGAAGAATCCTCACTGTAAACTGGAGATACTGAGGTAAGATCATCTCTCTGAGAATCACACATGAGCTGCTCCTCACTAACTCATCTTCTCTAATAGTGAGACAGAAACAGAGGATTTAGGATCAAATCTAAATAATAATAATAATTATTATTGTTAATGAAAGCTGAACATTGAAACGGTCTCATTATTAGACTAAACTAACAGTTAATATAAATATAACACTATTAGCTCCCCCCCACCCCCCCCACACACACTGCCTGCTGGAAATACAATAACAATTTTAGCTACAATTTTCAGAGAGCAAGAAACAGTCTGGTACAGTAATTCAGTAATGGAGAGGAGGAACCAGTCTGGCACAGTTATTTAGTAATGGAGTCAGAGAGGAGGAACCAGTCTGGTAAAGTCATTCAGTAATGGAGACAGAGAGGATGAACCAGTCTGGTCCAGTAATTCAGTAATGGAGACAGAGAGGAGGAACCAGTCTGGTACAGTAATTCAGTAATGGAGACAGAGAGATGGAACCAGTCTGGTACAGTCATTCAGTAATGAAGTCAGAAAGGAGGAACCAGTCTGGTACAGTCATTCAGTAATGGAGACAGAGAGGAGGAACCAGTCTGGTACAGTAATTCAGTAATGGAGACAGAGAGAAGGAACAAGTCTGGTACAGTCATTCAGTAATGGAGACAGAGAGGAGGAACCAGTCTGGTACAGTAATTCAGTAATGGAGTCAGAGAGGAGGAACCAGTCTGGTACAGTCATTCAGTAATGGAGTCAGAGAGGAGGAACCAGTCTGGTACAGTAAATTAGTAATGGAGACAGAGAGGAGGAACCAGTCTGGTACAGTAAATTAGTAATGGAGACAGAGAGGAGGAACCAGTCTGGTACAGTCATTCAGTAATAAATACAGAGAGGAGGAACCAGTCTGGTACAGTCATTCAGTAATAGAGACAGAGAGGAGGAACCAGTCTGGTACAGTCATTCAGTAATGGAGTCAGAAAAGAAGAACCAATCTAGTACAGTAATTCAGTAATGGAGCATAGGAACCAGTCTGGTACAGTAATTCAGTAATGGAGACAGAGAGGAGGAACCAGTCTGGTACAGTAATTCAGTAATGGAGTCAGAGAGGAGGAACCAGTCTGGTACAGTAATTCAGTAATGGAGACAGAGAGGAGGAACCAGTCTGGTACAGTTATTCAGTAATGGAGACAGAGAGGAGGAACCAGTCTGGTACAGTCATTCAGTAATGGAGACAGAGAGGAGGAACCAGTCTGGTACAGTAATTCAGTAATGGAGTCAGAGAGGAGGAACCAGTCTGGTACAGTAATTCAGTAATGAAGTCAGAGAGGAGGAACCAGTCTGTTACAGTCATTCAGTAATGGAGACAGAGAAGAGGAACCCGTCTGGTACAGTAATTTAGTAATGGAGACAGAGAGGAGGAACCAGTCTGGTACAGTAATTCAGTAATGGAGACAGAGAGGAGGAACCAGTCTGGTAATTCAGTAATGAAGTCAGAGAGGAGGAACCAGTCTGTTACAGTAATTCAGTAATGGCGAGCAGGAACCAGTGTGGTACAGTAATTCAGTAATGGAGAAAGAGAGGAGGAACCAGTCTGGTACAGTTATTCAGTAATGGAGTCTGAGAGGAGGAACCAGTCTGGTACAGTCATTCAGTAATGGAGACAGAGAGGAGGAACCAGTCTGGTACAGTTATTCAGTAATGGAGAGGAGGAACCAGTCTGGCACAGTAATTCAGTAACGGAGACAGAGAGGAGGAACCAGTCTGGTACAGTTATTTAGTAATGGAGTAAGAGAGGAGGAACCAGTCTGTTACAGTAATTCAGTAATGGAGACAAAGAGGAGGAACCAGTCTGGTACTGTTTTTCAGCAATAAAGACAGAGAGGAGGAACCAGTCTGGAACAGTAATTCAGTATTAGAGTCAGAGAGGAGAAACCAGTCTGGTACAGTAATTCAGTATTAGAGTCAGAGAGGAGGAACCAGTCTGTTACAGTCATTCAGTAATGGAGACTGAGGAGGAACCAGTCTGGTACAGTAATTCAGTAATGGAGTCAGAGAGGAGGAATCAGTCTGGTACAATCATTCAGTAATGGAGTCAGAGAGGAGGAACCAGTCTGTTACAGTCATTCAGTAATGAGTCAGAGAGGAGTAACCAGACTGGTACAGTCATTCAGTAATGGAGACAGAGAGGAGGAACCAGTCTGGTACAGTTATTTAGTAATGGAGTAAGAGAGGAGGAACCAGTCTGGTACAGTAATTCAGTAATGGACACAGAGAGGAGGAACCAGCCTGGTACAGTTATTTAGTAATGGAGTAAAAGAGGAGGAACCAGTCTGGTACAGTAATTCAGTAATGGAGACAGAGAGGAGGAACCAGTCTGGTACAGTTATTTAGTAATGGAGTAAGAGAGGAGGAACCAGTCTGGTACAGTAATTCAGTAATGGAGTCAGAGAGGAGGAACCAGTCTGTTACAGTAATTCAGTAAAAAAGACAGAGAGGAGGAACCAGTCTGGTACAGTAATTCAGTAATGGAGTCAGAGAGGAGGAACCAGTCTGGTACAATCATTTAGTAAAGGAGTCAGAGAGGAGGAACCAGTCTGGTACAGTCATTCAGTAATGGAGACAGAGAGGAGAAACCAGTCTGTTACAGTCATTCAGTAATGGAGACAGAGAGGAGGAACCAGTCTGGTACAGTAATTCAATAATGGAGACAGAGAGGAGGAACCAGTCTGGTACAGTCATTCAGTAATGGAGACAGAGAGGAGGAACCAGTCTGGTACAGTCATTCAGTAATGGAGACAGAGAGGAGGAACCAGTCTGGTACAGTAATTCAGTAATGGAGTCAGAGAGGAGGAACCAGTCTGGTACAATCATTTAGTAAAGGAGTCAGAGAGAAGGAACCAGTCTGGAACAGTAATTCAGTAATGGAGTCAGAGAGGAGAAACCAGTCTGTTACAGTCATTCAGTAATGGAGACAGAGAGGAGGAACCAGTCTGGTACAGTAATTCAGTAATGGAGTCAGAGAGGAGGAACCAGTCTGGTACAATCATTTAGTAAAGGAGTCAGAGAGGAGGAACCAGTCTGGTACAGTCATTCAGTAATGGAGACAGAGAGGAGGAACCACTCTGGTACAGTAATTCAGTAATGGAGACAGAGAGGAGGAACCAGCCTGGTACAGTTTTTTTAGTAATGGAGTAAGAGAGGAGGAACCAGTCTGGTACAGTCATTCAGTAATGGAGACAGAGAGGAGGAACCAGTCTGGTACAGTCATTCAGTAATGTAGACAGAGAGGAGGAACCAGTCTGGTACAGTCATTCAGTAATGAATACAGATAGGAGGAACCAGTGTGGTACAGTAATTCAGTAATGGAGACAGAGAGGAGGAACCAGTCTGGTACAGTTATTCAGTAATGGAGAGGAGGAACCAGTCTGGCACAGTAATTCAGTAATGGAGACAGAGAGGAGGAACCAGTCTGGTACAATTATTTAGTAATGGAGTAAGAGAGGAGGAACCAGTCTGGTACAGTAATTCAGTAATGGTGACAGAGAAGAGGAACCAGTCTGGTACAGTTATTCAGTAATGTAGTAAGAGAGGAGGAACCAGTCTGGTACAGTAATTCAGTAATGGAGACAGATAGGAGGAACCAGTCTGGTACTGTTATTCAGTAATAAAGACAGAGAGGAGGAACCAGTCTGGAACAGTAATTCAGTAATGGAGTCAGAGAGGAGAAACCAGTCTGGTACAGTAATTCAGTAATGGAATCAGAGAGGAGGAACCTGTCTGGTACAGTCATTCAGTAATGGAGACAGAGAGGAGGAACCAGTCTGGTACAGTAATTCAGTAATGGAGACAGAGAGGAGGAACCAGTCTGGTACAGTAATTCAGTAATGCAGTCAGAGAGGAGGAACCTGTCTGGTACAGTAATTCAGTAATGGAGACAGAGAGGAGGAACCAGTCTGGTACAGTAATTCAGTAATGGAGACAGATAGGAGGAACCAGTCTGGTACTGTTATTCAGTAATAAAGACAGAGAGGAGGAACCAGTCTGGAACAGTAATTCAGTAATGGAGTCAGAGAGGATTAACCAGTCTGGTACAGTAATTCAGTAATGGAATCAGAGAGGAGGAACCTGTCTGGTACAGTCATTCAGTAATGGAGACAGAGAGGAGGAACCAGTCTGGTACAGTAATTCAGTAATGGAGACAGAGAGGAGGAACCAGTCTGGTACAGTAATTCAGTAATGCAGTCAGAGAGGAGGAACCTGTCTGGTACAGTAATTCAGTAATGGAGACAGAGAGGAGGAACCAGTCTGGTACAGTTATTCAGTAATGGAGAGGAGGAACCAGTCTGGTACAGTAATTCAGTAATGGAGACAGAGAGGAGGAACCAGTCTGGTACAGTTATTTAGTAATGGAGTAAGAGAGGAGGAACCAGTCTGGTACAGTAATTCAGTAATGGAGACAGAGAGGAGGAACCAGTCTGGTACAGTTATTCAGTAATGTAGTAAGAGAGGAGGAACCAGTCTGTTACAGTAATTCAGTAATGGAGACAGATAGGAGGAACCAGTCTGGTACTGTTATTCAGTAATAAAGACAGAGAGGAGGAACCAGTCTGGAACAGTAATTCAGTAATGCAGTCAGAGAGGAGAAACCAGTCTGGTACAGTAATTCAGTATTACAGTCAGAGAGGAGGAACCAGTCTGGTACAGTAATTCAGTAATGGAGTCAGAGAGGAGGAACCAGTCTGGTACAGTAATTCAGTAATGGAGACAGAGAGGAGGAACCAGTCTGTTACAGTAATTCAGTAATGGAGACAGAGAGGAGGAACCAGTCTGGTACAGTAATTCAGTAATGGAGTCAGAGAGGAGGAACCAGTCTGGTACAGTCATTCAGTTATGGAGACCGAGAGGAGGAACCAGTCTGGTACAGTCATTCAGTAATGGAGACAGAGAGGAGGAACCAGTCTGGTACAGTCATTCAGTAATAGAGACAGAGAGGAGGAACCAGTCTGGTACAGTCATTCAGTAAAGGAGACAGAGAGGAGGAACCAGTCTGGTACAGTCATTCAGTAATAGAGACAGAGAGGAGGAACCAGTGTGGTACAGTCATTCAGTAATAAATAAAGAGAGGAGGAACCAGTCTGGTACAGTCATTCAGTAATGGAGACAGAGAGGAGGAACCAGTCTGGTACAGTCATTCAGTAATGTAGACAGAGAGGAGGAACCAGTCTGGTACAGTCATTCAGTAATGAATACAGATAGGAGGAACCAGTGTGGTACAGTAATTCAGTAATGGAGACAGAGAGGAGGAACCAGTCTGGTACAGTTATTCAGTAATGGAGAGGAGGAACCAGTCTGGCACAGTAATTCAGTAATGGAGACAGAGAGGAGGAACCAGTCTGGTACAATTATTTAGTAATGGAGTAAGAGAGGAGGAACCAGTCTGGTACAGTAATTCAGTAATGGAGACAGAGAAGAGGAACCAGTCTGGTACAGTTATTCAGTAATGTAGTAAGAGAGGAGGAACCAGTCTGTTACAGTAATTCAGTAATGGAGACAGATAGGAGGAACCAGTCTGGTACTGTTATTCAGTAATAAAGACAGAGAGGAGGAACCAGTCTGGAACAGTAATTCAGTAATGGAGTCAGAGAGGAGAAACCAGTCTGGTACAGTAATTCAGTATTACAGTCAGAGAGGAGGAACCAGTCTGGTACAGTAATTCAGTAATGGAGACAAAGAGGAGGAACCAGTCTGGTACAGTAATTCAGTAATGGAGTCAGAGAGGAGGAACCAGTCTGGTACAGTCATTCAGTTATGGAGACAGAGAGGAGGAACCAGTCTGGTACAGTCATTCAGTAATGGAGACAGAGAGGAGGAACCAGTCTGGTACAGTTATTCAGTAATGGAGAGGAGGAACCAGTCTGGCACAGTAATTCAGTAATGGAGACAGAGAGGAGGAACCAGTCTGGTACAATTATTTAGTAATGGAGTAAGAGAGGAGGAACCAGTCTGGTACAGTAATTCAGTAATGGAGACAGAGAAGAGGAACCAGTCTGGTACAGTTATTCAGTAATGTAGTAAGAGAGGAGGAACCAGTCTGTTACAGTAATTCAGTAATGGAGACAGATAGGAGGAACCAGTCTGGTACTGTTATTCAGTAATAAAGACAGAGAAGAGGAACCAGTCTGGAACAGTAATTCAGTAATGGAGACAGAGAGGAGGAACCAGTCTGGTACAGTAATTCAGTATTACAGTCAGAGAGGAGGAACCAGTCTGTTACAGTAATTCAGTAATGGAGACAGAGAGGAGGAACCAGTCTGGTACAGTAATTCAGTAATGGAGTCAGAGAGGAGGAACCAGTCTGGTACAGTCATTCAGTTATGGAGACAGAGAGGAGGAACCAGTCTGGTACAGTCATTCAGTAATGGAGACAGAGAGGAGGAACCAGTCTGGTACAGTCATTCAGTAATAGAGACAAAGAGGAGGAACCAGTCTGGTACAGTCATTCAGTAATGGAGACAGAGAGGAGGAACCAGTCTTGTACAGTCATTTAGTAATAAATACAGAGAGGAGGAACCAGTCTGGTACAGTCATTCAGTAATAGAGACAGAGAGGAGGAACCAGTGTGGTACAGTCATTCAGTAATAAATAAAGAGAGGAGGAACTAGTCTGGTACAGTCATTCAGTAATGGAGACAGAGAGGAGGAACCAGTCTGGTACAGTCATTCAGTAATGGAGACAGAGAGGAGGAACCAGTCTGGTACAGTCATTCAGTAATGAATACAGATAGGAGGAACCAGTCTGGTACAGTCATTCAGTAATGGAGACAGAGAGGAGGAACCAGTCTGGTACAGTCATTCAGTAATGGAGACAGAGAGGAGGAACCACTCTGGTACAGTAATTCAGTAATGGAGACAGAGAGGAGGAACCAGCCTGGTACAGTTTTTTTAGTAATGGAGTAAGAGAGGAGGAACCAGTCTGTTACAGTACATTTACATTTACATTTTCAGCATTTAGCAGACGCTCTTATCCAGAGCGACTTACAGAAGTGCTTCTATAGTGAACATTTCATTTCTCAAGTCTAGGTAAACAACAGTCGAAGAACACAAATCTGCTAAACCTGTTGGAATCAAAAAGCTTTTTTTTTTTTTTTTTTTTTTTTTTTTTTTTGGAAATGGAAAAGAATGGAACAAAATGTTAGTAAATAAGTACAAGTCAGCCTAAGTGTTTAGTAAAAAGGTGTGTTTTTAATCGTTTTTTAAAGACAGCAAGAGACTCAGATGTTCGGACAGACAGAGGAAGTTCGTTCCACCATTTGGGCGCTAGAACAGAGAAGAGCCTTGATGCTTGTCTTCCTTTAGTCCTGGATGGAGGCTCAAGTCGAGCGAGACTAGAAGCTCGGAGGTTGCGTGGTACAGAGCGGGGTTTGATTAGGCCACGAAGGTAGCTTGGGGCTGGTCCATTTTTGGCTTTGTAGGCAAGCGTCAGTGTTTTAAACTGAATGCGTGCAGCTACAGGAAGCCAGTGAAGAGAACGCAGCAGTGGGGTGATGTGGCAGTGTTTAGGTTGGTTAAAAACCAGACGTGCAACTGCATTTTGAATGAGCTGTAAGGGTTTAATCGTGGACATGGGAGCTCCAGCCAGAAGGGAGTTGCAGTAGTCCAAACGTGAGATTACAAGTGATTGGACCAGAATCTGGGTAGCTTCCCTGGAGAGAAATGGACGAATCTTCCTGATGTTGTACAGGAGGAACCGACACGATCTTGTCATGTTGGCTATATGAGGAGAGAATGTCAGCTGGTTATCAAGGACAACACCAAGACTTCTTACCTTATCAGATGGTCTGATCTGGGAGTCATCCAGAGAAATGACTAGGTCCTGGGTTGGAGACTGATCTCCAGGAATGAGCAACATCTCTGTCTTGCTGGGATTAAGTTTTAGATGATGAGCCGACATCCATTGTGAGATATCTCGCAGACATGCTGAGATGCGAGCTGAGACTTGCGTGTCTGAAGGAGGAAATGACAGAACGAGCTGAGTGTCATCTGCATAGGAGTGGTAGGAGAAGCCATGGGAGGCTATGACCTTGCCCAGAGAGCGGGTGTAGATAGAGAAAAGAAGTGGGCCGAGTACAGAGCCCTGAGGAACACCGGTTAACAGAGTGCATGGGGGAGATATGGATCCCCTCCATGACACTTGGTAGGAGTGCCCTTCCAGGTAGGAGGCCATCCATTGCCATGCTGAACCTGTTACTCCAAGGTTGGAGAGAGTGGTCAGGAGAATGCTGTGATTCACTGTGTCGAAGGCTGCAGAGAGGTCAAGAAGAATAAGGACAGATGACAGTTTGGCTGCTTTGGCTGCATGAAGCTTCTCAGTAACTGCTACAAGAGCTGTTTCCGTAGAATGTGCTGCCTTGAAGCCAGACTGGTACGGATCGTGGAGGTCATTCTGAGTAAGAAAGGCAGATAGTTGGTTATAGACAGCACGTTCAAGAATTTTGGATAGAAAAGAGAGGAGTGAGACAGGTCTGTAGTTGTTAATGTCTGTACACTGTAAGCCCGGATAAGTTCAATCTACTTAAAAAATTTGAGGAAACCGGTTGCCTTAAAAAAGTTAAGTAATGTATAATGAAAACTTGAGTTAGCATAGCTTAAAACATTAAGTTATTACACCTAAAAGGCAAGTTCATTAAACTTCATTTTTTTGGTTATACCAACTGCTTTTCCCAATAATTCTACTTATTATCTTGAGCTCAATGGACAAAAATATTGATTTCTTCTTAGTTTTCATGTTAATTACGTTCTAAATATCAATTAGAAATGTTTATAGAAAAAACAGACAGAATAATAAAATTATTTTTCTTTATTTCACTTCAGAAGTATTTACTTAAAATACAACATGGCAAGAAAACATCTTAAAAACGGTACAAAATGTAAAGTTCTGATGAAACAAGCTCTTCACAGTAACCATGAACCTGAACTCAGTTTCACACAGCAAGCTGATTTCTTAATGTTTTCTCTAAAACAAAACAAAGTAATGGAGACAGAGAGGAGGAACCAGTCTGGTACAGTAATTCAGTAATGGAGACAGAGAGAAGGAACAAGTCTGGTACAGTCATTCAGTAATGGAGACAGAGAGGAGGAACCAGTCTGGTACAGTTATTTAGTAATGGAGACAGAGAGGAGGAACCAGTCTGGTACAGTAATTCAGTAATGGAGTCAGAGAGGAGGAACCAGTCTGTTACAGTAAATTAGTAATGGAGACAGAGAGGAGGAACCAGTCTGTTACAGTCATTCAGTAATGGAGACAGAGAGAATGAACCAGTCTGGTACAGTAATTCAGTAATAGAGACAGAGAGGAGGAACCAGTCTGGTACAGTCATTCAGTAATAGAGACAGAGAGGAGGAACCAGTCTGGTACAGTCATTCAGTAATGGAGAGAGAGAGGAGGAACCAGTCTGGTACAGTCATTCAGTAATAAATACAGAGAGGAGGAACCAATCTGGTACAGTCATTCAGTAATAGAGACAGAGAGGAGGAACCACCCTGGTACAGTCATTCAGTAATAAATACAGAGAGGAGGAACCAGTCTGGTAAAGTCATTCAGTAATAGAGACAGAGAGGAGGAACCAGTCTGGTACAGTCATTCAGTAATGGAGACAGAGAGGAGGAACCAGTCTGGTACAGTCATTCAGTAATGGAGTCAGAGAGGATTAACCAGTCTGGTACAGTAATTCAGTAATGGAGACAGAGAGGAGGAACCAGTCTGGTACAGTAATTCAGTAATGGAGACAGAGAGGAGGAACCAGTCTGGTACAGTCATTCAATAATGGAGACACAGAGGAGTAACCCGTCTGGTACAGTAATTTAGTAATGGAGAAAGAGAGCAGGAACCAGTCTGGTACAGTCATTCAATAATGGAGACACAGAGGAGTAACCCGTCTGGTACAGTAATTTAGTAATGGAGAAAGAGAGCAGGAACCAGTCTGGTACAGTCATTCAATAATGGAGACACAGAGGAGTAACCCGTCTGGTACAGTAATTTAGTAATGGAGAAAGAGAGCAGGAACCAGTCTGGTACAGTCATTCAGTAATAGAGACAGAGAGGAGGAACCAGTCTGGTACAGTCATTCAGTAAAGGAGACAGAGAGGAGGAACCTGTCTGGTACAGTCATTCAGTAATAAATACAGAGAGGAAGAAAACAGTCTGGTACAGTCATTCAGTAATGGAGACAGAGAGGAGGAACCAGTCTGGTACAGTAATTCAGTAATGGAGACAGAGAGGAGGAACCAGTCTGGTACAGTCATTCAGTAATGGAGACAGAGAGGAGGAACCAGTCTGGTACAGTCATTCAGTAATAGAGACAGAGAGGAGGAACCAGTCTGGTACAGTCATTCAGTAATGGAGACAGAGAGGAGGAACCTGTCTGGTACAGTCATTCAGTAATGGAGACAGAGAGGAGGAACCAGTCTGGTACAGTCATTCAGTAATGGAGACAGAGAGGAGGAACCAGTCTGGTACAGTCATTCAGTAATGGAGACAGAGAGGAGGAACCAGTCTGGTACAGTCATTCAGTTATGGAGACAGAGAGGATTAACCAGTCTGTTACAGTAATTCAGTAATGGAGACAGAGAGGAGGAACCAGTCTGTTACAGTAATTCAGTAATGGAGAAGAGGAACCAGTGTGGTACAGTAATTCAGTAATGGGGTCAGAGAGGAGGAACCAGTCTGGTACAATCATTCAGTAATGGAGTCAGAGAGGAGGAACCAGTCTGGTACAGTCATTCAGTAATGGAGTCAGAGAGGAGGAACCAGACTGGTACAGTCATTCAGTAATGGAGACAGAGAGGAGGAACCAGTCTGGTACAGTAATTCAGTAATGGAGTAAGAGAGGAGGATCCAGTCTGTTACAGTCATTCAGTAATGGAGACAGAGAGGAGGAACCAGTCTGGTACAGTAATTTAGTAATGGAGACAGAGAGGAGGAACCAGTCTGGTACAGTAATTCAGTAAAAAATACAGAGAGGAGTAACCAGACTGGTACAGTCATTCAGTAATAGAGACAGAGAGGAGGAACCAGTCTGGTACAGTCATTCAGTAATAAATACAGAGAGGAGGAACCAGACTGGTACAGTCATTCAGTAATAGAGACAGAGAGGAGGAACCAGTCTGGTACAGTCATTCAGTAATGGAGTCAGAAAAGAGGAACCAGTCTGGTACAGTAATTCAGTAATGGAGAGGAGGAACCAGTCTGGTACAGTCATTCAGTAATGGAGACAGAGAGGAGGAACCAGTCTGGTACAGTCATTCAGTAATGGAGACAGAGAGGAGGAACCAGTCTGGTACAGTCATTCAGTAATGGAGTCAGAGAGGAGGAACCAGTCTGGTACAGTAATTCAGTAATGGAGTAAGAGAGGATGAACCAGTCTGGTACAGTAATTCAGTAATGGAGTCAGAGAGGAGGAACCAGTCTGTTACAGTCATTCAATAATGGAGACACAGAGGAGTAACCCGTCTGGTACAGTAATTTAGTAATGGAGACAGAGAGGAGGAACCAGTCTGGTACAGTAATTCAGTAATGGAGACAGAGAGGCGGAACCAGTCTGGTAATTCAGTAATGAAGTCAGAGAGGAGGAACCAGTCTTTTACAGTAATTCAGTAATGGAGAGGAGGAACCAGTGTGGTACAGTAATTCAGTAATGGAGACAGAGAGGAGGAACCAGTCTGGTACAGTTATTCAGTAATGGAGAGGAGGAACCAGTCTGGTACAGTAATTCAGTAATGGAGACAGAGAGGAGGAACCAGTCTGGTACAGTTATTTAGTAATGTAGTAAGAGAGGAGGAACCAGTCTGGTACAGTAATTCAGTAATGGAGACAGAGAGGAGGAACCAGTCTGGTACAGTTATTCAGTAATGTAGTAAGAGAGGAGGAACCAGTCTGTTACAGTAATTCAGTAATGGAGACAGATAGGAGGAACCAGTCTGGTACTGTTATTCAGTAATAAAGACAGAGAGGAGGAACCAGTCTGGAACAGTAATTCAGTAATGCAGTCAGAGAGAGAAACCAGTCTGGTACAGTAATTCAGTATTACAGTCAGAGAGGAGGAACCAGTCTGTTACAGTAATTCAGTAATGGAGACAGAGAGGAGGAACCAGTCTGGTACAGTAATTCAGTAATGGAGTCAGAGAGGAGGAACCAGTCTGGTACAGTCATTCAGTTATGGAGACCGAGAGGAGGAACCAGTCTGGTACAGTCATTCAGTAATGGAGACAGAGAGGAGGAACCAGTCTGGTACAGTCATTCAGTAATAGAGACAGAGAGGAGGAACCAGTCTGGTACAGTCATTCAGTAAAGGAGACAGAGAGGAGGAACCAGTCTGGTACAGTCATTCAGTAATAGAGACAGAGAGGAGGAACCAGTGTGGTACAGTCATTCAGTAATAAATAAAGAGAGGAGGAACCAGTCTGGTACAGTCATTCAGTAATGGAGACAGAGAGGAGGAACCAGTCTGGTACAGTCATTCAGTAATGTAGACAGAGAGGAGGAACCAGTCTGGTACAGTCATTCAGTAATGAATACAGATAGGAGGAACCAGTGTGGTACAGTAATTCAGTAATGGAGACAGAGAGGAGGAACCAGTCTGGTACAGTTATTCAGTAATGGAGAGGAGGAACCAGTCTGGCACAGTAATTCAGTAATGGAGACAGAGAGGAGGAACCAGTCTGGTACAATTATTTAGTAATGGAGTAAGAGAGGAGGAACCAGTCTGGTACAGTAATTCAGTAATGGTGACAGAGAAGAGGAACCAGTCTGGTACAGTTATTCAGTAATGTAGTAAGAGAGGAGGAACCAGTCTGGTACAGTAATTCAGTAATGGAGACAGATAGGAGGAACCAGTCTGGTACTGTTATTCAGTAATAAAGACAGAGAGGAGGAACCAGTCTGGAACAGTAATTCAGTAATGGAGTCAGAGAGGAGAAACCAGTCTGGTACAGTAATTCAGTAATGGAATCAGAGAGGAGGAACCTGTCTGGTACAGTCATTCAGTAATGGAGACAGAGAGGAGGAACCAGTCTGGTACAGTAATTCAGTAATGGAGACAGAGAGGAGGAACCAGTCTGGTACAGTAATTCAGTAATGCAGTCAGAGAGGAGGAACCTGTCTGGTACAGTAATTCAGTAATGGAGACAGAGAGGAGGAACCAGTCTGGTACAGTAATTCAGTAATGGAGACAGATAGGAGGAACCAGTCTGGTACTGTTATTCAGTAATAAAGACAGAGAGGAGGAACCAGTCTGGAACAGTAATTCAGTAATGGAGTCAGAGAGGATTAACCAGTCTGGTACAGTAATTCAGTAATGGAATCAGAGAGGAGGAACCTGTCTGGTACAGTCATTCAGTAATGGAGACAGAGAGGAGGAACCAGTCTGGTACAGTAATTCAGTAATGGAGACAGAGAGGAGGAACCAGTCTGGTACAGTAATTCAGTAATGCAGTCAGAGAGGAGGAACCTGTCTGGTACAGTAATTCAGTAATGGAGACAGAGAGGAGGAACCAGTCTGGTACAGTTATTCAGTAATGGAGAGGAGGAACCAGTCTGGTACAGTAATTCAGTAATGGAGACAGAGAGGAGGAACCAGTCTGGTACAGTTATTTAGTAATGGAGTAAGAGAGGAGGAACCAGTCTGGTACAGTAATTCAGTAATGGAGACAGAGAGGAGGAACCAGTCTGGTACAGTTATTCAGTAATGTAGTAAGAGAGGAGGAACCAGTCTGTTACAGTAATTCAGTAATGGAGACAGATAGGAGGAACCAGTCTGGTACTGTTATTCAGTAATAAAGACAGAGAGGAGGAACCAGTCTGGAACAGTAATTCAGTAATGCAGTCAGAGAGGAGAAACCAGTCTGGTACAGTAATTCAGTATTACAGTCAGAGAGGAGGAACCAGTCTGTTACAGTAATTCAGTAATGGAGACAGAGAGGAGGAACCAGTCTGGTACAGTAATTCAGTAATGGAGTCAGAGAGGAGGAACCAGTCTGGTACAGTCATTCAGTTATGGAGACCGAGAGGAGGAACCAGTCTGGTACAGTCATTCAGTAATGGAGACAGAGAGGAGGAACCAGTCTGGTACAGTCATTCAGTAATAGAGACAGAGAGGAGGAACCAGTCTGGTACAGTCATTCAGTAAAGGAGACAGAGAGGAGGAACCAGTCTGGTACAGTCATTCAGTAATAGAGACAGAGAGGAGGAACCAGTGTGGTACAGTCATTCAGTAATAAATAAAGAGAGGAGGAACCAGTCTGGTACAGTCATTCAGTAATGGAGACAGAGAGGAGGAACCAGTCTGGTACAGTCATTCAGTAATGTAGACAGAGAGGAGGAACCAGTCTGGTACAGTCATTCAGTAATGAATACAGATAGGAGGAACCAGTGTGGTACAGTAATTCAGTAATGGAGACAGAGAGGAGGAACCAGTCTGGTACAGTTATTCAGTAATGGAGAGGAGGAACCAGTCTGGCACAGTAATTCAGTAATGGAGACAGAGAGGAGGAACCAGTCTGGTACAATTATTTAGTAATGGAGTAAGAGAGGAGGAACCAGTCTGGTACAGTAATTCAGTAATGGAGACAGAGAAGAGGAACCAGTCTGGTACAGTTATTCAGTAATGTAGTAAGAGAGGAGGAACCAGTCTGTTACAGTAATTCAGTAATGGAGACAGATAGGAGGAACCAGTCTGGTACTGTTATTCAGTAATAAAGACAGAGAGGAGGAACCAGTCTGGAACAGTAATTCAGTAATGGAGTCAGAGAGGAGAAACCAGTCTGGTACAGTAATTCAGTATTACAGTCAGAGAGGAGGAACCAGTCTGGTACAGTAATTCAGTAATGGAGACAAAGAGGAGGAACCAGTCTGGTACAGTAATTCAGTAATGGAGTCAGAGAGGAGGAACCAGTCTGGTACAGTCATTCAGTTATGGAGACAGAGAGGAGGAACCAGTCTGGTACAGTCATTCAGTAATGGAGACAGAGAGGAGGAACCAGTCTGGTACAGTTATTCAGTAATGGAGAGGAGGAACCAGTCTGGCACAGTAATTCAGTAATGGAGACAGAGAGGAGGAACCAGTCTGGTACAATTATTTAGTAATGGAGTAAGAGAGGAGGAACCAGTCTGGTACAGTAATTCAGTAATGGAGACAGAGAAGAGGAACCAGTCTGGTACAGTTATTCAGTAATGTAGTAAGAGAGGAGGAACCAGTCTGTTACAGTAATTCAGTAATGGAGACAGATAGGAGGAACCAGTCTGGTACTGTTATTCAGTAATAAAGACAGAGAAGAGGAACCAGTCTGGAACAGTAATTCAGTAATGGAGACAGAGAGGAGGAACCAGTCTGGTACAGTAATTCAGTATTACAGTCAGAGAGGAGGAACCAGTCTGTTACAGTAATTCAGTAATGGAGACAGAGAGGAGGAACCAGTCTGGTACAGTAATTCAGTAATGGAGTCAGAGAGGAGGAACCAGTCTGGTACAGTCATTCAGTTATGGAGACAGAGAGGAGGAACCAGTCTGGTACAGTCATTCAGTAATGGAGACAGAGAGGAGGAACCAGTCTGGTACAGTCATTCAGTAATAGAGACAAAGAGGAGGAACCAGTCTGGTACAGTCATTCAGTAATGGAGACAGAGAGGAGGAACCAGTCTTGTACAGTCATTTAGTAATAAATACAGAGAGGAGGAACCAGTCTGGTACAGTCATTCAGTAATAGAGACAGAGAGGAGGAACCAGTGTGGTACAGTCATTCAGTAATAAATAAAGAGAGGAGGAACTAGTCTGGTACAGTCATTCAGTAATGGAGACAGAGAGGAGGAACCAGTCTGGTACAGTCATTCAGTAATGGAGACAGAGAGGAGGAACCAGTCTGGTACAGTCATTCAGTAATGAATACAGATAGGAGGAACCAGTCTGGTACAGTCATTCAGTAATGGAGACAGAGAGGAGGAACCAGTCTGGTACAGTCATTCAGTAATGGAGACAGAGAGGAGGAACCACTCTGGTACAGTAATTCAGTAATGGAGACAGAGAGGAGGAACCAGCCTGGTACAGTTTTTTTAGTAATGGAGTAAGAGAGGAGGAACCAGTCTGTTACAGTACATTTACATTTACATTTTCAGCATTTAGCAGACGCTCTTATCCAGAGCGACTTACAGAAGTGCTTCTATAGTGAACATTTCATTTCTCAAGTCTAGGTAAACAACAGTCGAAGAACACAAATCTGCTAAACCTGTTGGAATCAAAAAGCTTTTTTTTTTTTTTTTTTTTTTTTTTTTTTTTGGAAATGGAAAAGAATGGAACAAAATGTTAGTAAATAAGTACAAGTCAGCCTAAGTGTTTAGTAAAAAGGTGTGTTTTTAATCGTTTTTTAAAGACAGCAAGAGACTCAGATGTTCGGACAGACAGAGGAAGTTCGTTCCACCATTTGGGCGCTAGAACAGAGAAGAGCCTTGATGCTTGTCTTCCTTTAGTCCTGGATGGAGGCTCAAGTTGAGCGAGACTAGAAGCTCGGAGGTTGCGTGGTACAGAGCGGGGTTTGATTAGGCCACGAAGGTAGCTTGGGGCTGGTCCATTTTTGGCTTTGTAGGCAAGCGTCAGTGTTTTAAACTGAATGCGTGCAGCTACAGGAAGCCAGTGAAGAGAACGCAGCAGTGGGGTGATGTGGCAGTGTTTAGGTTGGTTAAAAACCAGACGTGCAACTGCATTTTGAATGAGCTGTAAGGGTTTAATCGTGGACATGGGAGCTCCAGCCAGAAGGGAGTTGCAGTAGTCCAAACGTGAGATTACAAGTGATTGGACCAGAATCTGGGTAGCTTCCCTGGAGAGAAATGGACGAATCTTCCTGATGTTGTACAGGAGGAACCGACACGATCTTGTCATGTTGGCTATATGAGGAGAGAATGTCAGCTGGTTATCAAGGACAACACCAAGACTTCTTACCTTATCAGATGGTCTGATCTGGGAGTCATCCAGAGAAATGACTAGGTCCTGGGTTGGAGACTGATCTCCAGGAATGAGCAACATCTCTGTCTTGCTGGGATTAAGTTTTAGATGATGAGCCGACATCCATTGTGAGATATCTCGCAGACATGCTGAGATGCGAGCTGAGACTTGCGTGTCTGAAGGAGGAAATGACAGAACGAGCTGAGTGTCATCTGCATAGGAGTGGTAGGAGAAGCCATGGGAGGCTATGACCTTGCCCAGAGAGCGGGTGTAGATAGAGAAAAGAAGTGGGCCGAGTACAGAGCCCTGAGGAACACCGGTTAACAGAGTGCATGGGGGAGATATGGATCCCCTCCATGACACTTGGTAGGAGTGCCCTTCCAGGTAGGAGGCCATCCATTGCCATGCTGAACCTGTTACTCCAAGGTTGGAGAGAGTGGTCAGGAGAATGCTGTGATTCACTGTGTCGAAGGCTGCAGAGAGGTCAAGAAGAATAAGGACAGATGACAGTTTGGCTGCTTTGGCTGCATGAAGCTTCTCAGTAACTGCTACAAGAGCTGTTTCCGTAGAATGTGCTGCCTTGAAGCCAGACTGGTACGGATCGTGGAGGTCATTCTGAGTAAGAAAGGCAGATAGTTGGTTATAGACAGCACGTTCAAGAATTTTGGATAGAAAAGAGAGGAGTGAGACAGGTCTGTAGTTGTTAATGTCTGTACACTGTAAGCCCGGATAAGTTCAATCTACTTAAAAAATTTGAGGAAACCGGTTGCCTTAAAAAAGTTAAGTAATGTATAATGAAAACTTGAGTTAGCATAGCTTAAAACATTAAGTTATTACACCTAAAAGGCAAGTTCATTAAACTTCATTTTTTTGGTTATACCAACTGCTTTTCCCAATAATTCTACTTATTATCTTGAGCTCAATGGACAAAAATATTGATTTCTTCTTAGTTTTCATGTTAATTACGTTCTAAATATCAATTAGAAATGTTTATAGAAAAAACAGACAGAATAATAAAATTATTTTTCTTTATTTCACTTCAGAAGTATTTACTTAAAATACAACATGGCAAGAAAACATCTTAAAAACGGTACAAAATGTAAAGTTCTGATGAAACAAGCTCTTCACAGTAACCATGAACCTGAACTCAGTTTCACACAGCAAGCTGATTTCTTAATGTTTTCTCTAAAACAAAACAAAGTAATGGAGACAGAGAGGAGGAACCAGTCTGGTACAGTAATTCAGTAATGGAGACAGAGAGAAGGAACAAGTCTGGTACAGTCATTCAGTAATGGAGACAGAGAGGAGGAACCAGTCTGGTACAGTTATTTAGTAATGGAGACAGAGAGGAGGAACCAGTCTGGTACAGTAATTCAGTAATGGAGTCAGAGAGGAGGAACCAGTCTGTTACAGTAAATTAGTAATGGAGACAGAGAGGAGGAACCAGTCTGTTACAGTCATTCAGTAATGGAGACAGAGAGAATGAACCAGTCTGGTACAGTAATTCAGTAATAGAGACAGAGAGGAGGAACCAGTCTGGTACAGTCATTCAGTAATAGAGACAGAGAGGAGGAACCAGTCTGGTACAGTCATTCAGTAATGGAGAGAGAGAGGAGGAACCAGTCTGGTACAGTCATTCAGTAATAAATACAGAGAGGAGGAACCAATCTGGTACAGTCATTCAGTAATAGAGACAGAGAGGAGGAACCACCCTGGTACAGTCATTCAGTAATAAATACAGAGAGGAGGAACCAGTCTGGTAAAGTCATTCAGTAATAGAGACAGAGAGGAGGAACCAGTCTGGTACAGTCATTCAGTAATGGAGACAGAGAGGAGGAACCAGTCTGGTACAGTCATTCAGTAATGGAGTCAGAGAGGATTAACCAGTCTGGTACAGTAATTCAGTAATGGAGACAGAGAGGAGGAACCAGTCTGGTACAGTAATTCAGTAATGGAGACAGAGAGGAGGAACCAGTCTGGTACAGTCATTCAATAATGGAGACACAGAGGAGTAACCCGTCTGGTACAGTAATTTAGTAATGGAGAAAGAGAGCAGGAACCAGTCTGGTACAGTCATTCAATAATGGAGACACAGAGGAGTAACCCGTCTGGTACAGTAATTTAGTAATGGAGAAAGAGAGCAGGAACCAGTCTGGTACAGTCATTCAATAATGGAGACACAGAGGAGTAACCCGTCTGGTACAGTAATTTAGTAATGGAGAAAGAGAGCAGGAACCAGTCTGGTACAGTCATTCAGTAATAGAGACAGAGAGGAGGAACCAGTCTGGTACAGTCATTCAGTAAAGGAGACAGAGAGGAGGAACCTGTCTGGTACAGTCATTCAGTAATAAATACAGAGAGGAAGAAAACAGTCTGGTACAGTCATTCAGTAATGGAGACAGAGAGGAGGAACCAGTCTGGTACAGTAATTCAGTAATGGAGACAGAGAGGAGGAACCAGTCTGGTACAGTCATTCAGTAATGGAGACAGAGAGGAGGAACCAGTCTGGTACAGTCATTCAGTAATAGAGACAGAGAGGAGGAACCAGTCTGGTACAGTCATTCAGTAATGGAGACAGAGAGGAGGAACCTGTCTGGTACAGTCATTCAGTAATGGAGACAGAGAGGAGGAACCAGTCTGGTACAGTCATTCAGTAATGGAGACAGAGAGGAGGAACCAGTCTGGTACAGTCATTCAGTAATGGAGACAGAGAGGAGGAACCAGTCTGGTACAGTCATTCAGTTATGGAGACAGAGAGGATTAACCAGTCTGTTACAGTAATTCAGTAATGGAGACAGAGAGGAGGAACCAGTCTGTTACAGTAATTCAGTAATGGAGAAGAGGAACCAGTGTGGTACAGTAATTCAGTAATGGAGACAGAGAGGAGGAACCAGTCTGTTACAGTAATTCAGTAATGGAGAGGAGGAACCAGTGTGGTACAGTAATTCAGTAATGGGGTCAGAGAGGAGGAACCAGTCTGGTACAATCATTCAGTAATGGAGTCAGAGAGGAGGAACCAGTCTGGTACAGTCATTCAGTAATGGAGTCAGAGAGGAGGAACCAGACTGGTACAGTCATTCAGTAATGGAGACAGAGAGGAGGAACCAGTCTGGTACAGTAATTCAGTAATGGAGTAAGAGAGGAGGATCCAGTCTGTTACAGTCATTCAGTAATGGAGACAGAGAGGAGGAACCAGTCTGGTACAGTAATTTAGTAATGGAGACAGAGAGGAGGAACCAGTCTGGTACAGTAATTCAGTAAAAAATACAGAGAGGAGTAACCAGACTGGTACAGTCATTCAGTAATAGAGACAGAGAGGAGGAACCAGTCTGGTACAGTCATTCAGTAATAAATACAGAGAGGAGGAACCAGACTGGTACAGTCATTCAGTAATAGAGACAGAGAGGAGGAACCAGTCTGGTACAGTCATTCAGTAATGGAGTCAGAAAAGAGGAACCAGTCTGGTACAGTAATTCAGTAATGGAGAGGAGGAACCAGTCTGGTACAGTCATTCAGTAATGGAGACAGAGAGGAGGAACCAGTCTGGTACAGTCATTCAGTAATGGAGACAGAGAGGAGGAACCAGTCTGGTACAGTCATTCAGTAATGGAGTCAGAGAGGAGGAACCAGTCTGGTACAGTAATTCAGTAATGGAGTAAGAGAGGATGAACCAGTCTGGTACAGTAATTCAGTAATGGAGTCAGAGAGGAGGAACCAGTCTGTTACAGTCATTCAATAATGGAGACACAGAGGAGTAACCCGTCTGGTACAGTAATTTAGTAATGGAGACAGAGAGGAGGAACCAGTCTGGTACAGTAATTCAGTAATGGAGACAGAGAGGCGGAACCAGTCTGGTAATTCAGTAATGAAGTCAGAGAGGAGGAACCAGTCTTTTACAGTAATTCAGTAATGGAGAGGAGGAACCAGTGTGGTACAGTAATTCAGTAATGGAGACAGAGAGGAGGAACCAGTCTGGTACAGTTATTCAGTAATGGAGAGGAGGAACCAGTCTGGTACAGTAATTCAGTAATGGAGACAGAGAGGAGGAACCAGTCTGGTACAGTTATTTAGTAATGTAGTAAGAGAGGAGGAACCAGTCTGGTACAGTAATTCAGTAATGGAGACAGAGAGGAGGAACCAGTCTGGTACAGTTATTCAGTAATGTAGTAAGAGAGGAGGAACCAGTCTGTTACAGTAATTCAGTAATGGAGACAGATAGGAGGAACCAGTCTGGTACTGTTATTCAGTAATAAAGACAGAGAGGAGGAACCAGTCTGGAACAGTAATTCAGTAATGCAGTCAGAGAGAGAAACCAGTCTGGTACAGTAATTCAGTATTACAGTCAGAGAGGAGGAACCAGTCTGTTACAGTAATTCAGTAATGGAGACAGAGAGGAGGAACCAGTCTGGTACAGTAATTCAGTAATGGAGTCAGAGAGGAGGAACCAGTCTGGTACAGTCATTCAGTTATGGAGACCGAGAGGAGGAACCAGTCTGGTACAGTCATTCAGTAATGGAGACAGAGAGGAGGAACCAGTCTGGTACAGTCATTCAGTAATAGAGACAGAGAGGAGGAACCAGTCTGGTACAGTCATTCAGTAAAGGAGACAGAGAGGAGGAACCAGTCTGGTACAGTCATTCAGTAATAGAGACAGAGAGGAGGAACCAGTGTGGTACAGTCATTCAGTAATAAATAAAGAGAGGAGGAACCAGTCTGGTACAGTCATTCAGTAATGGAGACAGAGAGGAGGAACCAGTCTGGTACAGTCATTCAGTAATGTAGACAGAGAGGAGGAACCAGTCTGGTACAGTCATTCAGTAATGAATACAGATAGGAGGAACCAGTGTGGTACAGTAATTCAGTAATGGAGACAGAGAGGAGGAACCAGTCTGGTACAGTTATTCAGTAATGGAGAGGAGGAACCAGTCTGGCACAGTAATTCAGTAATGGAGACAGAGAGGAGGAACCAGTCTGGTACAATTATTTAGTAATGGAGTAAGAGAGGAGGAACCAGTCTGGTACAGTAATTCAGTAATGGTGACAGAGAAGAGGAACCAGTCTGGTACAGTTATTCAGTAATGTAGTAAGAGAGGAGGAACCAGTCTGGTACAGTAATTCAGTAATGGAGACAGATAGGAGGAACCAGTCTGGTACTGTTATTCAGTAATAAAGACAGAGAGGAGGAACCAGTCTGGAACAGTAATTCAGTAATGGAGTCAGAGAGGAGAAACCAGTCTGGTACAGTAATTCAGTAATGGAATCAGAGAGGAGGAACCTGTCTGGTACAGTCATTCAGTAATGGAGACAGAGAGGAGGAACCAGTCTGGTACAGTAATTCAGTAATGGAGACAGAGAGGAGGAACCAGTCTGGTACAGTAATTCAGTAATGCAGTCAGAGAGGAGGAACCTGTCTGGTACAGTAATTCAGTAATGGAGACAGAGAGGAGGAACCAGTCTGGTACAGTAATTCAGTAATGGAGACAGATAGGAGGAACCAGTCTGGTACTGTTATTCAGTAATAAAGACAGAGAGGAGGAACCAGTCTGGAACAGTAATTCAGTAATGGAGTCAGAGAGGATTAACCAGTCTGGTACAGTAATTCAGTAATGGAATCAGAGAGGAGGAACCTGTCTGGTACAGTCATTCAGTAATGGAGACAGAGAGGAGGAACCAGTCTGGTACAGTAATTCAGTAATGGAGACAGAGAGGAGGAACCAGTCTGGTACAGTAATTCAGTAATGCAGTCAGAGAGGAGGAACCTGTCTGGTACAGTAATTCAGTAATGGAGACAGAGAGGAGGAACCAGTCTGGTACAGTTATTCAGTAATGGAGAGGAGGAACCAGTCTGGTACAGTAATTCAGTAATGGAGACAGAGAGGAGGAACCAGTCTGGTACAGTTATTTAGTAATGGAGTAAGAGAGGAGGAACCAGTCTGGTACAGTAATTCAGTAATGGAGACAGAGAGGAGGAACCAGTCTGGTACAGTTATTCAGTAATGTAGTAAGAGAGGAGGAACCAGTCTGTTACAGTAATTCAGTAATGGAGACAGATAGGAGGAACCAGTCTGGTACTGTTATTCAGTAATAAAGACAGAGAGGAGGAACCAGTCTGGAACAGTAATTCAGTAATGCAGTCAGAGAGGAGAAACCAGTCTGGTACAGTAATTCAGTATTACAGTCAGAGAGGAGGAACCAGTCTGTTACAGTAATTCAGTAATGGAGACAGAGAGGAGGAACCAGTCTGGTACAGTAATTCAGTAATGGAGTCAGAGAGGAGGAACCAGTCTGGTACAGTCATTCAGTTATGGAGACCGAGAGGAGGAACCAGTCTGGTACAGTCATTCAGTAATGGAGACAGAGAGGAGGAACCAGTCTGGTACAGTCATTCAGTAATAGAGACAGAGAGGAGGAACCAGTCTGGTACAGTCATTCAGTAAAGGAGACAGAGAGGAGGAACCAGTCTGGTACAGTCATTCAGTAATAGAGACAGAGAGGAGGAACCAGTGTGGTACAGTCATTCAGTAATAAATAAAGAGAGGAGGAACCAGTCTGGTACAGTCATTCAGTAATGGAGACAGAGAGGAGGAACCAGTCTGGTACAGTCATTCAGTAATGTAGACAGAGAGGAGGAACCAGTCTGGTACAGTCATTCAGTAATGAATACAGATAGGAGGAACCAGTGTGGTACAGTAATTCAGTAATGGAGACAGAGAGGAGGAACCAGTCTGGTACAGTTATTCAGTAATGGAGAGGAGGAACCAGTCTGGCACAGTAATTCAGTAATGGAGACAGAGAGGAGGAACCAGTCTGGTACAATTATTTAGTAATGGAGTAAGAGAGGAGGAACCAGTCTGGTACAGTAATTCAGTAATGGAGACAGAGAAGAGGAACCAGTCTGGTACAGTTATTCAGTAATGTAGTAAGAGAGGAGGAACCAGTCTGTTACAGTAATTCAGTAATGGAGACAGATAGGAGGAACCAGTCTGGTACTGTTATTCAGTAATAAAGACAGAGAGGAGGAACCAGTCTGGAACAGTAATTCAGTAATGGAGTCAGAGAGGAGAAACCAGTCTGGTACAGTAATTCAGTATTACAGTCAGAGAGGAGGAACCAGTCTGGTACAGTAATTCAGTAATGGAGACAAAGAGGAGGAACCAGTCTGGTACAGTAATTCAGTAATGGAGTCAGAGAGGAGGAACCAGTCTGGTACAGTCATTCAGTTATGGAGACAGAGAGGAGGAACCAGTCTGGTACAGTCATTCAGTAATGGAGACAGAGAGGAGGAACCAGTCTGGTACAGTTATTCAGTAATGGAGAGGAGGAACCAGTCTGGCACAGTAATTCAGTAATGGAGACAGAGAGGAGGAACCAGTCTGGTACAATTATTTAGTAATGGAGTAAGAGAGGAGGAACCAGTCTGGTACAGTAATTCAGTAATGGAGACAGAGAAGAGGAACCAGTCTGGTACAGTTATTCAGTAATGTAGTAAGAGAGGAGGAACCAGTCTGTTACAGTAATTCAGTAATGGAGACAGATAGGAGGAACCAGTCTGGTACTGTTATTCAGTAATAAAGACAGAGAAGAGGAACCAGTCTGGAACAGTAATTCAGTAATGGAGACAGAGAGGAGGAACCAGTCTGGTACAGTAATTCAGTATTACAGTCAGAGAGGAGGAACCAGTCTGTTACAGTAATTCAGTAATGGAGACAGAGAGGAGGAACCAGTCTGGTACAGTAATTCAGTAATGGAGTCAGAGAGGAGGAACCAGTCTGGTACAGTCATTCAGTTATGGAGACAGAGAGGAGGAACCAGTCTGGTACAGTCATTCAGTAATGGAGACAGAGAGGAGGAACCAGTCTGGTACAGTCATTCAGTAATAGAGACAAAGAGGAGGAACCAGTCTGGTACAGTCATTCAGTAATGGAGACAGAGAGGAGGAACCAGTCTTGTACAGTCATTTAGTAATAAATACAGAGAGGAGGAACCAGTCTGGTACAGTCATTCAGTAATAGAGACAGAGAGGAGGAACCAGTGTGGTACAGTCATTCAGTAATAAATAAAGAGAGGAGGAACTAGTCTGGTACAGTCATTCAGTAATGGAGACAGAGAGGAGGAACCAGTCTGGTACAGTCATTCAGTAATGGAGACAGAGAGGAGGAACCAGTCTGGTACAGTCATTCAGTAATGAATACAGATAGGAGGAACCAGTCTGGTACAGTCATTCAGTAATGGAGACAGAGAGGAGGAACCAGTCTGGTACAGTAATTCAGTAATGGAGTCAGAGAGGAGGAACCAGTCTGGTACAGTAATTCAGTAATGGAGACAGAGAGGAGGAACCAGTCTGGTACAGTAATTCAGTAATGGAGACAGAGAGGAGGAACCAGTCTGGTACAGTAATTCAGTAATGGAGACAGAGAGGAGGAACCAGTCTGGTACAGTAATTCAGTAATGGAGACAGAGAGGAGGAACCAGTCTGGTACAGTAATTCAGTAATGGAGACAGAGAGGAGGAACCAGTCTGGTACAGTAATTCAGTAATGGAGACAGAGAGGAGGAACCAGTCTGGTACAGTCATTCAGTAATGGAGACAGAGAGGAGGAACCAGTCTGGTACAGTCATTCAGTAATGGAGACAGAGAGGAGGAACCTGTCCAGTACAGTCATTCAGTAATGGAGACAGAGAGGAGGAACCAGTCTGGTACAGTCATTCAGTAATGGAGACAGAGAGTAGGAACCAATCTGGTACAGTCATTCAGTAATAGAGAAAGAGAGGAGGAACCAGTCTGGTACAGTCATTCAGTAATGGAGACAGAGAGGAGGAACCTGTCTGGTACAGTCATTCAGTAATAAATACAGAGAGGAGGAAACAGTCTTGTACAGTCATTCAGTAATGGAGACAGAGAAGAGGAATCAATCTGGTACAGTCATTCAGTAATGGAGACAGAGAGGAGGAACCAGTCTGGTACAGTCATTCAGTAATGGGGACAGAGAGGAGGAACCAGTCTGGTACAGTCATTCAGTAATGGAGACAGAGAGGCGTAACCAGTCTGGTACAGTCATTCAGTTATGGAGACAGAGAGGATTAACCAGTCTGGTACAGTAATTCAGTAATGTAATCAGAGAGGAGGAACCTGTCTGGTACAGTCATTCAGTAATGGAGACAGAGAGGAGGAACCAGTCTGGTACAGTAATTCAGTAATGGAGACAGAGAGGAGGAACCAGTCTGGTACAGTAATTCAGTAATGCAGTCAGAGAGGAGGAACCAGTATGGTACAGTCATTCAGTAATGGAGACAGAGAGGCGGAACCAGTCTGGTACAGTCATTCAGTAATGGAGTCAGAGAGGAGGAACCAGTCTGGTACAGTAATTCAGTAATGGAGTCAGAGAGGAGGAACCAGTCTGGTACAGTCATTCAGTAATGGAGACAGAGAGGAGGAACCAGTGTGGTACAGTCATTCAGTAATGGAGACAGAGAGGCGGAACCAGTCTGGTACAGTCATTCAGTAATGGGGACAGAGAGGAGGAACCAGTCTGGTACAGTAATTCAGTAATGGAGACAGAGAGGAGGAACCAGTCTGGTACAGTAATTCAGTAATGGAGACAGAGAGGAGGAACCAGTCTGGTACAGTAATTCAGTAATGGAGACAGAGAGGAGGAACCAGTCTGGTACAGTAATTCAGTAATGGAGACAGAGAGGAGGAACCAGTCTGGTACAGTAATTCAGTAATGGAGACAGAGAGGAGGAACCAGTCTGGTACAGTCATTCAGTAATGGAGACAGAGAGGAGGAACCAGTCTGGTACAGTCATTCAGTAATGGAGACAGAGAGGAGGAACCTGTCCAGTACAGTCATTCAGTAATGGAGACAGAGAGGAGGAACCAGTCTGGTACAGTCATTCAGTAATGGAGACAGAGAGTAGGAACCAATCTGGTACAGTCATTCAGTAATAGAGAAAGAGAGGAGGAACCAGTCTGGTACAGTCATTCAGTAATGGAGACAGAGAGGAGGAACCTGTCTGGTACAGTCATTCAGTAATAAATACAGAGAGGAGGAAACAGTCTGGTACAGTCATTCAGTAATGGAGACAGAAAGGAGGAACCAGTCTGGTACAGTCATTCAGTAATGGAGACAGAGAGGAGGAACCAGTCTGGTACAGTCATTCAGTAATGGAGACAGAGAGGAGGAACCAGTCTGGTACAGTCATTCAGTTATGGAGACAGAGAGGATTAACCAGTCTATTACAGTAATTCAGTAATGGAGACAGAGAGGAGGAACCAGTCTGGTACAGTCATTCAGTAATGGAGTCAGAGAGGAGGAACCAGTCTGGCAAAGTCATTCAGTAATGGAGACAGAGAAGAGGAATCAATCTGGTACAGTCATTCAGTAATGGAGACAGAGAGGAGGAACCAGTCTGGTACAGTCATTCAGTAATGGGGACAGAGAGGAGGAACCAGTCTGGTACAGTCATTCAGTAATGGAGACAGAGAGGCGGAACCAGTCTGGTACAGTCATTCAGTTATGGAGACAGAGAGGAGGAACCAGTCTTGTACAGTCATTTAGTAATAAATACAGAGAGGAGGAACCAGTCTGGTACAGTCATTCAGTAATAGAGACAGAGAGGAGGAACCAGTGTGGTACAGTCATTCAGTAATAAATAAAGAGAGGAGGAACTAGTCTGGTACAGTCATTCAGTAATGGAGACAGAGAGGAGGAACCAGTCTGGTACAGTCATTCAGTAATGGAGACAGAGAGGAGGAACCAGTCTGGTACAGTCATTCAGTAAGGAATACAGATAGGAGGAACCAGTCTGGTACAGTCATTCAGTAATGGAGACAGAGAGGAGGAACCAGTCTGGTACAGTAATTCAGTAATGGAGTCAGAGAGGAGGAACCAGTCTGGTACAGTAATTCAGTAATGGAGACAGAGAGGAGGAACCAGTCTGGTACAGTAATTCAGTAATGGAGACAGAGAGGAGGAACCAGTCTGGTACAGTAATTCAGTAATGGAGACAGAGAGGAGGAACCAGTCTGGTACAGTAATTCAGTAATGGAGACAGAGAGGAGGAACCAGTCTGGTACAGTAATTCAGTAATGGAGACAGAGAGGAGGAACCAGTCTGGTACAGTAATTCAGTAATGGAGACAGAGAGGAGGAACCAGTCTGGTACAGTCATTCAGTAATGGAGACAGAGAGGAGGAACCAGTCTGGTACAGTCATTCAGTAATGGAGACAGAGAGGAGGAACCTGTCCAGTACAGTCATTCAGTAATGGAGACAGAGAGGAGGAACCAGTCTGGTACAGTCATTCAGTAATGGAGACAGAGAGTAGGAACCAATCTGGTACAGTCATTCAGTAATAGAGAAAGAGAGGAGGAACCAGTCTGGTACAGTCATTCAGTAATGGAGACAGAGAGGAGGAACCTGTCTGGTACAGTCATTCAGTAATAAATACAGAGAGGAGGAAACAGTCTGGTACAGTCATTCAGTAATGGAGACAGAAAGGAGGAACCAGTCTGGTACAGTAATTCAGTAATGGAGACAGAGAGGAGGAACCAGTCTGGTACAGTCATTCAGTAATGGAGACAGAGAGGAGGAACCAGTCTGGTACAGTCATTCAGTAATGGAGACAGAGAGGAGGAACCAGTCTGGTACAGTCATTCAGTTATGGAGACAGAGAGGATTAACCAGTCTATTACAGTAATTCAGTAATGGAGACAGAGAGGAGGAACCAGTCTGGTACAGTCATTCAGTAATGGAGTCAGAGAGGAGGAACCAGTCTGGCAAAGTCATTCAGTAATGGAGACAGAGAAGAGGAATCAATCTGGTACAGTCATTCAGTAATGGAGACAGAGAGGAGGAACCAGTCTGGTACAGTCATTCAGTAATGGGGACAGAGAGGAGGAACCAGTCTGGTACAGTCATTCAGTAATGGAGACAGAGAGGCGGAACCAGTCTGGTACAGTCATTCAGTTATGGAGACAGAGAGGATTAACCAGTCTGGTACAGTAATTCAGTAATGTAATCAGAGAGGAGGAACCTGTCTGGTACAGTCATTCAGTAATGGAGACAGAGAGGAGGAACCAGTCTGGTACAGTAATTCAGTAATGGAGACAGAGAGGAGGAACCAGTCTGGTACAGTAATTCAGTAATGCAGTCAGAGAGGAGGAACCAGTATGGTACAGTCATTCAGTAATGGAGTCAGAGAGGAGGAACCAGTCTGGTACAGTCATTCAGTAATGGAGACAGAGAGGAGGAACCAGTGTGGTACAGTCATTCAGTAATGGAGACAGAGAGGCGGAACCAGTCTGGTACAGTCATTCAGTAATGGGGACAGAGAGGAGGAACCAGTCTGGTACAGTAATTCAGTAATGGAGACAGAGAGGAGGAACCAGTCTGGTACAGTAATTCAGTAATGGAGACAGAGAGGAGGAACCAGTCTGGTACAGTAATTCAGTAATGGAGACAGAGAGGAGGAACCAGTCTGGTACAGTAATTCAGTAATGGAGACAGAGAGGAGGAACCAGTCTGGTACAGTAATTCAGTAATGGAGACAGAGAGGAGGAACCAGTCTGGTACAGTCATTCAGTAATGGAGACAGAGAGGAGGAACCAGTCTGGTACAGTCATTCAGTAATGGAGACAGAGAGGAGGAACCTGTCCAGTACAGTCATTCAGTAATGGAGACAGAGAGGAGGAACCAGTCTGGTACAGTCATTCAGTAATGGAGACAGAGAGTAGGAACCAATCTGGTACAGTCATTCAGTAATAGAGAAAGAGAGGAGGAACCAGTCTGGTACAGTCATTCAGTAATGGAGACAGAGAGGAGGAACCTGTCTGGTACAGTCATTCAGTAATAAATACAGAGAGGAGGAAACAGTCTGGTACAGTCATTCAGTAATGGAGACAGAAAGGAGGAACCAGTCTGGTACAGTCATTCAGTAATGGAGACAGAGAGGAGGAACCAGTCTGGTACAGTCATTCAGTAATGGAGACAGAGAGGAGGAACCAGTCTGGTACAGTCATTCAGTTATGGAGACAGAGAGGATTAACCAGTCTATTACAGTAATTCAGTAATGGAGACAGAGAGGAGGAACCAGTCTGGTACAGTCATTCAGTAATGGAGTCAGAGAGGAGGAACCAGTCTGGCAAAGTCATTCAGTAATGGAGACAGAGAAGAGGAATCAATCTGGTACAGTCATTCAGTAATGGAGACAGAGAGGAGGAACCAGTCTGGTACAGTCATTCAGTAATGGGGACAGAGAGGAGGAACCAGTCTGGTACAGTCATTCAGTAATGGAGACAGAGAGGCGGAACCAGTCTGGTACAGTCATTCAGTTATGGAGACAGAGAGGATTAACCAGTCTGGTACAGTAATTCAGTAATGGAATCAGAGAGGAGGAACCTGTCTGGTACAGTCATTCAGTAATGGAGACAGAGAGGAGGAACCAGTCTGGTACAGTAATTCAGTAATGGAGACAGAGAGGAGGAACCAGTCTGGTACAGTAATTCAGTAATGCAGTCAGAGAGGAGGAACCAGTATGGTACAGTCATTCAGTAATGGAGACAGAGAGGCGGAACCAGTCTGGTACAGTCATTCAGTAATGGAGTCAGAGAGGAGGAACCAGTCTGGTACAGTAATTCAGTAATGGAGTCAGAGAGGAGGAACCAGTCTGGTACAGTCATTCAGTAATGGAGACAGAGAGGAGGAACCAGTGTGGTACAGTCATTCAGTAATGGAGACAGAGAGGCGGAACCAGTCTGGTACAGTCATTCAGTAATGGGGACAGAGAGGAGGACCCAGTCTGGTACAGTCATTCAGTAATGGGGACAGAGAGGAGGAACCAGTCTGGTACAGTCATTCAGTAATGGGGACAGAGAGGAGGAACCAGTCTGGTACAGTCATTCAGTAATGGAGACAGAGAGGAGGAACCAGTCTGGTACAGTCATTCAGTAATGGAGTCAGAGAGGAGGAACCAGTCTGGTACAGTCATTCAGTAATGGAGTCAGAGAGGAGGAACCAGTCTGGTACAGTCATTCAGTAATGGAGTCAGAGAGGAGGAACCAGTCTGGTACAGTAATTCAGTAATGGAGTCAGAGAGGAGGAACCAGTCTGGTACAGTCATTCAGTAATGGAGACAGAGAGGAGGAACCAGTCTGGTACAGTCATTCAGTAATGGAGACAGAGAGGAGGAACCAGTCTGGTACAGTCATTCAGTAATGGAGTCAGAGAGGAGGAACCAGTCTGGTACAGTCATTCAGTAATGGAGTCAGAGAGGAGGAACCAGTCTGGTACAGTAATTCAGTAATGGAGTCAGAGAGGAGGAACCAGTCTGGTACAGTCATTCAGTAATGGAGACAGAGAGGAGGAACCAGTCTGGTACAGTAATTCAGTAATGGAGTCAGAGAGGAGGAACCAGTCTGGTACAGTCATTCAGTAATGGAGACAGAGAGGAGGAACCAGTGTGGTACAGTCATTCAGTAATGGAGACAGAGAGGCGGAACCAGTCTGGTACAGTCATTCAGTAATGGGGACAGAGAGGAGGAACCAGTCTGGTACAGTAATTCAGTAATGGAGACAGAGAGGAGGAACCAGTCTGGTACAGTAATTCAGTAATGGAGACAGAGAGGAGGAACCAGTCTGGTACAGTAATTCAGTAATGGAGACAGAGAGGAGGAACCAGTCTGGTACAGTAATTCAGTAATGGAGACAGAGAGGAGGAACCAGTCTGGTACAGTAATTCAGTAATGGAGACAGAGAGGAGGAACCAGTCTGGTACAGTCATTCAGTAATGGAGACAGAGAGGAGGAACCAGTCTGGTACAGTCATTCAGTAATGGAGACAGAGAGGAGGAACCTGTCCAGTACAGTCATTCAGTAATGGAGACAGAGAGGAGGAACCAGTCTGGTACAGTCATTCAGTAATGGAGACAGAGAGTAGGAACCAATCTGGTACAGTCATTCAGTAATAGAGAAAGAGAGGAGGAACCAGTCTGGTACAGTCATTCAGTAATGGAGACAGAGAGGAGGAACCTGTCTGGTACAGTCATTCAGTAATAAATACAGAGAGGAGGAAACAGTCTGGTACAGTCATTCAGTAATGGAGACAGAAAGGAGGAACCAGTCTGGTACAGTCATTCAGTAATGGAGACAGAGAGGAGGAACCAGTCTGGTACAGTCATTCAGTAATGGAGACAGAGAGGAGGAACCAGTCTGGTACAGTCATTCAGTTATGGAGACAGAGAGGATTAACCAGTCTATTACAGTAATTCAGTAATGGAGACAGAGAGGAGGAACCAGTCTGGTACAGTCATTCAGTAATGGAGTCAGAGAGGAGGAACCAGTCTGGCAAAGTCATTCAGTAATGGAGACAGAGAAGAGGAATCAATCTGGTACAGTCATTCAGTAATGGAGACAGAGAGGAGGAACCAGTCTGGTACAGTCATTCAGTAATGGGGACAGAGAGGAGGAACCAGTCTGGTACAGTCATTCAGTAATGGAGACAGAGAGGCGGAACCAGTCTGGTACAGTCATTCAGTAATGGAGTCAGAGAGGAGGAACCAGTCTGGTACAGTCATTCAGTAATGGAGTCAGAGAGGAGGAACCAGTCTGGTACAGTCATTCAGTAATGGAGTCAGAGAGGAGGAACCAGTCTGGTACAGTAATTCAGTAATGGAGTCAGAGAGGAGGAACCAGTCTGGTACAGTCATTCAGTAATGGAGACAGAGAGGAGGAACCAGTCTGGTACAGTCATTCAGTAATGGAGACAGAGAGGAGGAACCAGTCTGGTACAGTCATTCAGTAATGGAGTCAGAGAGGAGGAACCAGTCTGGTACAGTCATTCAGTAATGGAGTCAGAGAGGAGGAACCAGTCTGGTACAGTAATTCAGTAATGGAGTCAGAGAGGAGGAACCAGTCTGGTACAGTCATTCAGTAATGGAGACAGAGAGGAGGAACCAGTCTGGTACAGTAATTCAGTAATGGAGTCAGAGAGGAGGAACCAGTCTGGTACAGTCATTCAGTAATGGAGACAGAGAGGAGGAACCAGTGTGGTACAGTCATTCAGTAATGGAGACAGAGAGGCGGAACCAGTCTGGTACAGTCATTCAGTAATGGGGACAGAGAGGAGGAACCAGTCTGGTACAGTAATTCAGTAATGGAGACAGAGAGGAGGAACCAGTCTGGTACAGTAATTCAGTAATGGAGACAGAGAGGAGGAACCAGTCTGGTACAGTAATTCAGTAATGGAGACAGAGAGGAGGAACCAGTCTGGTACAGTAATTCAGTAATGGAGACAGAGAGGAGGAACCAGTCTGGTACAGTAATTCAGTAATGGAGACAGAGAGGAGGAACCAGTCTGGTACAGTCATTCAGTAATGGAGACAGAGAGGAGGAACCAGTCTGGTACAGTCATTCAGTAATGGAGACAGAGAGGAGGAACCTGTCCAGTACAGTCATTCAGTAATGGAGACAGAGAGGAGGAACCAGTCTGGTACAGTCATTCAGTAATGGAGACAGAGAGTAGGAACCAATCTGGTACAGTCATTCAGTAATAGAGAAAGAGAGGAGGAACCAGTCTGGTACAGTCATTCAGTAATGGAGACAGAGAGGAGGAACCTGTCTGGTACAGTCATTCAGTAATAAATACAGAGAGGAGGAAACAGTCTGGTACAGTCATTCAGTAATGGAGACAGAAAGGAGGAACCAGTCTGGTACAGTCATTCAGTAATGGAGACAGAGAGGAGGAACCAGTCTGGTACAGTCATTCAGTAATGGAGACAGAGAGGAGGAACCAGTCTGGTACAGTCATTCAGTTATGGAGACAGAGAGGATTAACCAGTCTATTACAGTAATTCAGTAATGGAGACAGAGAGGAGGAACCAGTCTGGTACAGTCATTCAGTAATGGAGTCAGAGAGGAGGAACCAGTCTGGCAAAGTCATTCAGTAATGGAGACAGAGAAGAGGAATCAATCTGGTACAGTCATTCAGTAATGGAGACAGAGAGGAGGAACCAGTCTGGTACAGTCATTCAGTAATGGGGACAGAGAGGAGGAACCAGTCTGGTACAGTCATTCAGTAATGGAGACAGAGAGGCGGAACCAGTCTGGTACAGTCATTCAGTTATGGAGACAGAGAGGATTAACCAGTCTGGTACAGTAATTCAGTAATGGAATCAGAGAGGAGGAACCTGTCTGGTACAGTCATTCAGTAATGGAGACAGAGAGGAGGAACCAGTCTGGTACAGTAATTCAGTAATGGAGACAGAGAGGAGGAACCAGTCTGGTACAGTAATTCAGTAATGCAGTCAGAGAGGAGGAACCAGTATGGTACAGTCATTCAGTAATGGAGACAGAGAGGCGGAACCAGTCTGGTACAGTCATTCAGTAATGGAGTCAGAGAGGAGGAACCAGTCTGGTACAGTAATTCAGTAATGGAGTCAGAGAGGAGGAACCAGTCTGGTACAGTCATTCAGTAATGGAGACAGAGAGGAGGAACCAGTGTGGTACAGTCATTCAGTAATGGAGACAGAGAGGCGGAACCAGTCTGGTACAGTCATTCAGTAATGGGGACAGAGAGGAGGACCCAGTCTGGTACAGTCATTCAGTAATGGGGACAGAGAGGAGGAACCAGTCTGGTACAGTCATTCAGTAATGGGGACAGAGAGGAGGAACCAGTCTGGTACAGTCATTCAGTAATGGAGACAGAGAGGAGGAACCAGTCTGGTACAGTCATTCAGTAATGGAGTCAGAGAGGAGGAACCAGTCTGGTACAGTCATTCAGTAATGGAGTCAGAGAGGAGGAACCAGTCTGGTACAGTCATTCAGTAATGGAGTCAGAGAGGAGGAACCAGTCTGGTACAGTAATTCAGTAATGGAGTCAGAGAGGAGGAACCAGTCTGGTACAGTCATTCAGTAATGGAGACAGAGAGGAGGAACCAGTCTGGTACAGTCATTCAGTAATGGAGACAGAGAGGCGGAACCAGTCTGGTACAGTCATTCAGTAATGGGGACAGAGAGGAGGACCCAGTCTGGTACAGTCATTCAGTAATGGGGACAGAGAGGAGGAACCAGTCTGGTACAGTCATTCAGTAATGGAGACAGAGAGGCGGAACCAGTCTGGTACAGTCATTCAGTAATGGAGTCAGAGAGGAGGAACCAGTCTGGTACAGTAATTCAGTAATGGAGACAGAGAGGCGGAACCAGTCTGGTACAGTCATTCAGTAATGGGGACAGAGAGGAGGACCCAGTCTGGTACAGTCATTCAGTAATGGGGACAGAGAGGAGGAACCAGTCTGGTACAGTCATTCAGTAATGGAGAAAGAGAGGAGGAACCAGTCTGTTACAGTCATTCAGTAATGGAGACAGAGAGGAGGAACCAGTCTGGTACAGTCATTCAGTAATGGAGACAGACAGGAGGAATCAGTCTGGTACAGTCATTCAGTAATGGAGACAGAGAGGAGGAACCAGTCTGGTACAGTCATTCAGTAATGGAGACAGAGAGGAGGAATCAGTCTGGTACAGTAATTCAGTAATGGAGACAGAGAGGAGGAACCAGTCTGGTACAGTCATTCAGTAATGGAGACAGAGAGGAGGAACCAGTCTGGTACAGTCATTCAGTAATGGAGACAGAGAGGAGGAACCAGTCTGGTACAGTCATTCAGTAATGGAGACAGAGAGGAGGAACCAGTCTGGTACAGTCATTCAGTAATGGAGACAGAGAGGAGGAACCAGTCTGGTACAGTCATTCAGTAATGGAGACAGAGAGGAGGAACCAGTCTGGTACAGTGATTCAGTAATGGAGTCAGAGAGGAGGAACCAGTCTGGTACAGTGATTCAGTAATGGAGTCAGAGAGGAGGAACCAGTCTGGTACAGTCATTCAGTAATAGAGTCAGAGAGGAGGAACCAGTCTGGTACAGTCATTCAGTAATGGAGACAGAGAGGAGGAACCAGTCTGGTACAGTCATTCAGTAATGGAGACAGAGAGGAGGAACCAGTCTGGTACAGTGATTCAGTAATGGAGTCAGAGAGGAGGAACCAGTCTGGTACAGTAATTCAGTAATGGAGACAGAGAGGAGGAACCAGTCTGGTACAGTCATTCAGTAATGGAGACAGAGAGGAGGAACCAGTCTGGTACAGTCATTCAGTAATGGAGACAGAGAGGAGGAACCAGTCTGGTACAGTCATTCAGTAATGGAGACAGAGAGGAGGAACCAGTCTGGTACAGTCATTCAGTAATGGAGACAGAGAGGAGGAACCAGTCTGGTACAGTCATTCAGTTATGGAGACAGAGAGGAGGAACCAGTCTGGTACAGTCATTCAGTAATGGAGACAGAGAGGAGGAACCAGTCTGGTACAGTCATTCAGTAATGAATACAGAGAGGAGGAACCAGTCTGGTACAGTCATTCAGTAATGGAGACAGAGAGGAGGAACCAGTCTGGTACAGTCATTCAGTAATGGAGACAGAGAAGAGGAACCAGTCTGGTACAGTCATTCAGTAATGGAGTCAGAGAGGAGGAACCAGTCTGGTACAGTCATTCAGTAATAGAGTCAGAGAGGAGGAACCAGTCTGGTACAGTAATTCAGTAATGGAGACAGAGAGGTGGAACCAGTCTGGTACAGTCATTCAGTTATGGAGACAGAGAGGAGGAACCAGTCTGGTACAGTAATTCAGTAATGGAGACAGAGAGGAGGAACCAGTCTGGTACAGTAATTCAGTAATGGAGACAGAGAGGAGGAACCAGTCTGGTACAGTAATTCAGTAATGGAGACAGAGAGGAGGAACCAGTCTGGTACAGTCATTCAGTTATGGAGACAGAGAGGAGGAACCAGTCTGGTACAGTAATTCAGTAATGGAGACAGAGAGGAGGAACCAGTCTGGTACAGTAATTCAGTAATGGAGACAGAGAGGAGGAACCAGTCTGGTACAGTAATTCAGTAATGGAGACAGAGAGGAGGAACCAGTCTGGTACAGTCATTCAGTAATGGAGACAGAGAGGAGGAACCAGTCTGGTACAGTAATTCAGTAATGGAGACAGAGAGGAGGAACCAGTCTGGTACAGTAATTCAGTAATGGAGACAGAGAGGAGGAACCAGTCTGGTACAGTCATTCAGTAATAGAGACAGAGAAGAGGAACCAGTCTGGTACAGTAATTCAGTAATGGAGTCAGAGAGGAGGAACCAGTCTGGTACAGTAATTCAGTAATGGAGACAGAGAGGAGGAACCAGTCTGGTACAGTAATTCAGTAATGGAGACAGAGAGGAGGAACCAGTCTGGTACAGTAATTCAGTAATGGAGACAGAGAGGAGGAACCAGTCTGGTACAGTAATTCAGTAATGGAGTCAGAGAGGAGGAACCAGTCTGGTACAGTTATTCAGTAATGTAGTAAGAGAGGAGGAACCAGTCTGTTACAGTAATTCAGTAATGGAGACAGATAGGAGGAACCAGTCTGGTACTGTTATTCAGTAATAAAGACAGAGAAGAGGAACCAGTCTGGAACAGTAATTCAGTAATGGAGACAGAGAGGAGGAACCAGTCTGGTACAGTAATTCAGTATTACAGTCAGAGAGGAGGAACCAGTCTGTTACAGTAATTCAGTAATGGAGACAGAGAGGAGGAACCAGTCTGGTACAGTAATTCAGTAATGGAGTCAGAGAGGAGGAACCAGTCTGGTACAGTCATTCAGTTATGGAGACAGAGAGGAGGAACCAGTCTGGTACAGTCATTCAGTAATGGAGACAGAGAGGAGGAACCAGTCTGGTACAGTCATTCAGTAATAGAGACAAAGAGGAGGAACCAGTCTGGTACAGTCATTCAGTAATGGAGACAGAGAGGAGGAACCAGTCTTGTACAGTCATTTAGTAATAAATACAGAGAGGAGGAACCAGTCTGGTACAGTCATTCAGTAATAGAGACAGAGAGGAGGAACCAGTGTGGTACAGTCATTCAGTAATAAATAAAGAGAGGAGGAACTAGTCTGGTACAGTCATTCAGTAATGGAGACAGAGAGGAGGAACCAGTCTGGTACAGTCATTCAGTAATGGAGACAGAGAGGAGGAACCAGTCTGGTACAGTCATTCAGTAATGAATACAGATAGGAGGAACCAGTCTGGTACAGTCATTCAGTAATGGAGACAGAGAGGAGGAACCAGTCTGGTACAGTAATTCAGTAATGGAGTCAGAGAGGAGGAACCAGTCTGGTACAGTAATTCAGTAATGGAGACAGAGAGGAGGAACCAGTCTGGTACAGTAATTCAGTAATGGAGACAGAGAGGAGGAACCAGTCTGGTACAGTAATTCAGTAATGGAGACAGAGAGGAGGAACCAGTCTGGTACAGTAATTCAGTAATGGAGACAGAGAGGAGGAACCAGTCTGGTACAGTAATTCAGTAATGGAGACAGAGAGGAGGAACCAGTCTGGTACAGTAATTCAGTAATGGAGACAGAGAGGAGGAACCAGTCTGGTACAGTCATTCAGTAATGGAGACAGAGAGGAGGAACCAGTCTGGTACAGTCATTCAGTAATGGAGACAGAGAGGAGGAACCTGTCCAGTACAGTCATTCAGTAATGGAGACAGAGAGGAGGAACCAGTCTGGTACAGTCATTCAGTAATGGAGACAGAGAGTAGGAACCAATCTGGTACAGTCATTCAGTAATAGAGAAAGAGAGGAGGAACCAGTCTGGTACAGTCATTCAGTAATGGAGACAGAGAGGAGGAACCTGTCTGGTACAGTCATTCAGTAATAAATACAGAGAGGAGGAAACAGTCTGGTACAGTCATTCAGTAATGGAGACAGAAAGGAGGAACCAGTCTGGTACAGTCATTCAGTAATGGAGACAGAGAGGAGGAACCAGTCTGGTACAGTCATTCAGTAATGGAGACAGAGAGGAGGAACCAGTCTGGTACAGTCATTCAGTTATGGAGACAGAGAGGATTAACCAGTCTATTACAGTAATTCAGTAATGGAGACAGAGAGGAGGAACCAGTCTGGTACAGTCATTCAGTAATGGAGTCAGAGAGGAGGAACCAGTCTGGCAAAGTCATTCAGTAATGGAGACAGAGAAGAGGAATCAATCTGGTACAGTCATTCAGTAATGGAGACAGAGAGGAGGAACCAGTCTGGTACAGTCATTCAGTAATGGGGACAGAGAGGAGGAACCAGTCTGGTACAGTCATTCAGTAATGGAGACAGAGAGGCGTAACCAGTCTGGTACAGTCATTCAGTTATGGAGACAGAGAGGATTAACCAGTCTGGTACAGTAATTCAGTAATGTAATCAGAGAGGAGGAACCTGTCTGGTACAGTCATTCAGTAATGGAGACAGAGAGGAGGAACCAGTCTGGTACAGTAATTCAGTAATGGAGACAGAGAGGAGGAACCAGTCTGGTACAGTAATTCAGTAATGCAGTCAGAGAGGAGGAACCAGTATGGTACAGTCATTCAGTAATGGAGACAGAGAGGCGGAACCAGTCTGGTACAGTCATTCAGTAATGGAGTCAGAGAGGAGGAACCAGTCTGGTACAGTAATTCAGTAATGGAGTCAGAGAGGAGGAACCAGTCTGGTACAGTCATTCAGTAATGGAGACAGAGAGGAGGAACCAGTGTGGTACAGTCATTCAGTAATGGAGACAGAGAGGCGGAACCAGTCTGGTACAGTCATTCAGTAATGGGGACAGAGAGGAGGAACCAGTCTGGTACAGTAATTCAGTAATGGAGACAGAGAGGAGGAACCAGTCTGGTACAGTAATTCAGTAATGGAGACAGAGAGGAGGAACCAGTCTGGTACAGTAATTCAGTAATGGAGACAGAGAGGAGGAACCAGTCTGGTACAGTAATTCAGTAATGGAGACAGAGAGGAGGAACCAGTCTGGTACAGTAATTCAGTAATGGAGACAGAGAGGAGGAACCAGTCTGGTACAGTAATTCAGTAATGGAGACAGAGAGGAGGAACCAGTCTGGTACAGTCATTCAGTAATGGAGACAGAGAGGAGGAACCTGTCTGGTACAGTCATTCAGTAATAAATACAGAGAGGAGGAAACAGTCTGGTACAGTCATTCAGTAATGGAGACAGAAAGGAGGAACCAGTCTGGTACAGTCATTCAGTAATGGAGACAGAGAGGAGGAACCAGTCTGGTACAGTCATTCAGTAATGGAGACAGAGAGGAGGAACCAGTCTGGTACAGTCATTCAGTTATGGAGACAGAGAGGATTAACCAGTCTATTACAGTAATTCAGTAATGGAGACAGAGAGGAGGAACCAGTCTGGTACAGTCATTCAGTAATGGAGTCAGAGAGGAGGAACCAGTCTGGCAAAGTCATTCAGTAATGGAGACAGAGAAGAGGAATCAATCTGGTACAGTCATTCAGTAATGGAGACAGAGAGGAGGAACCAGTCTGGTACAGTCATTCAGTAATGGGGACAGAGAGGAGGAACCAGTCTGGTACAGTCATTCAGTAATGGAGACAGAGAGGCGGAACCAGTCTGGTACAGTCATTCAGTTATGGAGACAGAGAGGAGGAACCACTCTTGTACAGTCATTTAGTAATAAATACAGAGAGGAGGAACCAGTCTGGTACAGTCATTCAGTAATAGAGACAGAGAGGAGGAACCAGTGTGGTACAGTCATTCAGTAATAAATAAAGAGAGGAGGAACTAGTCTGGTACAGTCATTCAGTAATGGAGACAGAGAGGAGGAACCAGTCTGGTACAGTCATTCAGTAATGGAGACAGAGAGGAGGAACCAGTCTGGTACAGTCATTCAGTAATGAATACAGATAGGAGGAACCAGTCTGGTACAGTCATTCAGTAATGGAGACAGAGAGGAGGAACCAGTCTGGTACAGTAATTCAGTAATGGAGTCAGAGAGGAGGAACCAGTCTGGTACAGTAATTCAGTAATGGAGACAGAGAGGAGGAACCAGTCTGGTACAGTAATTCAGTAATGGAGACAGAGAGGAGGAACCAGTCTGGTACAGTAATTCAGTAATGGAGACAGAGAGGAGGAACCAGTCTGGTACAGTAATTCAGTAATGGAGACAGAGAGGAGGAACCAGTCTGGTACAGTAATTCAGTAATGGAGACAGAGAGGAGGAACCAGTCTGGTACAGTAATTCAGTAATGGAGACAGAGAGGAGGAACCAGTCTGGTACAGTCATTCAGTAATGGAGACAGAGAGGAGGAACCAGTCTGGTACAGTCATTCAGTAATGGAGACAGAGAGGAGGAACCTGTCCAGTACAGTCATTCAGTAATGGAGACAGAGAGGAGGAACCAGTCTGGTACAGTCATTCAGTAATGGAGACAGAGAGTAGGAACCAATCTGGTACAGTCATTCAGTAATAGAGAAAGAGAGGAGGAACCAGTCTGGTACAGTCATTCAGTAATGGAGACAGAGAGGAGGAACCTGTCTGGTACAGTCATTCAGTAATAAATACAGAGAGGAGGAAACAGTCTGGTACAGTCATTCAGTAATGGAGACAGAAAGGAGGAACCAGTCTGGTACAGTCATTCAGTAATGGAGACAGAGAGGAGGAACCAGTCTGGTACAGTCATTCAGTAATGGAGACAGAGAGGAGGAACCAGTCTGGTACAGTCATTCAGTTATGGAGACAGAGAGGATTAACCAGTCTATTACAGTAATTCAGTAATGGAGACAGAGAGGAGGAACCAGTCTGGTACAGTCATTCAGTAATGGAGTCAGAGAGGAGGAACCAGTCTGGCAAAGTCATTCAGTAATGGAGACAGAGAAGAGGAATCAATCTGGTACAGTCATTCAGTAATGGAGACAGAGAGGAGGAACCAGTCTGGTACAGTCATTCAGTAATGGGGACAGAGAGGAGGAACCAGTCTGGTACAGTCATTCAGTAATGGAGACAGAGAGGCGGAACCAGTCTGGTACAGTCATTCAGTTATGGAGACAGAGAGGATTAACCAGTCTGGTACAGTAATTCAGTAATGTAATCAGAGAGGAGGAACCTGTCTGGTACAGTCATTCAGTAATGGAGACAGAGAGGAGGAACCAGTCTGGTACAGTAATTCAGTAATGGAGACAGAGAGGAGGAACCAGTCTGGTACAGTAATTCAGTAATGCAGTCAGAGAGGAGGAACCAGTATGGTACAGTCATTCAGTAATGGAGTCAGAGAGGAGGAACCAGTCTGGTACAGTCATTCAGTAATGGAGACAGAGAGGAGGAACCAGTGTGGTACAGTCATTCAGTAATGGAGACAGAGAGGCGGAACCAGTCTGGTACAGTCATTCAGTAATGGGGACAGAGAGGAGGAACCAGTCTGGTACAGTAATTCAGTAATGGAGACAGAGAGGAGGAACCAGTCTGGTACAGTAATTCAGTAATGGAGACAGAGAGGAGGAACCAGTCTGGTACAGTAATTCAGTAATGGAGACAGAGAGGAGGAACCAGTCTGGTACAGTAATTCAGTAATGGAGACAGAGAGGAGGAACCAGTCTGGTACAGTAATTCAGTAATGGAGACAGAGAGGAGGAACCAGTCTGGTACAGTCATTCAGTAATGGAGACAGAGAGGAGGAACCAGTCTGGTACAGTCATTCAGTAATGGAGACAGAGAGGAGGAACCTGTCCAGTACAGTCATTCAGTAATGGAGACAGAGAGGAGGAACCAGTCTGGTACAGTCATTCAGTAATGGAGACAGAGAGTAGGAACCAATCTGGTACAGTCATTCAGTAATAGAGAAAGAGAGGAGGAACCAGTCTGGTACAGTCATTCAGTAATGGAGACAGAGAGGAGGAACCTGTCTGGTACAGTCATTCAGTAATAAATACAGAGAGGAGGAAACAGTCTGGTACAGTCATTCAGTAATGGAGACAGAAAGGAGGAACCAGTCTGGTACAGTCATTCAGTAATGGAGACAGAGAGGAGGAACCAGTCTGGTACAGTCATTCAGTAATGGAGACAGAGAGGAGGAACCAGTCTGGTACAGTCATTCAGTTATGGAGACAGAGAGGATTAACCAGTCTATTACAGTAATTCAGTAATGGAGACAGAGAGGAGGAACCAGTCTGGTACAGTCATTCAGTAATGGAGTCAGAGAGGAGGAACCAGTCTGGCAAAGTCATTCAGTAATGGAGACAGAGAAGAGGAATCAATCTGGTACAGTCATTCAGTAATGGAGACAGAGAGGAGGAACCAGTCTGGTACAGTCATTCAGTAATGGGGACAGAGAGGAGGAACCAGTCTGGTACAGTCATTCAGTAATGGAGACAGAGAGGCGGAACCAGTCTGGTACAGTCATTCAGTTATGGAGACAGAGAGGATTAACCAGTCTGGTACAGTAATTCAGTAATGGAATCAGAGAGGAGGAACCTGTCTGGTACAGTCATTCAGTAATGGAGACAGAGAGGAGGAACCAGTCTGGTACAGTAATTCAGTAATGGAGACAGAGAGGAGGAACCAGTCTGGTACAGTAATTCAGTAATGCAGTCAGAGAGGAGGAACCAGTATGGTACAGTCATTCAGTAATGGAGACAGAGAGGCGGAACCAGTCTGGTACAGTCATTCAGTAATGGAGTCAGAGAGGAGGAACCAGTCTGGTACAGTAATTCAGTAATGGAGTCAGAGAGGAGGAACCAGTCTGGTACAGTCATTCAGTAATGGAGACAGAGAGGAGGAACCAGTGTGGTACAGTCATTCAGTAATGGAGACAGAGAGGCGGAACCAGTCTGGTACAGTCATTCAGTAATGGGGACAGAGAGGAGGACCCAGTCTGGTACAGTCATTCAGTAATGGGGACAGAGAGGAGGAACCAGTCTGGTACAGTCATTCAGTAATGGGGACAGAGAGGAGGAACCAGTCTGGTACAGTCATTCAGTAATGGAGACAGAGAGGAGGAACCAGTCTGGTACAGTCATTCAGTAATGGAGTCAGAGAGGAGGAACCAGTCTGGTACAGTCATTCAGTAATGGAGTCAGAGAGGAGGAACCAGTCTGGTACAGTCATTCAGTAATGGAGTCAGAGAGGAGGAACCAGTCTGGTACAGTAATTCAGTAATGGAGTCAGAGAGGAGGAACCAGTCTGGTACAGTCATTCAGTAATGGAGACAGAGAGGAGGAACCAGTCTGGTACAGTCATTCAGTAATGGAGACAGAGAGGCGGAACCAGTCTGGTACAGTCATTCAGTAATGGGGACAGAGAGGAGGACCCAGTCTGGTACAGTCATTCAGTAATGGGGACAGAGAGGAGGAACCAGTCTGGTACAGTCATTCAGTAATGGAGACAGAGAGGCGGAACCAGTCTGGTACAGTCATTCAGTAATGGAGTCAGAGAGGAGGAACCAGTCTGGTACAGTAATTCAGTAATGGAGACAGAGAGGCGGAACCAGTCTGGTACAGTCATTCAGTAATGGGGACAGAGAGGAGGACCCAGTCTGGTACAGTCATTCAGTAATGGGGACAGAGAGGAGGAACCAGTCTGGTACAGTCATTCAGTAATGGAGAAAGAGAGGAGGAACCAGTCTGTTACAGTCATTCAGTAATGGAGACAGAGAGGAGGAACCAGTCTGGTACAGTCATTCAGTAATGGAGACAGACAGGAGGAATCAGTCTGGTACAGTCATTCAGTAATGGAGACAGAGAGGAGGAACCAGTCTGGTACAGTCATTCAGTAATGGAGACAGAGAGGAGGAATCAGTCTGGTACAGTAATTCAGTAATGGAGACAGAGAGGAGGAACCAGTCTGGTACAGTCATTCAGTAATGGAGACAGAGAGGAGGAACCAGTCTGGTACAGTCATTCAGTAATGGAGACAGAGAGGAGGAACCAGTCTGGTACAGTCATTCAGTAATGGAGACAGAGAGGAGGAACCAGTCTGGTACAGTCATTCAGTAATGGAGACAGAGAGGAGGAACCAGTCTGGTACAGTGATTCAGTAATGGAGTCAGAGAGGAGGAACCAGTCTGGTACAGTAATTCAGTAATGGAGTCAGAGAGGAGGAACCAGTCTGGTACAGTCATTCAGTAATAGAGTCAGAGAGGAGGAACCAGTCTGGTACAGTCATTCAGTAATGGAGACAGAGAGGAGGAACCAGTCTGGTACAGTCATTCAGTAATGGAGACAGAGAGGAGGAACCAGTCTGGTACAGTGATTCAGTAATGGAGTCAGAGAGGAGGAACCAGTCTGGTACAGTAATTCAGTAATGGAGACAGAGAGGAGGAACCAGTCTGGTACAGTCATTCAGTAATGGAGACAGAGAGGAGGAACCAGTCTGGTACAGTCATTCAGTAATGGAGACAGAGAGGAGGAACCAGTCTGGTACAGTCATTCAGTAATGGAGACAGAGAGGAGGAACCAGTCTGGTACAGTCATTCAGTAATGGAGACAGAGAGGAGGAACCAGTCTGGTACAGTCATTCAGTAATGGAGACAGAGAGGAGGAACCAGTCTGGTACAGTGATTCAGTAATGGAGTCAGAGAGGAGGAACCAGTCTGGTACAGTAATTCAGTAATGGAGACAGAGAGGAGGAACCAGTCTGGTACAGTCATTCAGTAATGGAGACAGAGAGGAGGAACCAGTCTGGTACAGTCATTCAGTAATGGAGACAGAGAGGAGGAACCAGTCTGGTACAGTCATTCAGTAATGGAGACAGAGAGGAGGAACCAGTCTGGTACAGTCATTCAGTAATGGAGACAGAGAGGAGGAACCAGTCTGGTACAGTCATTCAGTAATGGAGACAGAGAAGAGGAACCAGTCTGGTACAGTAATTCAGTAATGGAGTCAGAGAGGAGGAACCAGTCTGGTACAGTCATTCAGTAATAGAGTCAGAGAGGAGGAACCAGTCTGGTACAGTAATTCAGTAATGGAGACAGAGAGGTGGAACCAGTCTGGTACAGTCATTCAGTTATGGAGACAGAGAGGAGGAACCAGTCTGGTACAGTAATTCAGTAATGGAGACAGAGAGGAGGAACCAGTCTGGTACAGTAATTCAGTAATGGAGACAGAGAGGAGGAACCAGTCTGGTACAGTCATTCAGTTATGGAGACAGAGAGGAGGAACCAGTCTGGTACAGTAATTCAGTAATGGAGACAGAGAGGAGGAACCAGTCTGGTACAGTAATTCAGTAATGGAGACAGAGAGGAGGAACCAGTCTGGTACAGTAATTCAGTAATGGAGACAGAGAGGAGGAACCAGTCTGGTACAGTCATTCAGTAATGGAGACAGAGAGGAGGAACCAGTCTGGTACAGTCATTCAGTAATAGAGACAGAGAAGAGGAACCAGTCTGGTACAGTAATTCAGTAATGGAGTCAGAGAGGAGGAACCAGTCTGGTACAGTAATTCAGTAATGGAGACAGAGAGGAGGAACCAGTCTGGTACAGTAATTCAGTAATGGAGACAGAGAGGAGGAACCAGTCTGGTACAGTAATTCAGTAATGGAGACAGAGAGGAGGAACCAGTCTGGTACAGTAATTCAGTAATGGAGTCAGAGAGGAGGAACCAGTCTGGTACAGTTATTCAGTAATGTAGTAAGAGAGGAGGAACCAGTCTGTTACAGTAATTCAGTAATGGAGACAGATAGGAGGAACCAGTCTGGTACTGTTATTCAGTAATAAAGACAGAGAAGAGGAACCAGTCTGGAACAGTAATTCAGTAATGGAGACAGAGAGGAGGAACCAGTCTGGTACAGTAATTCAGTATTACAGTCAGAGAGGAGGAACCAGTCTGTTACAGTAATTCAGTAATGGAGACAGAGAGGAGGAACCAGTCTGGTACAGTAATTCAGTAATGGAGTCAGAGAGGAGGAACCAGTCTGGTACAGTCATTCAGTTATGGAGACAGAGAGGAGGAACCAGTCTGGTACAGTCATTCAGTAATGGAGACAGAGAGGAGGAACCAGTCTGGTACAGTCATTCAGTAATAGAGACAAAGAGGAGGAACCAGTCTGGTACAGTCATTCAGTAATGGAGACAGAGAGGAGGAACCAGTCTTGTACAGTCATTTAGTAATAAATACAGAGAGGAGGAACCAGTCTGGTACAGTCATTCAGTAATAGAGACAGAGAGGAGGAACCAGTGTGGTACAGTCATTCAGTAATAAATAAAGAGAGGAGGAACTAGTCTGGTACAGTCATTCAGTAATGGAGACAGAGAGGAGGAACCAGTCTGGTACAGTCATTCAGTAATGGAGACAGAGAGGAGGAACCAGTCTGGTACAGTCATTCAGTAATGAATACAGATAGGAGGAACCAGTCTGGTACAGTCATTCAGTAATGGAGACAGAGAGGAGGAACCAGTCTGGTACAGTAATTCAGTAATGGAGTCAGAGAGGAGGAACCAGTCTGGTACAGTAATTCAGTAATGGAGACAGAGAGGAGGAACCAGTCTGGTACAGTAATTCAGTAATGGAGACAGAGAGGAGGAACCAGTCTGGTACAGTAATTCAGTAATGGAGACAGAGAGGAGGAACCAGTCTGGTACAGTAATTCAGTAATGGAGACAGAGAGGAGGAACCAGTCTGGTACAGTAATTCAGTAATGGAGACAGAGAGGAGGAACCAGTCTGGTACAGTAATTCAGTAATGGAGACAGAGAGGAGGAACCAGTCTGGTACAGTCATTCAGTAATGGAGACAGAGAGGAGGAACCAGTCTGGTACAGTCATTCAGTAATGGAGACAGAGAGGAGGAACCTGTCCAGTACAGTCATTCAGTAATGGAGACAGAGAGGAGGAACCAGTCTGGTACAGTCATTCAGTAATGGAGACAGAGAGTAGGAACCAATCTGGTACAGTCATTCAGTAATAGAGAAAGAGAGGAGGAACCAGTCTGGTACAGTCATTCAGTAATGGAGACAGAGAGGAGGAACCTGTCTGGTACAGTCATTCAGTAATAAATACAGAGAGGAGGAAACAGTCTGGTACAGTCATTCAGTAATGGAGACAGAAAGGAGGAACCAGTCTGGTACAGTCATTCAGTAATGGAGACAGAGAGGAGGAACCAGTCTGGTACAGTCATTCAGTAATGGAGACAGAGAGGAGGAACCAGTCTGGTACAGTCATTCAGTTATGGAGACAGAGAGGATTAACCAGTCTATTACAGTAATTCAGTAATGGAGACAGAGAGGAGGAACCAGTCTGGTACAGTCATTCAGTAATGGAGTCAGAGAGGAGGAACCAGTCTGGCAAAGTCATTCAGTAATGGAGACAGAGAAGAGGAATCAATCTGGTACAGTCATTCAGTAATGGAGACAGAGAGGAGGAACCAGTCTGGTACAGTCATTCAGTAATGGGGACAGAGAGGAGGAACCAGTCTGGTACAGTCATTCAGTAATGGAGACAGAGAGGCGTAACCAGTCTGGTACAGTCATTCAGTTATGGAGACAGAGAGGATTAACCAGTCTGGTACAGTAATTCAGTAATGTAATCAGAGAGGAGGAACCTGTCTGGTACAGTCATTCAGTAATGGAGACAGAGAGGAGGAACCAGTCTGGTACAGTAATTCAGTAATGGAGACAGAGAGGAGGAACCAGTCTGGTACAGTAATTCAGTAATGCAGTCAGAGAGGAGGAACCAGTATGGTACAGTCATTCAGTAATGGAGACAGAGAGGCGGAACCAGTCTGGTACAGTCATTCAGTAATGGAGTCAGAGAGGAGGAACCAGTCTGGTACAGTAATTCAGTAATGGAGTCAGAGAGGAGGAACCAGTCTGGTACAGTCATTCAGTAATGGAGACAGAGAGGAGGAACCAGTGTGGTACAGTCATTCAGTAATGGAGACAGAGAGGCGGAACCAGTCTGGTACAGTCATTCAGTAATGGGGACAGAGAGGAGGAACCAGTCTGGTACAGTAATTCAGTAATGGAGACAGAGAGGAGGAACCAGTCTGGTACAGTAATTCAGTAATGGAGACAGAGAGGAGGAACCAGTCTGGTACAGTAATTCAGTAATGGAGACAGAGAGGAGGAACCAGTCTGGTACAGTAATTCAGTAATGGAGACAGAGAGGAGGAACCAGTCTGGTACAGTAATTCAGTAATGGAGACAGAGAGGAGGAACCAGTCTGGTACAGTAATTCAGTAATGGAGACAGAGAGGAGGAACCAGTCTGGTACAGTCATTCAGTAATGGAGACAGAGAGGAGGAACCTGTCTGGTACAGTCATTCAGTAATAAATACAGAGAGGAGGAAACAGTCTGGTACAGTCATTCAGTAATGGAGACAGAAAGGAGGAACCAGTCTGGTACAGTCATTCAGTAATGGAGACAGAGAGGAGGAACCAGTCTGGTACAGTCATTCAGTAATGGAGACAGAGAGGAGGAACCAGTCTGGTACAGTCATTCAGTTATGGAGACAGAGAGGATTAACCAGTCTATTACAGTAATTCAGTAATGGAGACAGAGAGGAGGAACCAGTCTGGTACAGTCATTCAGTAATGGAGTCAGAGAGGAGGAACCAGTCTGGCAAAGTCATTCAGTAATGGAGACAGAGAAGAGGAATCAATCTGGTACAGTCATTCAGTAATGGAGACAGAGAGGAGGAACCAGTCTGGTACAGTCATTCAGTAATGGGGACAGAGAGGAGGAACCAGTCTGGTACAGTCATTCAGTAATGGAGACAGAGAGGCGGAACCAGTCTGGTACAGTCATTCAGTTATGGAGACAGAGAGGAGGAACCACTCTTGTACAGTCATTTAGTAATAAATACAGAGAGGAGGAACCAGTCTGGTACAGTCATTCAGTAATAGAGACAGAGAGGAGGAACCAGTGTGGTACAGTCATTCAGTAATAAATAAAGAGAGGAGGAACTAGTCTGGTACAGTCATTCAGTAATGGAGACAGAGAGGAGGAACCAGTCTGGTACAGTCATTCAGTAATGGAGACAGAGAGGAGGAACCAGTCTGGTACAGTCATTCAGTAATGAATACAGATAGGAGGAACCAGTCTGGTACAGTCATTCAGTAATGGAGACAGAGAGGAGGAACCAGTCTGGTACAGTAATTCAGTAATGGAGTCAGAGAGGAGGAACCAGTCTGGTACAGTAATTCAGTAATGGAGACAGAGAGGAGGAACCAGTCTGGTACAGTAATTCAGTAATGGAGACAGAGAGGAGGAACCAGTCTGGTACAGTAATTCAGTAATGGAGACAGAGAGGAGGAACCAGTCTGGTACAGTAATTCAGTAATGGAGACAGAGAGGAGGAACCAGTCTGGTACAGTAATTCAGTAATGGAGACAGAGAGGAGGAACCAGTCTGGTACAGTAATTCAGTAATGGAGACAGAGAGGAGGAACCAGTCTGGTACAGTCATTCAGTAATGGAGACAGAGAGGAGGAACCAGTCTGGTACAGTCATTCAGTAATGGAGACAGAGAGGAGGAACCTGTCCAGTACAGTCATTCAGTAATGGAGACAGAGAGGAGGAACCAGTCTGGTACAGTCATTCAGTAATGGAGACAGAGAGTAGGAACCAATCTGGTACAGTCATTCAGTAATAGAGAAAGAGAGGAGGAACCAGTCTGGTACAGTCATTCAGTAATGGAGACAGAGAGGAGGAACCTGTCTGGTACAGTCATTCAGTAATAAATACAGAGAGGAGGAAACAGTCTGGTACAGTCATTCAGTAATGGAGACAGAAAGGAGGAACCAGTCTGGTACAGTCATTCAGTAATGGAGACAGAGAGGAGGAACCAGTCTGGTACAGTCATTCAGTAATGGAGACAGAGAGGAGGAACCAGTCTGGTACAGTCATTCAGTTATGGAGACAGAGAGGATTAACCAGTCTATTACAGTAATTCAGTAATGGAGACAGAGAGGAGGAACCAGTCTGGTACAGTCATTCAGTAATGGAGTCAGAGAGGAGGAACCAGTCTGGCAAAGTCATTCAGTAATGGAGACAGAGAAGAGGAATCAATCTGGTACAGTCATTCAGTAATGGAGACAGAGAGGAGGAACCAGTCTGGTACAGTCATTCAGTAATGGGGACAGAGAGGAGGAACCAGTCTGGTACAGTCATTCAGTAATGGAGACAGAGAGGCGGAACCAGTCTGGTACAGTCATTCAGTTATGGAGACAGAGAGGATTAACCAGTCTGGTACAGTAATTCAGTAATGTAATCAGAGAGGAGGAACCTGTCTGGTACAGTCATTCAGTAATGGAGACAGAGAGGAGGAACCAGTCTGGTACAGTAATTCAGTAATGGAGACAGAGAGGAGGAACCAGTCTGGTACAGTAATTCAGTAATGCAGTCAGAGAGGAGGAACCAGTATGGTACAGTCATTCAGTAATGGAGTCAGAGAGGAGGAACCAGTCTGGTACAGTCATTCAGTAATGGAGACAGAGAGGAGGAACCAGTGTGGTACAGTCATTCAGTAATGGAGACAGAGAGGCGGAACCAGTCTGGTACAGTCATTCAGTAATGGGGACAGAGAGGAGGAACCAGTCTGGTACAGTAATTCAGTAATGGAGACAGAGAGGAGGAACCAGTCTGGTACAGTAATTCAGTAATGGAGACAGAGAGGAGGAACCAGTCTGGTACAGTAATTCAGTAATGGAGACAGAGAGGAGGAACCAGTCTGGTACAGTAATTCAGTAATGGAGACAGAGAGGAGGAACCAGTCTGGTACAGTAATTCAGTAATGGAGACAGAGAGGAGGAACCAGTCTGGTACAGTCATTCAGTAATGGAGACAGAGAGGAGGAACCAGTCTGGTACAGTCATTCAGTAATGGAGACAGAGAGGAGGAACCTGTCCAGTACAGTCATTCAGTAATGGAGACAGAGAGGAGGAACCAGTCTGGTACAGTCATTCAGTAATGGAGACAGAGAGTAGGAACCAATCTGGTACAGTCATTCAGTAATAGAGAAAGAGAGGAGGAACCAGTCTGGTACAGTCATTCAGTAATGGAGACAGAGAGGAGGAACCTGTCTGGTACAGTCATTCAGTAATAAATACAGAGAGGAGGAAACAGTCTGGTACAGTCATTCAGTAATGGAGACAGAAAGGAGGAACCAGTCTGGTACAGTCATTCAGTAATGGAGACAGAGAGGAGGAACCAGTCTGGTACAGTCATTCAGTAATGGAGACAGAGAGGAGGAACCAGTCTGGTACAGTCATTCAGTTATGGAGACAGAGAGGATTAACCAGTCTATTACAGTAATTCAGTAATGGAGACAGAGAGGAGGAACCAGTCTGGCAAAGTCATTCAGTAATGGAGACAGAGAAGAGGAATCAATCTGGTACAGTCATTCAGTAATGGAGACAGAGAGGAGGAACCAGTCTGGTACAGTCATTCAGTTATGGAGACAGAGAGGATTAACCAGTCTATTACAGTAATTCAGTAATGGAGTCAGAGAGGAGGAACCAGTCTGGCAAAGTCATTCAGTAATGGAGACAGAGAAGAGGAATCAATCTGGTACAGTCATTCAGTAATGGAGACAGAGAGGAGGAACCAGTCTGGTACAGTCATTCAGTAATGGGGACAGAGAGGAGGAACCAGTCTGGTACAGTCATTCAGTAATGGAGACAGAGAGGCGGAACCAGTCTGGTACAGTCATTCAGTTATGGAGACAGAGAGGATTAACCAGTCTGGTACAGTAATTCAGTAATGGAATCAGAGAGGAGGAACCTGTCTGGTACAGTCATTCAGTAATGGAGACAGAGAGGAGGAACCAGTCTGGTACAGTAATTCAGTAATGGAGACAGAGAGGAGGAACCAGTCTGGTACAGTAATTCAGTAATGCAGTCAGAGAGGAGGAACCAGTATGGTACAGTCATTCAGTAATGGAGACAGAGAGGCGGAACCAGTCTGGTACAGTCATTCAGTAATGGAGTCAGAGAGGAGGAACCAGTCTGGTACAGTAATTCAGTAATGGAGTCAGAGAGGAGGAACCAGTCTGGTACAGTCATTCAGTAATGGAGACAGAGAGGAGGAACCAGTGTGGTACAGTCATTCAGTAATGGAGACAGAGAGGCGGAACCAGTCTGGTACAGTCATTCAGTAATGGGGACAGAGAGGAGGACCCAGTCTGGTACAGTCATTCAGTAATGGGGACAGAGAGGAGGAACCAGTCTGGTACAGTCATTCAGTAATGGGGACAGAGAGGAGGAACCAGTCTGGTACAGTCATTCAGTAATGGAGACAGAGAGGAGGAACCAGTCTGGTACAGTCATTCAGTAATGGAGTCAGAGAGGAGGAACCAGTCTGGTACAGTCATTCAGTAATGGAGTCAGAGAGGAGGAACCAGTCTGGTACAGTCATTCAGTAATGGAGTCAGAGAGGAGGAACCAGTCTGGTACAGTAATTCAGTAATGGAGTCAGAGAGGAGGAACCAGTCTGGTACAGTCATTCAGTAATGGAGACAGAGAGGAGGAACCAGTCTGGTACAGTCATTCAGTAATGGAGACAGAGAGGAGGAACCAGTCTGGTACAGTCATTCAGTAATGGAGTCAGAGAGGAGGAACCAGTCTGGTACAGTCATTCAGTAATGGAGTCAGAGAGGAGGAACCAGTCTGGTACAGTAATTCAGTAATGGAGTCAGAGAGGAGGAACCAGTCTGGTACAGTCATTCAGTAATGGAGACAGAGAGGAGGAACCAGTCTGGTACAGTAATTCAGTAATGGAGTCAGAGAGGAGGAACCAGTCTGGTACAGTCATTCAGTAATGGAGACAGAGAGGAGGAACCAGTGTGGTACAGTCATTCAGTAATGGAGACAGAGAGGCGGAACCAGTCTGGTACAGTCATTCAGTAATGGGGACAGAGAGGAGGAACCAGTCTGGTACAGTAATTCAGTAATGGAGACAGAGAGGAGGAACCAGTCTGGTACAGTAATTCAGTAATGGAGACAGAGAGGAGGAACCAGTCTGGTACAGTAATTCAGTAATGGAGACAGAGAGGAGGAACCAGTCTGGTACAGTAATTCAGTAATGGAGACAGAGAGGAGGAACCAGTCTGGTACAGTCATTCAGTAATGGAGACAGAGAGGAGGAACCAGTCTGGTACAGTCATTCAGTAATGGAGACAGAGAGGAGGAACCTGTCCAGTACAGTCATTCAGTAATGGAGACAGAGAGGAGGAACCAGTCTGGTACAGTCATTCAGTAATGGAGACAGAGAGTAGGAACCAATCTGGTACAGTCATTCAGTAATAGAGAAAGAGAGGAGGAACCAGTCTGGTACAGTCATTCAGTAATGGAGACAGAGAGGAGGAACCTGTCTGGTACAGTCATTCAGTAATAAATACAGAGAGGAGGAAACAGTCTGGTACAGTCATTCAGTAATGGAGACAGAAAGGAGGAACCAGTCTGGTACAGTCATTCAGTAATGGAGACAGAGAGGAGGAACCAGTCTGGTACAGTCATTCAGTAATGGAGACAGAGAGGAGGAACCAGTCTGGTACAGTCATTCAGTTATGGAGACAGAGAGGATTAACCAGTCTATTACAGTAATTCAGTAATGGAGACAGAGAGGAGGAACCAGTCTGGTACAGTCATTCAGTAATGGAGTCAGAGAGGAGGAACCAGTCTGGCAAAGTCATTCAGTAATGGAGACAGAGAAGAGGAATCAATCTGGTACAGTCATTCAGTAATGGAGACAGAGAGGAGGAACCAGTCTGGTACAGTCATTCAGTAATGGGGACAGAGAGGAGGAACCAGTCTGGTACAGTCATTCAGTAATGGAGACAGAGAGGCGGAACCAGTCTGGTACAGTCATTCAGTTATGGAGACAGAGAGGATTAACCAGTCTGGTACAGTAATTCAGTAATGGAATCAGAGAGGAGGAACCTGTCTGGTACAGTCATTCAGTAATGGAGACAGAGAGGAGGAACCAGTCTGGTACAGTAATTCAGTAATGGAGACAGAGAGGAGGAACCAGTCTGGTACAGTAATTCAGTAATGCAGTCAGAGAGGAGGAACCAGTATGGTACAGTCATTCAGTAATGGAGACAGAGAGGCGGAACCAGTCTGGTACAGTCATTCAGTAATGGAGTCAGAGAGGAGGAACCAGTCTGGTACAGTAATTCAGTAATGGAGTCAGAGAGGAGGAACCAGTCTGGTACAGTCATTCAGTAATGGAGACAGAGAGGAGGAACCAGTGTGGTACAGTCATTCAGTAATGGAGACAGAGAGGCGGAACCAGTCTGGTACAGTCATTCAGTAATGGGGACAGAGAGGAGGACCCAGTCTGGTACAGTCATTCAGTAATGGGGACAGAGAGGAGGAACCAGTCTGGTACAGTCATTCAGTAATGGGGACAGAGAGGAGGAACCAGTCTGGTACAGTCATTCAGTAATGGAGACAGAGAGGAGGAACCAGTCTGGTACAGTCATTCAGTAATGGAGTCAGAGAGGAGGAACCAGTCTGGTACAGTCATTCAGTAATGGAGTCAGAGAGGAGGAACCAGTCTGGTACAGTCATTCAGTAATGGAGTCAGAGAGGAGGAACCAGTCTGGTACAGTAATTCAGTAATGGAGTCAGAGAGGAGGAACCAGTCTGGTACAGTCATTCAGTAATGGAGACAGAGAGGAGGAACCAGTCTGGTACAAACATTCAGTAATGGAGACAGAGAGGCGGAACCAGTCTGGTACAGTCATTCAGTAATGGGGACAGAGAGGAGGACCCAGTCTGGTACAGTCATTCAGTAATGGGGACAGAGAGGAGGAACCAGTCTGGTACAGTCATTCAGTAATGGAGACAGAGAGGCGGAACCAGTCTGGTACAGTCATTCAGTAATGGAGTCAGAGAGGAGGAACCAGTCTGGTACAGTAATTCAGTAATGGAGACAGAGAGGCGGAACCAGTCTGGTACAGTCATTCAGTAATGGGGACAGAGAGGAGGACCCAGTCTGGTACAGTCATTCAGTAATGGGGACAGAGAGGAGGAACCAGTCTGGTACAGTCATTCAGTAATGGAGAAAGAGAGGAGGAACCAGTCTGTTACAGTCATTCAGTAATGGAGACAGAGAGGAGGAACCAGTCTGGTACAGTCATTCAGTAATGGAGACAGACAGGAGGAATCAGTCTGGTACAGTCATTCAGTAATGGAGACAGAGAGGAGGAACCAGTCTGGTACAGTCATTCAGTAATGGAGACAGAGAGGAGGAATCAGTCTGGTACAGTAATTCAGTAATGGAGACAGAGAGGAGGAACCAGTCTGGTACAGTCATTCAGTAATGGAGACAGAGAGGAGGAACCAGTCTGGTACAGTCATTCAGTAATGGAGACAGAGAGGAGGAACCAGTCTGGTACAGTCATTCAGTAATGGAGACAGAGAGGAGGAACCAGTCTGGTACAGTCATTCAGTAATGGAGACAGAGAGGAGGAACCAGTCTGGTACAGTGATTCAGTAATGGAGTCAGAGAGGAGGAACCAGTCTGGTACAGTAATTCAGTAATGGAGTCAGAGAGGAGGAACCAGTCTGGTACAGTCATTCAGTAATAGAGTCAGAGAGGAGGAACCAGTCTGGTACAGTCATTCAGTAATGGAGACAGAGAGGAGGAACCAGTCTGGTACAGTCATTCAGTAATGGAGACAGAGAGGAGGAACCAGTCTGGTACAGTGATTCAGTAATGGAGTCAGAGAGGAGGAACCAGTCTGGTACAGTAATTCAGTAATGGAGACAGAGAGGAGGAACCAGTCTGGTACAGTCATTCAGTAATGGAGACAGAGAGGAGGAACCAGTCTGGTACAGTCATTCAGTAATGGAGACAGAGAGGAGGAACCAGTCTGGTACAGTCATTCAGTAATGGAGACAGAGAGGAGGAACCAGTCTGGTACAGTCATTCAGTAATGGAGACAGAGAGGAGGAACCAGTCTGGTACAGTCATTCAGTAATGGAGACAGAGAGGAGGAACCAGTCTGGTACAGTGATTCAGTAATGGAGTCAGAGAGGAGGAACCAGTCTGGTACAGTAATTCAGTAATGGAGACAGAGAGGAGGAACCAGTCTGGTACAGTCATTCAGTAATGGAGACAGAGAGGAGGAACCAGTCTGGTACAGTCATTCAGTAATGGAGACAGAGAGGAGGAACCAGTCTGGTACAGTCATTCAGTAATGGAGACAGAGAGGAGGAACCAGTCTGGTACAGTCATTCAGTAATGGAGACAGAGAGGAGGAACCAGTCTGGTACAGTCATTCAGTAATGGAGACAGAGAAGAGGAACCAGTCTGGTACAGTAATTCAGTAATGGAGTCAGAGAGGAGGAACCAGTCTGGTACAGTCATTCAGTAATAGAGTCAGAGAGGAGGAACCAGTCTGGTACAGTAATTCAGTAATGGAGACAGAGAGGTGGAACCAGTCTGGTACAGTCATTCAGTTATGGAGACAGAGAGGAGGAACCAGTCTGGTACAGTAATTCAGTAATGGAGACAGAGAGGAGGAACCAGTCTGGTACAGTAATTCAGTAATGGAGACAGAGAGGAGGAACCAGTCTGGTACAGTCATTCAGTTATGGAGACAGAGAGGAGGAACCAGTCTGGTACAGTAATTCAGTAATGGAGACAGAGAGGAGGAACCAGTCTGGTACAGTAATTCAGTAATGGAGACAGAGAGGAGGAACCAGTCTGGTACAGTAATTCAGTAATGGAGACAGAGAGGAGGAACCAGTCTGGTACAGTCATTCAGTAATGGAGACAGAGAGGAGGAACCAGTCTGGTACAGTCATTCAGTAATAGAGACAGAGAAGAGGAACCAGTCTGGTACAGTAATTCAGTAATGGAGTCAGAGAGGAGGAACCAGTCTGGTACAGTAATTCAGTAATGGAGACAGAGAGGAGGAACCAGTCTGGTACAGTAATTCAGTAATGGAGACAGAGAGGAGGAACCAGTCTGGTACAGTAATTCAGTAATGGAGACAGAGAGGAGGAACCAGTCTGGTACAGTAATTCAGTAATGGAGTCAGAGAGGAGGAACCAGTCTGGTACAGTAATTCAGTAATGGAGGCAGAGAGGAGGAACCAGTCTGGTACAGTAATTCAGTAATGGAGTCAGAGAGGAGGAACCAGTCTGGTACAGTCATTCAGTTATGGAGACAGAGAGGATTAACCAGTCTGGTACAGTAATTCAGTAATGGAATCAGAGAGGAGGAACCTGTCTGGTACAGTCATTCAGTAATGGAGACAGAGAGGAGGAACCAGTCTGGTACAGTAATTCAGTAATGGAGACAGAGAGGAGGAACCAGTCTGGTACAGTAATTCAGTAATGCAGTCAGAGAGGAGGAACCAGTATGGTACAGTCATTCAGTAATGGAGACAGAGAGGCGGAACCAGTCTGGTACAGTCATTCAGTAATGGAGTCAGAGAGGAGGAACCAGTCTGGTACAGTAATTCAGTAATGGAGTCAGAGAGGAGGAACCAGTCTGGTACAGTCATTCAGTAATGGAGACAGAGAGGAGGAACCAGTGTGGTACAGTCATTCAGTAATGGAGACAGAGAGGCGGAACCAGTCTGGTACAGTCATTCAGTAATGGGGACAGAGAGGAGGACCCAGTCTGGTACAGTCATTCAGTAATGGGGACAGAGAGGAGGAACCAGTCTGGTACAGTCATTCAGTAATGGGGACAGAGAGGAGGAACCAGTCTGGTACAGTCATTCAGTAATGGAGACAGAGAGGAGGAACCAGTCTGGTACAGTCATTCAGTAATGGAGTCAGAGAGGAGGAACCAGTCTGGTACAGTCATTCAGTAATGGAGTCAGAGAGGAGGAACCAGTCTGGTACAGTCATTCAGTAATGGAGTCAGAGAGGAGGAACCAGTCTGGTACAGTAATTCAGTAATGGAGTCAGAGAGGAGGAACCAGTCTGGTACAGTCATTCAGTAATGGAGACAGAGAGGAGGAACCAGTCTGGTACAGTCATTCAGTAATGGAGACAGAGAGGCGGAACCAGTCTGGTACAGTCATTCAGTAATGGGGACAGAGAGGAGGACCCAGTCTGGTACAGTCATTCAGTAATGGGGACAGAGAGGAGGAACCAGTCTGGTACAGTCATTCAGTAATGGAGACAGAGAGGCGGAACCAGTCTGGTACAGTCATTCAGTAATGGAGTCAGAGAGGAGGAACCAGTCTGGTACAGTAATTCAGTAATGGAGACAGAGAGGCGGAACCAGTCTGGTACAGTCATTCAGTAATGGGGACAGAGAGGAGGACCCAGTCTGGTACAGTCATTCAGTAATGGGGACAGAGAGGAGGAACCAGTCTGGTACAGTCATTCAGTAATGGAGAAAGAGAGGAGGAACCAGTCTGTTACAGTCATTCAGTAATGGAGACAGAGAGGAGGAACCAGTCTGGTACAGTCATTCAGTAATGGAGACAGACAGGAGGAATCAGTCTGGTACAGTCATTCAGTAATGGAGACAGAGAGGAGGAACCAGTCTGGTACAGTCATTCAGTAATGGAGACAGAGAGGAGGAATCAGTCTGGTACAGTAATTCAGTAATGGAGACAGAGAGGAGGAACCAGTCTGGTACAGTCATTCAGTAATGGAGACAGAGAGGAGGAACCAGTCTGGTACAGTCATTCAGTAATGGAGACAGAGAGGAGGAACCAGTCTGGTACAGTCATTCAGTAATGGAGACAGAGAGGAGGAACCAGTCTGGTACAGTCATTCAGTAATGGAGACAGAGAGGAGGAACCAGTCTGGTACAGTGATTCAGTAATGGAGTCAGAGAGGAGGAACCAGTCTGGTACAGTAATTCAGTAATGGAGTCAGAGAGGAGGAACCAGTCTGGTACAGTCATTCAGTAATAGAGTCAGAGAGGAGGAACCAGTCTGGTACAGTCATTCAGTAATGGAGACAGAGAGGAGGAACCAGTCTGGTACAGTCATTCAGTAATGGAGACAGAGAGGAGGAACCAGTCTGGTACAGTGATTCAGTAATGGAGTCAGAGAGGAGGAACCAGTCTGGTACAGTAATTCAGTAATGGAGACAGAGAGGAGGAACCAGTCTGGTACAGTCATTCAGTAATGGAGACAGAGAGGAGGAACCAGTCTGGTACAGTCATTCAGTAATGGAGACAGAGAGGAGGAACCAGTCTGGTACAGTCATTCAGTAATGGAGACAGAGAGGAGGAACCAGTCTGGTACAGTCATTCAGTAATGGAGACAGAGAGGAGGAACCAGTCTGGTACAGTCATTCAGTAATGGAGACAGAGAGGAGGAACCAGTCTGGTACAGTGATTCAGTAATGGAGTCAGAGAGGAGGAACCAGTCTGGTACAGTAATTCAGTAATGGAGACAGAGAGGAGGAACCAGTCTGGTACAGTCATTCAGTAATGGAGACAGAGAGGAGGAACCAGTCTGGTACAGTCATTCAGTAATGGAGACAGAGAGGAGGAACCAGTCTGGTACAGTCATTCAGTAATGGAGACAGAGAGGAGGAACCAGTCTGGTACAGTCATTCAGTAATGGAGACAGAGAGGAGGAACCAGTCTGGTACAGTCATTCAGTAATGGAGACAGAGAAGAGGAACCAGTCTGGTACAGTAATTCAGTAATGGAGTCAGAGAGGAGGAACCAGTCTGGTACAGTCATTCAGTAATAGAGTCAGAGAGGAGGAACCAGTCTGGTACAGTAATTCAGTAATGGAGACAGAGAGGTGGAACCAGTCTGGTACAGTCATTCAGTTATGGAGACAGAGAGGAGGAACCAGTCTGGTACAGTAATTCAGTAATGGAGACAGAGAGGAGGAACCAGTCTGGTACAGTAATTCAGTAATGGAGACAGAGAGGAGGAACCAGTCTGGTACAGTCATTCAGTTATGGAGACAGAGAGGAGGAACCAGTCTGGTACAGTAATTCAGTAATGGAGACAGAGAGGAGGAACCAGTCTGGTACAGTAATTCAGTAATGGAGACAGAGAGGAGGAACCAGTCTGGTACAGTAATTCAGTAATGGAGACAGAGAGGAGGAACCAGTCTGGTACAGTCATTCAGTAATGGAGACAGAGAGGAGGAACCAGTCTGGTACAGTCATTCAGTAATAGAGACAGAGAAGAGGAACCAGTCTGGTACAGTAATTCAGTAATGGAGTCAGAGAGGAGGAACCAGTCTGGTACAGTAATTCAGTAATGGAGACAGAGAGGAGGAACCAGTCTGGTACAGTAATTCAGTAATGGAGACAGAGAGGAGGAACCAGTCTGGTACAGTAATTCAGTAATGGAGACAGAGAGGAGGAACCAGTCTGGTACAGTAATTCAGTAATGGAGTCAGAGAGGAGGAACCAGTCTGGTACAGTAATTCAGTAATGGAGGCAGAGAGGAGGAACCAGTCTGGTACAGTAATTCAGTAATGGAGTCAGAGAGGAGGAACCAGTCTGGTACAGTAATTCAGTAATGGAGACAGAGAGGAGGAACCAGTCTGGTACAGTAATTCAGTAATGGAGACAGAGAGGAGGAACCAGTCTGGTACAGTCATTCAGTAATGGAGACAGAGAGGAGGAACCAGTCTGGTACAGTCATTCAGTAATAGAGACAGAGAAGAGGAACCAGTCTGGTACAGTAATTCAGTAATGGAGTCAGAGAGGAGGAACCAGTCTGGTACAGTAATTCAGTAATGGAGACAGAGAGGAGGAACCAGTCTGGTACAGTAATTCAGTAATGGAGTCAGAGAGGAGGAACCAGTCTGGTACAGTAATTCAGTAATGGAGTCAGAGAGGAGGAACCAGTCTGGTACAGTAATTCAGTAATGGAGTCAGAGAGGAGGAACCAGTCTGGTACAGTAATTCAGTAATGGAGTCAGAGAGGAGGAACCAGTCTGGTACAGTCATTCAGTAATGGAGTCAGAGAGGAGGAACCAGTCTGGTACAGTAATTCAGTAATGGAGACAGAGAGGAGGAACCAGTCTGGTACAGTAATTCAGTAATGGAGACAGAGAGGAGGAACCAGTCTGGTACAGTAATTCAGTAATGGAGTCAGAGAGGAGGAACCAGTCTGGTACAGTAATTCAGTAATGGAGACAGAGAGGAGGAACCAGTCTGGTACAGTAATTCAGTAATGGAGTCAGAGAGGAGGAACCAGTCTGGTACAGTAATTCAGTAATGGAGTCAGAGAGGAGGAACCAGTCTGGTACAGTAATTCAGTAATGGAGACAGAGAGGAGGAACCAGTCTGGTACAGTAATTCAGTAATGGAGACAGAGAGGAGGAACCAGTCTGGTACAGTAATTCAGTAATGGAGTCAGAGAGGAGGAACCAGTCTGGTACAGTAATTCAGTAATGGAGACAGAGAGGAGGAACCAGTCTGGTACAGTAATTCAGTAATGGAGACAGAGAGGAGGAACCAGTCTGGTACAGTCATTCAGTAATGGAGACAGAGAGGAGGAACCAGTCTGGTACAGTCATTCAGTAATAGAGACAGAGAAGAGGAACCAGTCTGGTACAGTAATTCAGTAATGGAGTCAGAGAGGAGGAACCAGTCTGGTACAGTAATTCAGTAATGGAGACAGAGAGGAGGAACCAGTCTGGTACAGTAATTCAGTAATGGAGACAGAGAGGAGGAACCAGTCTGGTACAGTAATTCAGTAATGGAGACAGAGAGGAGGAACCAGTCTGGTACAGTAATTCAGTAATGGAGTCAGAGAGGAGGAACCAGTCTGGTACAGTAATTCAGTAATGGCTGCTGATGATCATCATCATTAAAGAAAAATGCAGCAAACCAACCAGATCACTTTTACTATCAGTACATTCAACTGAAAGAAGCCATAAAGAAAACAGTCAACAATAAAACCTTCATAACCACAATATTCTACCATTGTGGGTGTGTTTGGAAACCTAGGGAGCTGCCTTGCTGTCTTACTGTCTACACAGGCAGCTGCCTCAGTAGAGAGGATTCTAATAACGACTTATAAGTCCGGTTATTCAAACTCGCTACTTAGATAAAATCGGGTTTCGCTTGCTAAGCTAACATGGTCATAGCATCATGCCATTCAAATCAATGGGATGAGGTGACACAGCGCACTAGCATGTCAATATAACATCTCCCTCTGTATACCGAAAATGATTCAATTTGCTGACAAGCCTGATTTGCAAATAGAAACATTAAAATCAATAATAATTTATATTATATATATGTTTGAAAATAACTGCACCATCCGCCATGTTTTTTATTTTGCTGTGAGAAAAGTTGGGACGCATTGAATGCTGGGATATCCTTTGCCACTAAGGCAGCATCAGATGCTCACTCGTTCTTGAGTCAAAATAGAGCTGAAATTTTTTATGCCTCATTAGACATCTTATTAGGGCATCTAGGATTTCAAACAGCCTCATTCTCGGGAGCAAGTGTAGGATGCTAACAGGTGTAAACAATCAATTCTATAAAAAAAATATTTGTTTCTAACACAGGATGTTTTTGAATCTTGAATCTATTGTATGACAAAACAAGTTTTCTCATCTGGATTAAACCTTCCTCTTGTGTTGGGGTCAGCACCGACCCATTTTAAGTTTTAAATGCATATTGCATCAAGACTTTTTGACTTAGTCAGGGACCTCTGTTTAAACAAAATAAAACAAAAAAAAATCAGTTTCTCTAAATTATAAAATGCTCTGGTGAAAATTATGACCTTTGGGTTGTTAGGCTCGGTTTAAAAAAAAAAAAAGATTATAAAACAATAAAACTGAAACTAAAATCATAAACACACTGTCAGCTCACTAACACTGTCAGCCAGCAGCCCACTGACAGCAAGCTCCTCTACCAACTCTGTAAGCTTTAGTTAGGGGCTTCTCGCTTTGCTTGTTCTCTCCTTCCCTGAACAAACAAACTCTGGATCATATCTTTGCTAAAAATGAGGCGGACGATACAGAGCAGCATAGCAATACAGATGAGCAGGTTTTTGAGGAGGAAGACGATGTAGAGTATCAACCAGAAGACACAGACACATCTGATGAGGAGGTCACCGGTGCCAGAGCTGCTCCCGCTCCTGCTAAAACAATTAAATCCAAAAGTGGTAACATCTGTTGGATCTCAATACCTCCTTAAATGGCAGGGCAGCTGCTGCAAAATGACCCCTGGGATCACAAGGTTTGCTGTGATGAAAATAAGTGACATCAAGACGTTTTGATCTGTTTATGCCATTGTCACTAAAAAAAAATGTAATCATTGCTATGACAAATTATGAAGGAAAAAAGTTCACAGCGACATGTGGAATGTCATGGATGAGTGTACAGATCCAGCAGTGAGGCCACTGATTGTCAACTGAGTCTCTGTGACTCGTTGACAGGTAGAAATATTTTCCAGGCAACAATGTCACTTCAGACATTTTGAATGATATCAAAAGTCCTCAGATTTGACAACAGGGATACTAGAGCAAAATCTGACAAGGAGGTACTGAGCTCCAACAGATTACCACTTTTGGATTTGAAAGTTTTAGCAGGAGCGGGAGCAGCTTCAGCACCGATGCCCTCCTCATCAGACTTATCCTCTTCCTCCTCAGAAACCTGCTCATCTGTATCGCTATGCTGTTCTGTATGTGGATGTCTGGGAGAGATGGGTGCAGCTCTTCCAGTGATGTTAAACCCAGGGCCAGAAGTGACAGTAGATGAACGATTTGTCCCTTTCCGGGCTCCACTTTCTTCAAAATTTGCTTTTACAGAGACCACCACTGTTGTTTCATATTGTCCAAAAAGAAAAACGAAGTGTGATGCTTATGTCCACTTTTCACAAAGATGCAGCTGTGTAATTAGGAAGTGACCATAATAAAAACAAATGAAGGAGTGGACAACCTGGACAAGCTGACTGCCACTTACACTTGCCAGCAAATGACCAGGAGATGGCCAATGGTTGTGTTTCTTGAAGTAAATACAGTTTATATGGGTAAAAATTGACCCGTAACACCATAGATGTTACTACAGTTAATAATATTTAAAAAAAAATAATAATAATAAAACAAATTTAATTAAGAGATGTGTTCTAATACCCCTCAGTAATAGTCAGGTAACATAACAACCTTTTATTTATTTATTTATTTTCTTGAGTTTCATTTTACTATTTTTTTTTATTGAAAATAAAGGGTAAGCTGTCAAAAGAGGCCCAGGGGGCAACACCAAAACTATTACAATCATTTTTTTATTGATAAGGAATCATAACAAGGTAACCAAGAGGTAAAAAACAAATTGGATGTTAAATAATTCTTTTGAGGGTATTTTATGGCTAATTTAAGACACGGGTCAAAACCGACCCGTTAACAGAAAGCTAACACAAGATGAGGGTTAATGTTCAAATCTCAGAAAATAAGACCCCTCACACAAGCACCAAAACACAACCACGTCCTCATTTTTACCATTTTATACCTAGTAATAAGAAGTGTCTAAAAGATCTAAAAGAAACCAGAGACCTGAGATCAGCCACATCTTCTTATTTTATTTGTATGTGTCACAGAGATTCATCCACACTGATTGTAGACTGTAGTGACTCTGTAGATGATGAAGTTCCTCTAGAACTGAGAGAATGAAGAGTGGATCATTGTTCTCTCTGCAGGTTGTGGAATTGTGGTGTATCAGATGAAGGTTGTTCTGCTCTGACTTCAGCTCTGAGATCAAACCCCTCACACCTGAGAGACCTTCATCTGTCTTATAATAATCTAGGAGATTCAGGAGTGAAGCGTCTCTGTGCTGTACTGGAGAATCCTCACTGTAAACTGGAGATACTGAGGTAAGATCATCTCTCTGAGAATCACACATGAGCTGCTCCTCACTAACTCATCTTCTCTAATAGTGAGACTGAAACTGAGGATTTAGGTTTGAATGGAAGTTGTGTCTTTACTAAATAAAGAGAGGAAATGATCTATAAAATAAACCTGTAACAATACTGAGTCCTTCAGTCTAAGAGGAGGAATTACTTCTGATTCATGTTTTACTGCTATTACACCAGATCAGAACATTTTACAGTGTTGGATTCTTTATGTCTGTTTTGTTTTAAAACCTTAATATGTTAGAACCTTCCTGTTCAATAATAATGTAAAATCACCACTCATCACTAAATTATCAGATTTAACCCTTTATTGCATATTGTTGCATATATGCAACAGTGACATCTGATTTTTTTCCACGACTGCTATTGGCGGGAGAACCTGAAACAGGTGACGGTGTGTATCAGCATGATCACCACCCCTATCTGTGTGTGTGTGTGTGTGTGTGTGTGTGTGTGTGTGTGGGGGGGGGGGGGGGGGGGGGGGGGGGGGGTCTGATGGACCATGCATAAACTTTTTACAGGCATCTAAAGTTGCGGATGTGATGTTTCAGTTAAGTGTGTGCTTCTGGCTAGTTCAGCAAATTATTTTGAGTGCCCGTGAATATGTGCCACAAAACAAAAAATAACACCATATTTGACAATGGTTTGAGAACATCTGTACTCAGTTACAAAGTTATTGGACGAGTTTTGTGTCTCTGTTAGTCAAGAATATTTGTGTATCATATCTGCAACATCATGCATGTTCTGGTAATTCAATGTCAAACGCATTTGTTGCAAATATGCTACATTATGCATGTTTCATCAAATCAAACATATACATAAATTTTCAAAATTTAGGCAATATTTTGACTGATTGCAATCTATCCCGCAACCTATATTCTCAACATAGGTGAGCAGGGACATAATAAACGATAAATTGTCAAGTGTACGACCAGTGCTTGAAAGCATAAGGCAATGTTTGAAAATTCCTCAACCCAAAAAAAAAAAAGAATTTGCAAATGGGGTTACAAACTGTATGTGCTTGCTGGAGTGAGTGGGTTCGCATCAGGGCCGGCGCTGGGGGGGTGGGGGGGGGCTGAGGGGGGCATTGCCCCCCCAAATTGTGTCTTTGCCCCCCCAAGCACAATGCAAGCAATGGCTATTTTTAAAATTATCTCTGAACCAATCACAAAAATGCATTTTGTTTTACAGTGTGAAGATATTTCCTTGCTTATTCCTGATTGGCTCTTTGAGTCATATAAAAATCGGCAGACTGCCCCAAACAGTTCAGTTCGGCAGTATATGTTCTGTTAGTGTGAGCGAGAGGCAGGTATACTGGTAAACACTCTTCTGAGTTTAAACTGACTTCCACATGGTAATATTTGCTTAACTGTGGTTTTTCGTTGCTTTAATGTTACTTACCTCTTACATAGATGTTGCTTAAATTATTTTATTAGCCGTTAGCGGTTAGGCTAACTTGGTTCTCCTAACACAGGCTTAAGTTTATTGATGTCTTTCTGTGTGCATTTTTCATTTAATAAATATACAATGTAGAAACACTTATAATGCATCGTTTTTTGATCTCAAAAAAATCAACTGACCGTGTGAGTGTCGCACCCGAGGGCTCCTCCACACCATGTCAAACACCACCAGCGTTAGCTGACTGTGCTCTTTCCCCAGCGCAACCCGTCGCGGCTCATGGTTTAAACGATTCCTCGCCATCACAGCCAGTATTAAATGCTTTTCCGAAGCGAACTTTTGGCCACACAGCACGGGCTTTTAATCCGAGCTGGTATCGATCCAGGCCATGGCTTGAGTATTCTGTAAGAACTGATGCATGCTTTTGCTTTCTGTGTCGTATATTTGAGGGTAAAAATGATAGAGATTTAGCATTCACAAAGCATGGTTATACAAACTGGAAAGCGGCACTTGACAATGATAAAGGCTTTCAGAAGCACGCATCCAGTCAGAGTCATGTACGAGCTATGGCTTTGTGGGCAGAAAAGAAACAGAGAGAGTCAAGCGGTGACACTATCACTGGTCTATTGGGTCCAACCCAGACAGAGAAAAACCGCTACTATGTTCGAAGCATAGCGGATGTGGTTCGGTTTTTGGCTGTAAATGAATTGCCTTTTCGTGGTACCCAGGAGTCAACTCAGGAGTCGAGTCAAAATGACGACATATCAGCTGGTCTTTTCATCAAGCTTTTTGAATATACTTTAACCAAAGACCCTAAATTGGCAGATATAGCAAAACATATTCCTCAGAATGCAAAATATACATCGAAAGATATGCAAAATGAGATCATTGACACGCTAGCAAAGATGGTTTTGATTGAGATTAAACACAAATATGACAATGCAGACACAGCAGGCTTTTGTATAAAGAGTGATGGAACCCGAGACAGGTGTAATGTAGAGAACCTTTCCCTAATGATCAGGTTCATCTGTAATTCTGTTCCAGAAGAGCATCTTATTGGATTACTTGACTTAGATCAGCTAGATGCTGAATACATAACTGATCAAATACTAAAGCATCTCTCTGATGGAGGTTACTGTTCTGATCACATCATAAGTCAGTGCTATGATGGAGCAGCTGTAATGAGTGGGTTGAAAGGTGGAGTGCGGACACTGCTTCAAAGAAAACTTGGTAGAGAAATTCCCTACATTCACTGTTATAATCACCAGCTACATCTCACAGTGGTCCATGCAATGCAAGCAGATTCGCGTGCTAAATCCTTTTTTGCACTTTCTAGCACACTTCATTCATTTTTCCAGCGACATTATGTGGTTCGGCGTTATGACACCCCCCCTCTCAAAAAGCTTCTAAAGATCCGGTGGACCAGTCATTTTGATGTGACAAATTGCTTAGTGCAGAATGAAGATGTCATTTTTAAAGTTCTGTCTGATGTGTCTGAAGATTCTGATGCACCTGTGGATTTATGCACAGAGGCATCAGGGCTCTTAATGCAGATGAGAAAACATAATTTCTTTGAAATTGGAAAGTTCCTTTTAAAAGTTCTTGCCATTTTGAAGCCGGCCAATTCAATCTTGCAAGCCAATTCTGTAGACCTGTGTAAGGCTGGGGAGGTCATCTGTGCATCTCTGAGTGCTTTAAAAGATCTACGTACTGATGAATCCCTGAATGATCTGGCTATGTCAGAGAGTCCACCTTCAAAGCGGAAAAGGACTATGAACACACAGTTGACTGACAGCATGGTGCTTTCCAGTGTAGGGCACAGACCTGGTGACTCATGTAATACACCAAATCAATCTTTGAGGAGGTTGCTTCTGGAAATTTTAGACAGAGCCATTGCTGAAATGGAGAACAGATTTTGTAAAAGAAATCTGGATTTGATGACAGCTGTTAATGGTCTCCTTCCTCACGATAGCTTTTTTCTTGATCTGGCCATATTAGAGCCCCTACAGCAACTTATAGGTACTGACACAAACATCCTGAGAAATGAAATAAACGTGGCAAAGCCTATGTTGCAGAATAAATTCTTGACAAGATCAGCAAACCTTTCAACAGTGTGCAACTATCTTCAGGCCTATAAAGAAGCGTTTCCTGTCCTGCATTCTCTTTATGTGACCGCACTGGTGATAGGTGTATCCTCAGCATCATGTGAAAGCTCTTTCTCTACACTGTCAAGAGTTCTTACTCCCTTTCGTCGCACAATGCTGCATGACAGAAAAAGAAATTTAGTGATTCTGGGCCATGAAAAGTCAATAACCAATAGGCTTGATATGGAGGAGTTTGTCAGATTATTTGCTAAAAGAAACAGAAGACTGCTTCTGTAAATTCTTTGTTCTGAGTTCATTTTAGAATACAGGCTCAGCTAAAGGTTTTAGATAATTGTATCCACAGTGTGCATATAGAGATTTCATTTTTTGTATATAGTTTGTTTGGTTACGTTATTTTTAACTTGGCATTATTTTTACATGACCTTCTCGTTGCAAGGCAGGAGTGTTACTGCCACAATATATAGGTGTATAGTTGTGTTCAATGAAAATATGATTACTGTTGTTCATTTGCACTTATAGTCTTTACATAATTTGTTTACTGTGCATAAATACTGCATTGTACCAGTACGTTTCATAACATCAATAAAAACTTCAATACTTTACCAGATTTTTTACCATTTAAGTGCAGTAGATAGGAAAATTTTCCTTATTTTATGTACTTTCATATTTTTTTCTTTTTCAAAATAGAAATGTGACGAATATCCCCCCCCCTTTTTTTTTTACAGAATTAGTATTCTTTTGTTTTCTTTATATTTTAATTTCCCAATAATATAAATATTCTCACTCATTCCTATTTCCACGTTTGAATATTCTCAGTCTGTGTGTAGGTACATTTGTCAGCTTTGACTTAAATTTGTATTAAAGCCTTTCAAGAAATAGAGTTGTTCTATTAGTAATGGCAATTTAATTAAGGGGGCGTATTAAAATGAAATACAATTAGATAATCTTTTTTCTCCATTTACATAATCAACATGTATTTTTTAATCATTGGGTTTTAAGTTTAAGTTCGAAAACATGCATTTTTATTTCTTTACCTCATACATCACTTTAAGCCAGTATCAATAGCTTGGCTGTCATCATTCATGCACAAATCAAGCCTTGAATATATTTCTGGCTTCAAAAACATGACTATCAACATGCCCCCTCATTAGGTTTTACTGCCCCCCCAAGCAAAGCAGTCCAGAACCGGGGCTGGTTCGCATACAACTTTAAACTGTACACAGGGCAGGAAATTTACAACCAAATCACTCAAGACATTGGATCTAGTGGAAACATTGTTCTTAGACTTGGATGGATCAGAACCTGTAGGGAGAGTAAAAAGGTGGTGCAGGAAGAAAAAACAAGAAAACACGGGAAATGCCCTAGAATTGTTGATGTATACAACAAGCATATGGGGGGAGTGGATCTGCTTGATTCAATTATTGGCCTGTATAGGATTCACTCAAGAAGTAAGAAAATGGTACTATAGAATTTTCACTCATTTGTTGGATTTGTTTGTTAGAATTTTAACGTCATGTTTTACACTTTGGTTACATTCATGACAGGAACGGTAGTTACTCATTACACAAGATTCATCAGTTCACAAGGTTACATCAAACACAGTCCTGGACAATTCTGTATCTTCAATTCACCTCACTTGCATGTCTTTGGACTGTGGGAGGACACTAAGCACCCGGAGGAAACCCACTTGGACACGGGGAGAACATGCAAACTTCACACAGAAAGGACCTGGACCACCCCACCTGGGGATCGAGCAAGGTCCTTCTTGCTGTGAAGCAACAGTGCTACCCACCGAGCCACCGTGCCGCCCTCATTTGTTGCATGTCTGCATTGTAAATGTATGGTTTCTTATGAGGCGAAAATCCAAATGAAAAAAAGTTGATGTCTTTGGTAGAATTCAAGCTGGAAGTTGGCCAGTCTCTCTGCTACAACAAGAAACAGAAACAAATTGCCAAACGAGGAAGGCCTGCAAATAATGACCAGCAATTACCTCCATCAAAAAAGTTAGGTAGCATTGCCTGATGATGTAATTACTGATGGTGTAGGCCACTATCCAGAATGGTGAAATAAAAGAGGAAGGTGTAGGAACAAGCAAGGCAGCTGTAAAGGGTATTCTTTAGTTGCTTGCATGAAGTGTGAGGAATACCTGTGTCTGAATAAGGATAGAAGTTGTTTCATAGAATATCATACAAAATAAAATGCTGGCAGACGTTTTTACTTGTGTTTCTGAAGTTGTTACTTGTGTTCTACTTCTGTGGAAAAATAAAACTACATTAGAAGAATTTAGAGGGCACATTACTGAGAATTGTTGCATATGTGCAACATGGTATGGTATACCGTAACTGCATAATGTTGCATACAGTATATGCAACAAAGTATCCTTTTCTGTAAACTGCATGATGTTGCATATATGCAACACTTTTTTTTCACCTGTTCCACATCAGACAGAAAAAAAAGTCATAGCAAACCCTGCTTCTAGACTGCAAAAACATTGTTTACTGTGAGAAATATTTTTTCTTTGCAAAAAAAAAAATCATGCAATAGAGGGTTAAGTTACGTCTGCTGAGGTGAATTAAATTTATAGATACATTTAGTAAAACAATGATCTCTAATAATGAACTCTAAACCAGATAAATATTACAAATGTTATGACCCATCTAGGGTTAGGCTGTAACATAAATTGGGTGTGGTGTGATGGAGTTCTGTGGTGAAGAGAGATCTAACTGGAATAATGGATTGTACAGAGCTTAAAGAAAATAAATAAATAAATATAAAAAAGAACAAGATGACACTGAGATGTAATGACTGCAGATGAACACGTTTATAGAAGGATGAAACAGGATGTTGTACAGGGGCAGGGACGACCGTGTGTAGTTTTTACAAGAATGAGAGAATGATCACAGAGGTATAAACAGGAGATAACACACAATTACATTTTAAAACAAAGAAATATCCACAATGAATAAGAGACTTACAAAGTTCATGAGGACTACACTGTAAAGTCACAACCATTCACACGGGTTCACACAGAACAAAACATTAATCAATGTGACCATATAAAAAGCAGATTAATGAAGTGTACACTAGTAAACCTGGACTAGTGAATGGGTTCATTTCTATTAATATCAGTGGCTGCCTGACAACTGACAGTCCACCACTTCTAAACAATAAGGTCCTCCAATCTGTACACAGATGTGCTGCTCTGATTGGTGGATGATGCTCAGTTATTCCAGAAATCAAACGATCCATTTGCTGCCGCCACGAAGACACCTCCACTCCACTCAGCGATCTATTTGTCGAAACATGCTAATGAACATAATAGAAGGAGCACACAAACTCACAACACTAATATATGCTGACTGCTCAGGAGGTCTTACACAATTTATGAACTTTTAATAAACAGCAGAGGCGGCTCCTGCCAAATCTCTCGGGGACAAATAAATACACTGAACAAAAATAACGCAACACTTTTGTTTTTGCTCCCATTTTTCATGAGCTGAACTCAAAGATCTCAGACTTTGTCTATGTACACAAAATGTCTTTTCTCTCAAATGTTGTTCACAAATTTGTGAGCACTTCTCCTTTGCCGAGATAATCTATCCACCTCACAGGTGTGGCATATCAAGATGCTGATTAGACAGCATGATTATTGCACAGGTGTGCCTTAGGCTGGCCACAATAAAAGGACTAACCACTCTAAAATGTGCAGTTTTATCACACAGCACAATGCCACAGATGTCGCAAGTTTTTAGGGAGCGTGCAATTGGCATGCTGACAGAGAATTTGGCAGTACATCCAACCGGCCTCACAACCGCAGACCACGTGTAACCACACCAGCCCAGGACCCTCCACATCCAGCATCTTCACCTCCAAGATCGCCTGAGACCAGCCACCCGGACAGCTGCTTCAACAATCGATTTGCATAACCAAAGAATTTCTGCACAAACCGTCAGAAACCGTCTCAGGGAAGCTCATCTGCATACTCATCGTCCTCATCGGGGTCTCCACCTGACTGAAGTTTGTCGTTGTAACCGACTTGAGTGGGCAAATGCTCACATGCGATGGCGTCTGGCACGTTGGAGAGGTGTTCTCTTCACAGATGATTCCCAGTTTTCACTGTACAGGGCAGAAGGCAGACTGAGTGTATGGCGTCGTGTGGGTGAGCGGTTTACTGACTCACTAACACAGATTTACACAAATTTGTGAACAATATTTGAGAGAAAAGGCATTTTGTGTACATAGACAAAGTCTTAGATCTCATGAAAAATGGGAGCATTTTTTTTTCAGTATAGTTAACATCTTAAGTCATCTGTCAGTTTGCCCTCACAAATAACTTTAAACATGGAGAGAGACCAGCTTTACCATCAGTTATAAAATGAAGTAAAGCCTCCACATTAACAATTTATTTCAGTCTTCATCAGATAGCATTTTATTTTAGGTGCAGCAGATCCAGAATAAAGATTAACATCTAGGCTGATGTGCAATGAATAAATAAGTCAAATTAAACAGTTATGGAGATACAATAAGTGCAATGACAATTTACTTTTTAAAACTTACATTACTTACTTGTAATTTACTTGTAACTGATATGATTCCTCCCTTTGTAGATACTAGCTTTGGTTTAAATTTGGTCTGGGTGGCCCTAATGACACGATGGAGTTGCTCTGATTTGAGGTAATGGTCATGTTGACGAGATCGCTAGCTGATCCAGTTATCGCTACACCAGGTTACGTGTGACGCAGGGACGTAAGTGCGAGCCCCACCCGGAAACCATTCAGATTGTATTGCAGCGCCTACAGTTCGAAAAAAGTGCACTAATATGAGAGTCTATCAGAGCAGTCCAGGCGATTTTCAATCAGACTGAAATCGCCCAAAAGGGGCAGTACTGTACGGAACACAACTCGATGCTGATTGGACTACGATATTCAGAGTGAAGACAGACTGTCCAGAACAGTCACAGCTAGTTTAACACTGGTTGAATGTGATAGAAAAAATTCTTCACTTTGGCCCCTGATACACAGACAAGTATCTAATAACATTTGCAGTTAGTTAAGGGGTCAAAATAAAGTTACTAGAACAATTCTGGACCAGTGGACTTTTTTTTTGGTTTGCTGATCCACCATGTCAGCACAAGAAACTTCATTTTTAATAAAACAGAAAATGAGCACAAAAAGGTTTATAGCTGCACAGCAGCACATTCCACTCCTCACACCAGCACCAAAACACAACCACACCCTCATTATCACCATTTTATACCTAGTAATAAGAAGTGTTAAATATCTAAAAGAAACCAGAGACCTGAGATCAGCCACATCATCTTATTTTATTTGTACTTTGTTGATTTTACTGTTTCACAGAGATTCATCCACACTGATTGTAGACTGTAGTGACTCTGTAGATGATGAAGTTCCTCTAGAACTGAGAGAATGAAGAGTGGATCATTGTTCTCTCTGCAGGTTGAATAATTGTGGTGTATCAGATGAAGGTTGTTCTGCTCTGGCTTCAGCTCTAAAATCAAACCCCTCACACCTGAGAGACCTTCATATGTCTGATAATAAACTAGGAGATTCAGGAGTGAAGCGTCTCTGTGCTGTACTGGAGAATCCTCACTGTAAACTGGAGATACTGAGGTAAGATCATCTCTCTGAGAATCACACATGAGCTGCTCCTCACTAACTCATCTTCTCTAATAGTGAGACTGAAACTGAGGATTTAGGTTTGAATGGAAGGTTTGAATGGAAAAGGTTTGAATATTTTGCTATAGACATTCACACATTGTTTAATCATTTTTTTATTTATAAACCCCTGAAGAGGGTGCCAATCCAACAATCCAATGCAGTACAGTAGTCACTCACTTATTTACTTACTGTGCCAATCCACCTTTTGGTTTATTAAAAGACTAGAAGAGAGAGAAGACAAGAGTACCCTGAGTTTGAGTGACAGGAGGTTAGAATCAAACCCAGGTCCTCAGGACACTTTGCTGTTTGACACCCACAGTGCCGTCCACTTATCAAGTTTAGTGTTTGTAAATTAAAGTATTGATTGTGTTTTTTTTTTTTTTGCTCTATGTGAGTGTGACTTTATTAAATATAATAATAATAAATGGAAGATCTGATCATTGTTCTCTCTGCAGGCTGAAGAATTGTGGTGTATCAGATGAAGGTTGTTCTGCTCTGGCTTCAGCTCTGAGATCAAACCCCTCACACCTGAGAGAACTCGATCTGTCTGGATTTTATATAACAGATTCAGGAATGAAGCTTCTCTCTGATCTAAAGTATGATGAACGTTTCAGACTGGAGGTTCTGAGGTGAGTAACAACTATTCACTACTCACCTATTTGAGATAGTTTCTAGTCAAATCCACCTTGTAACATAAACACTGACTTTATAACATTTGAAAGACGTCACTAAAAAAACAAAGTAAAGTATAATAATGATTACAAATGAACTTTACAGATTTTAAGTGTGTGGCTAAAAAACTAATGACGACAGATGACGGTGTCTCTGGTCTTGAGAAAAGTGTTAATAAATATAAACATGATTCTTAGCATAGAAAATGTCATTTAGCTAAACAAAACACTGTTAATACACAAAATCATCACAAATGTTTAGCTTAACATGACAGTGAGAAGCAGAGAGAACATGTAAGGTGATCAACTACAGATCAACCGTTCCATCATGTTTCCATCATTAAATATGAGAACACATGACTGTTATTAATTTATTATTTTATTATTTTAAGGTTTCGGTGATAAACTCAGATGAAGACGGAGATTAAAAGCAGCGATTATTTCTGACCACAAAGGTGATTTACAGATGTGATTAAAACATCTGTACAGGATGTGAATGAGAAAATGAAACTGTGCAGGATTCAGACATCATGACACGAGTGAGAAACTGTAGAAAAGGTTTTAATCACAAGAAGAAAGTGTTTATGATGCTGAATAGATTGTTATTATGATCAGACTCTGGAGATACGGCGCTCGTCCTGTACATTCAACATCTAATTCACTCAGATCAGTCACAGATTCATCTGATATTATTAAACCACATTCTGATTTTAATCATGTGTACAGTTATACATGAAATCATGATTAATTATTGATTTGTATTGATTTGGTGTATATTAATGTGTATAAAACAATAAAACTTTATTATATCAGCATCTGTTGTTTGTATGTTGTGTAAAGTGTGAAGCACAAATGTATGGACACGTTTTGTGTTGGAAATGTTCCTGATGAGCTGAATTCTAGAGAACAATAATCCATTAAACATGAGTGAGAGAGGCGACCAAGAGACCAGAAGGAGGAACAAGACAGTAAAGAACTGCAGCACACGATTATTATTATTATTATTATTATTATTATTATTATTATTATTATTATTATATCCAGCTGTAACAAAGTGTTTATATTTAATATAACAGATTATTAGTGCTTTACAAACACAAACACGTAGCTACAAACCTACAAGATCAACATTTCATTACACTGAACATTTTTATTAATAGCTGATATTGACTCATTAAATACATTTTTGATTTAAATATCTGTAATGTGTTTATATATTTATTCTAATCAGTGGCGAAACCTACAGCAGGTTGTTGTCGCTGAACCGCTGGATGTCTAAATGGTGCTCAGAAAACTGCATTGATTTTGTAGATAACTGGTCCACCTTTGAGGGAAGGCCTGGTCTTTTGAAGCGGGATGGTGTCCACCCCACGTGGGAGGGTGCTGCTCGCATTTCTTGCAGCATTGGCGACAGGCTTTACCACCGCGTTAGTGTAGCGGCAGATAGTGGTAAGTGACTATCCAGAGCCAAGACCAGGCAGCAGACAAACAGGCCTAACCAACTGTCTGCGAGTCGCCATCGGACGTCACCTGGAATCCTTAGGTCACAAACCATTGAGACTGTGTCTGTTTACCGTGGCAGGTGTAAGCCAAAACAAAATCAAAAAGTATGTCATAATAACTTAATTAAAATTAATCTAAATGAGCATCATGAAAACCCTAGTAAGGCTAAACTAAAGTTAGGACTTCTAAACATCAGGTCACTGGCATGCAAAACAGTAATTGTAAATGAAATAATTACAGATAATAGTCTTTGTGCACTTTGTTTAACTGAGACCTGGGCTAGACCTGATGAGTATCTAGGTTTAAATGAAGCATCTCCTCCGGGTTACAGTTATGAACATAAGCCACGTCTCAGCGGTCGTGGTGGAGGAATAGCTACAATTTATGATAAAGACTGTAAAATCATCTCCCATAACAAACTCGTTTGAGGTTCTTATCTCTGACATAACCAATAAAGGTTCATCTGATAAAACTAGTATGTTTAAACTGGTTACTGTTTATCGACCCCCTGGTCCTTACTCAGAATTTCTTAACGAATTTGCCGATTTTCTTTCTAAATTAGTCTTATCAACTAAGAAAGCTTTAATTGTTGGTGACTTTAATATTCATTATGAGGATAAGTGTAATCCACTCAAAATTGCGTTTGATTCTATTTTAGAATCCTTAGGCATCACCCAAAATGTAACAGGACCCACTCACCGCTGTAAACATACCTTAGATTTAATACTTACTTATGGTATAAACATAGACAACCTGGAAATTGTACCACAGAATGACTTAATTTCTGATCACTCTCTACTAATTTATGAAGTGTCCCTGTCCAATAATATACAGCAACCAAATCGTTTTAAATGTAAGCGCACTATTACATCTGCAACTGCAGCAGCGTTCATAAACTGCCTACCAGAATTACCAAATATACCAGCATCAGAACCTAAAGAACTAGATCAGGCAACTCAAAACCTAGAGACCGTATTGCGCACAACCTTAGATAACGTAGCCCCACTCAAAACTAAACTGATTAGGGAGAAAAAACTTGCTCCTTGGTACAATGACCACACATGCGCACTTAAACAAGCAGCACGGAAATTACAACGCAAGTGGCGTCACACTACACTGGAGGTGTATAAGATTGCTTGGAAAGATGCTCTAACTGAGTATAAACATGCCCTTATAAAAGCTAAATCTTTATATTATTCGTCCCTAATAGACAAAAATAAAAACAATCCCAGATTCCTCTTTGAGACGGTGTCCAAATTAACTAAAAACGTCAATGAAACTGAATCTAATATACCACCCGACTGTACCAGCGATGATTTTTTAAAATTCTTTAATGACAAGATAGAAAAAATACGACTTCAGAGTCAAAATGTGTCACTTGCCAATGTTAAGTATGGACTCACTCCGAGCAGCATTGGTGATAATAGTAACGAGTTCATCCAACTAAATTCCTTTAATCCAATCTCCCAAAATGAACTAACTGTGTTGATTAAATCATCTAAGTCATCATCGTGTATACTCGATCCTGTTCCAACTCGTTTACTTAAAGATTTACTCCCAGCTATTGTAGAGCCCCTGCTTACATTAATCAATCCATCCCTTAGCCTTGGGTATGTACCTAAACTGTTTAAAAGTGCCGTTATTAAACCACTGATTAAAAAACCTAATCTTGATCCACATGTTTTATCTAATTATAGGCCAATTTCAAATCTTCCTTTTGTCTCCAAAATATTAGAAAAAGTCGTTTCCAAACAATTATGTTCTTATTTGAATGAAAATTGTATTCATGAGAAATTTCAATCAGGATTTAGACCCAATCATAGTACCGAAACCGCATTAATTAGAGTAGTTAACGAGTTGTTAATGTCTTCTGATAATGGATGTGTCTCTTTTCTTGTTCTATTAGATCTTAGTGCAGCGTTTGATACGGTCGATCATAATATTTTACTGGATAGGCTAGAAAATACAGTAGGTGTTAAAGGACTCGCACTCTCTTGGTTTCAATCATATCTGACTGACCGCTCGCAATTTGTTTATGTAAATAATAAATGCTCGGAAACTACAAAAGTAAAGTGTGGTGTTCCACAGGGGTCGGTACTTGGACCTCTATTATTTACACTCTATATGCTTCCACTAGGCGAAATTATTCATAAACACGGCATAAAATTTCACTGCTATGCAGATGACACACAGCTGTATATATCAGCCAAACCAAATGATACTGACACAATCAGTAAGATAGAAGATTGTGTAAACGACATAAAAAACTGGATGTCGTGTAATTTTCTTTTACTTAATTCAGATAAAACTGAGGTTTTACTTGTTGGCTCTAAAGCTGCAAGAGACAAGTTGTCTAACCTGGTGCTAAACCTAAACACTTTCTCTGTTACTCCCAGCCCAGATGTAAAAAACTTGGGTGTCACAATAGATTCAGATCTTTCCTTTGATACACACATTAATAATATTACTAGAGTTGCTTTCTATCATTTGCGTAATATCTCTAAAATAAGAAATATACTATCTGTTAATGACGCCGAAAAACTGATCCATGCTTTTATAACTTCTCGGTTAGATTATTGTAATGCTCTTCTAACTGGATGCTCTGGTAGATCCATAAACAAACTCCAGTTAGTTCAAAATGCAGCAGCTCGAGTGCTAACTAGAACTAAAAAATTTGATCATATTAGTCCTGTTCTATCATCTCTACACTGGCTGCCAGTTAAATTCCGCATTGATTACAAAATACTTTTACTAACCTATAAAGCGCTACATGGTCTGTACCACAGTATCTGAGTGAACTTATTAATCACTACAACCCAGCGCGTCCACTTCGTTCACAAGATGCAGGGTTACTTATAGTTCCTAAAATTAAAAAGACCACAGCTGGTGGAAGAGCATTTTCTTATAAAGCTCCACAACTTTGGAATAATCTTCCTGCCTCTGTTCGGGATTCGGACACAGTCTCGATGTTTAAGTCTAGACTGAAAACATATTTATTTTCTCAGACTTTTGATTAATATAGACAAAGGCGCAGAGCTTGGGGGTTCTTGGTCATAGAAACTTGTGGTGATCAGGGATGTTGGGTTGCTGTCCTCCTGCCTCTCTTATCCGATCACTCAGGTTTGATGACGGTGGGGAGATGGGCGCTGATGTCTTGTGAAAGCCTTCATGACCTTGTTACCTGCTCGCTCTCCCTTTTAGTTATGCTGTAATATTTAGGGCTGCCGGAGTCTAAAACTCTCTGTAAAACTGTTTTACTCAACTAGCATTGTACATTATTAACTACATTCTCTGTTGTTTTACTCCAAAGGCATTCTGATGGAAACCTGTTTACCCGCCGAGGTTAAGGATTAAAGTCGAGACTGCCGTGACAACTATGCTGCTCGTGCCGGATGTGACGGGTCTGGAGTAATTGCACCAAGAATGACAAGAAATCACTACAGACTTTATTGAAGACTAGAGCGAAGAACAACTCTTATTATTTATCTATTTATTACCAGTTATAACTTTTAGATCATTTAATTCTGTGTTTGTATGCTTTGTGTAAATCCTATTTATTTAAAGTATCCTCCAGGCCACCCAAGAAGGATGGGCCCTGCTGAGTCTGGTTCCTCTCAAGGTTTCTTCCTGTAATTTTCAGGGAGTTTTTCCTTGCCACAGTCGCCCTCGGCTTGCTCAACAGGGATTTTTGTATCTGTTGGTCCTGGATTTTGTGAAGTTGCTTTGAGACAATGTCTATTGTAAAAAGCGCTATATAAATAAAGTTGACTTGACTTGACTTAATCATACTGTATGTGTTTTAATACTTTAAATGTTCTAATATTGTGTTTGTTTTATCACTGATAGATTTAAAAGTTTATAATTTAACTTACTGTTCCATATTTCACATTTTTAATGATTGTTTTTACCTGGTTGGTTCATGTTGCTGCTCACAGCTTCAGGTGAACTGGTTCAGTTAAAAAGTGTAAATCAAATCTTACCTGTAAAAGAGCCAAAAAATAACATTTGATTCATTAAATAACACAATTCACTTTGTGATTTACTGTGTATTTCCTTTAAATAGTCTAATTATAGTGAATAATTTACCGAAATGTGAGCTAATGCTAATGGCTCTTAAATGGGAGTCGATTCTTTGATCTCAAGTACTGGAAACATGAAGAGTCAATTTCTAAAAGAGTCGATTCTAATGAGTTGACTCACATTTCACGCATTGGAAAGCAAAGGAGTCGATTCCTGCGAAACGGTTTCCTGACCGGAAATTATTCATTGACTCTGTCCGGGCTCTTATGAGAAATGAAGGGGAGGACCAGTTCACTGTGCAGGAAATTTACCGATTAAAAAAATTGTCCCAAAATTGAAATTAGGACTGCAGAATGAAGATGGTAATGAAACTTCTTAGCTTAAGCTTTTTCTTGTTTTTCACTCTTTTGCTTGCTTTGTTCCCCTTTTCTCCACTCATGAGCAGGATAAGGGTGGGCTCTTTAAATCTAAATGGGGCACAGAACAGCTATAAAAGAGCTTTGTTATATGAATTGATCAGACAGAAGGTAATTGACATCATGCTAGTCCAAGAAACATGATGATGATAATGAAGTTGAATGGAAGAAGGATTGGGAATGTGGAGTTCTCCTTAATCATATGAGTTCTACCAGAGGTGGGGTGGCTGTTCTCTTCTCTAAAAATCTCAGGCCAACTTCTTGTGATATTGAGCAGGTGATGAATGGCAGGTGCATGATTGTACGAGCACAACTTGAACATTTTAAAGTTGTTATTTTTAATGTTTATGCTCCCATGACTGGTGTTGACAGGGTGGCCTTCTTACATACTGTTAGTACAGTTCTGCAGAACTGCAGCACTGATGACTACCTGTTTGTGGGTGTGATTTTAACTGTACTGAAGATGACACCATGGACCGTAATCACACTGAACCACATGCTGCATCTCAGCGTGCCCTTCGTGAGCTAATTAGAGCTCGTGAGTTATATGATGTGTGGAGGGGTTTTAATCAGAATATAAGACAATACACATGGGCTCATGCAAGGGATGGTTTTATGTCACTGGCTAGATTGAATTGGATTTATTGTTTTAAGCATCAGTTTAGCATTGTTAAGGGTTGTATGATTGCACCTGTGGGGTTTTTCCGATCATACAGTGAGGAAAGTAAGTATTTGATACACTGCTGATTTTGCAAGTTTTCCCACCTACAAAGAATGGAGAGGCCTGTAATTTTTATCGTAAGGACACTCCAACTGTGCGAGACAGAATCTAAAAAAAAAACAAATCCGGATAATCACATTGTATAATTTTTAAATAATGAATTTGCATTTTATTGCATGAAATAAGTATTTGATCACCTACTAACCAGCAAGAATTCTGGCTCTCACAGACCTGTTAGTTTTTATTTAAGAAGCTCCTCCTATTCTGCACTCATTACCTGTATTTATTGCACCTGTTTGAACTCGTAACCTGTATAAAAGACACCTGTCTACACACTCAATCAATCACACTCCAAGTGCTCTATGGCCAAGACCAAAGAGCTATCTAAGGACACCAGGGACAAAATTGTAGACCTGCACAAGGCTGGGATGGGCTACAGGACAATAGGCAAGCAGCTTGGTAAGAAGGCAAAAACTGTTGGCACAATTATTAGAAAATGGAAGAAACACAAGATGACTGTCAATCTTCCTCGGTCTGCTGCTCCATGCAAGGTCTCACCTCGTGGGGTAAGGATGATCCTGAGAAATGTCAGGAATCAACCCAGAACCCCATGGGAGGACCTGGTCAATGACCTGAAGAGCTGGAACCACAGTCTCAAGGATTACCATTAGTAACACACTACGGTACACAAAATCCTGCAGAGCATGCAAGGTCCTGCTGCTCACGCCAGCCCATGTCCAGACCCGTTTGAAGATCACCAATGACCATCTGGATGATCCAGAGTTGGCATGGGAGAAGGTCATGTGGTCAGATGAGACCAAAATAGAGCTATTTGGTATCAACTCCACTCGCCGTGTTTGGAGGAAGAAGGAGGAAGAACTACAGGAAACGTCTGACCTCTGTAAAGGTTTCTGTACCAAATATTAAGTTCTGTTTTTCCATTGTATCAAATACTTATTTCATGCAAATTAATTATTTAATTATTTAATTAAATTCAATATTAAAATGCCCCACTATTTGTTGTTGTATAATTACTCCTGCCAGTAGCTGTCACTGTGTATCAGACAGAGGGGACATTGAGTGAGAAAGAAGAAGGAATTCAGCTCAGTAAAGTATTCCTTCTTTCGTGCAATTATACCTACAAAATACAATACTGAAATAAAGAAGAAAATAATAGAGAAATATAAGTGTTATTGTTGTTTCTGGTAGAAACATTTTTTTTTTAAAAAAGAAGGAAATGTATTATGGTGTATGGTACAGCACACGTACTGTACTGAGATGTGATGTGTGTTTTATGTACAGTACTACTGTGTATTGTTTATTACAAGAATGTCTATTGTATAATTTAAGATTAAGGGAAAATATATGTGTATTTATAACAAAAAAGACAATTTAAGACGTTAGAAAGTTTAGGTAAGGGGGGGGGTTGTGGGGTCTGGCACGGATTAATTCTACATAATTTTACATTATTTCTTATAGGAAAAATAGGTTTAACTAGCAAACCTCTTGACTTAAGAACAGCCCTTCAGAACCAATTAAATTCGTAAGTCAAGTGTCTACTATATATTATATATGTAAATATATACATATGTGTGTATTATGGAATGCAGAGTCCAGTGCTGGGAAAAAGGTGGAGGGATCGTGAGTTATTGTATGGGGGGACTGGCTCGTCAGTGTGAGGACAGCCTGTGTATTATGCTATTGTTATGCAATCTGATGGCAGTTGGCACAAAAGAATGCCTGAAGCGATTCGTCTTGCTCTTTGGTGGAATTAGTCTGTGACTAAAAGAACTACCCAGCTGCCATAGTTCCTCATTGAGAGGGTGAGAAGGATTATCCAGGACGGTCCTGATTTTGTCCTTTGTTCTCCTTTCACATACTACCTCCAGACTGTCCAGCTGTAGACCCACAACAGAACTGGCTTTCCTCACCAGTTTATTTAGTTTATTAGCATCTCCAGACTGATAAACAAGCTTTCAGCAGTCTGTTACACACATTGAAAGACCTCAGTCTCCTCAGAAAAAAAGTCTACTCTGTCTTTTCCTATAGATGGCATCAGTATTATGTGTCCAGTCAAGTTTGTTGTTTATATGTATCCCAAGGTACTTGTAGGAGTCCACCCTCTCCACTTGCTTTGCCTGTATGAAAACCAGAACAGATTTTCACTTCACCATGTAGTGAAGCTCTCGATCAGTCCTCTGTACTCCTCTTCGTTGTCTCTAGTGATACATCCAACAATGGATAAGTCATCGGAAAACTTCTGGAGCTGACAGGACCCAGAGGTAATTGGAAATCAGAGGTGTGGACAGAGAGGAGGAATGGTGCTAGTACAGTTCCTTGGGGTGCACCAGTGTTGCAGATCACAGACTCAGAAACACAGCCATCCACTCTGACATATTGTCTCACTAAGTAGGCAGGGCTGAATGGTATTAAAGGCACTGGAGAGGTCAAAGAACATAATTCTCACAGTGCTCTACTGCTTGTCCAAGTGGAAGAGGGCCTTGTGGGTCATGTAGATGATGGCATCATCCACCCCGATGTGTGGTCGGTATGCAAACTGCAGTGGGTCCAGGAAATCTGTCAGCTGAGACCTCAGGTGCCGTAGAACGTCTCTCAAAAGTCTTCATGACGTGTGATGTCAGAGCCACAGGTCTGTAGTCATTGAGAATGCTGGGATGATTCTTTTTCAGTACTGAAATGACGCAGGTGGTCTTCCACAGAGTAGGCACCTTCTTCAATCCAAGAGAGAGATTGAAGCACATACCTTCTACATCCTGGGGTTGATGTTATCAGGTCCACTGGCTTTGCTTCTCTGAAGCCTGGAGAGCTCCCGCTGTACCTGGCTGATGGTGAAGGTATGACATGGTGGTGAAGGAGTTTGCATATGGTTGGGGGTTTCTGACCCTGTATGAATAGTTGGTAGAGGAGATGGTGTGAGTAGTGAATTGCCATTGTCCAGTGTTATGTTAGTGTTTGCTTGAGGAGAGTCTAGGCTGTCCTTGGAGGTCAGTTGTCTGCTGAGAGAGGGTGTGAGGGCAGAGGTGTCGATGGGTTGGAATGCAGTGACTCCAGCAGAGGTGTAAATAAGAGTATGAGTGTTGAGTGGAGACCCGGCCTCACTGTCTGAGCACCCAGTAGAGGTGGAGGCTGTGTTAAAACTATTGAAGAACAGGTTTAGCTCATATGCAAATTTCAGGTCTCCCTGTACTCAAGTCAAGTCAAGTCAACTTTATTTATATAGCGCTTTTTACAATAGACATTGTCTCAAAGCAACTTTACAAAATCCAGGACCAACAGATACAAAAAACCCCTGTTGAGCAAGCCGAGGGCGACTGTGGCAAGGAAAAACTCCCTGAAAATTACAGGAAGAAACCTTGAGAGGAACCAGACTCAGCGGGGCCCATCCTTCTTGGGTGGCCTGGAGGATACTTTAAATAAATACATGATTTACACAGAGCATACAAACACAGAATTAAATGATCTAAAAGTTATAACTGGTAATAAATAGATAAATAATAATATAGTTGTCACAGCAGTCTCGACTTCAATCCTTAACCTCGGCAGGTAAACAGGTTTCCATCAGAATGCCTTTAGAGTAAAACAACAAAGAATGTAGTTAATAATGTACAATGCTAGTTGAGTAAAACAGTTTTACAGAGAGTTTTAGACTCCGGCAGCCCTAATTATTACAGCATAACTAAAAGGGAGAGCGAGCAGGTAACAAGGTCATGAAGGCTTTCACAGGACATCAGCGCCCATCTCCCCGCCGTCATCAAACCTGAGTGATCGGATAAGAGAGGCTGAACGACAGCAACCCAACATCCCTGATCACCACAAGTTTCTATGACCAAGAACCCCCAAGCTCTGCACCTTTGTCTATACTAATCAAAAGCCTGAGAAAATAAATATGTTTTCAGTCTAGACTTAAACATTGAGACTGTGTCCGAATCCCGAACAGAGACAGGAAGATTATTCCAAAGTTGTGGAGCTTTGTAAGAAAATGCTCTTCCACCAGCTGTGGTCTTTTTAATTTTAGGAACTATAAGTAACCCTGCATCTTGTGAACGAAGTGGACGCGCTGGGTTGTAGTGATTAATAAGCTCACTCAGATACTGTGGAGCCAGACCATGTAGCGCTTTATAGGTTAGTAAAAGTATTTTGTAATCAATGCAGAATTTAACTGGCAGCCAGTGTAGAGATGATAGAACAGGACTGATATGATCAAATTTTTTAGTTCTAGTTAGCACTCGAGCTGCTGCATTTTGAATTAACTGGAGTTTGTTTATGGATCTACCAGAGCATCCAGTTAGAAGAGCATTACAATAATCTAACCGAGAAGTTATAAACGCATGGATCAGTTTTTCAGCGTCATTAACAGATAGTGTATTTATTATTTTAAAAATATTACGCAGATGAAAGAAAGCAACTCTAGTAATATTATTAATGTGTGTATCAAAGGAAAGATCTGAATCTATTGTGACACCCAAGTTTTTTACATGCGCAGGTACTGTACTCCATGCGCAGGCCGACTGCAGCCTGTCATCTGTTTCATCCCGTTCCACACCTCTTTTGTGCTGTTCTGTCCCATTTTTGCCTCAATCTTCTCCCTGTAGCAGTTTTTTGCCTCTATTAGTTTCCTCTTAAGTTCCTTAAGTGACGTCTCTGGCGTTCTTTGCCAATGGAGGGATGTAAACAACAATAACAATGGCGTGTGAAAACACAGTGCAGATACATTCCTTCAGTCACATGTCCAGGATTACACCATTTTGAGTTGACAAATACAGCAAGACGACCTCCTCTCTTCTTTCCACTTTGTTTTCCCCTGTCTGCTCAAACTAGCCAGAAACCAGCTAGCTCAATTAGATTCACTGGTTGTTTACCAAAGCTGATAGTTCACCAAAGCTGATAGATCCTCTACCTTGTTAGCGAGAGACCTCATATTTCCAAAAATGACTGTAGGAACAAAAGGTCTAATTCTCCTGTCCCTCTCAATCCTTTTCCATACATTTACTCCAGCTCTTTTTCCATGACGTATCTCCATATCTCCTCAGGTATGTGAGTAGAGGGGACACCGGCTCCCTTCCAGTACTGCAGAAGCTCGTTGCAGGTGCAACGTCATGTTTGTTAGAAATAAATACTAAATCACTACAGTGTACAAAAATAGAGCAGTAAGAGAGCAAAAAGAGCACAAAAAAGCAAAGTATGTAAGAGCTGCTGCAACAGGGTGCTGATCCCTCCAGCTCCAAGGTGTGAATATTTACAATATTTATAAAAGTTTCAATCTAATCTAAATTTATTTTAGTACACTTTATCAAGCAGATAATTAGATAATTTGACAATATGCACTAGCCACTAGTAAATGTTTATGTTTTTTTTCTGTGTGAACTGAAAGATAAAAGTTATGAATCTCTGGCCTCAGTGCTCGGCTTAGAATCCTTGAGTCTGAGAGAACTCAATCTGTCCAGAAATAAACTAGGATATTCAGGAGTGAAGCGTCTCTCTGCTGGACTGAAGAATCCACAATGTAAACTGGAGATACTGAGGTAAGATCATCTCTCTGAGAATCACACATGAGCTGTTCCTCACTAACTCATCTTCTCTAATAGTGAGACTGAAACAGAGGATTTAGGTTTGAATGGAAGTTGTGTTTTTAAAAAATGTAAATCAAAGTTCTGCTGTATTGAACATGTGAACTACAAGGAACTACCATCTGCCCAACTTTAATAGTCACCTAACCTTTACATGCACCGCAGTACTAAATAGACATTGATGTGTACGTTCTGAGGAAATGTGGTTTTAATGTTTTGGCCAGTTCGCCGGTCGTTTCCGGTTCTACAGCTGCTGATTGTGGTATTATTTGTTGTATTTATTTGTTTGCATACTGACCACACATCAGGGTGAATGATTTTCCTTTTCCACTGTTGCCATTTTAAGTATTCAGTCTGGTATTATATTGGCTACATTCAATACTCCACTTTTCTGTTGTGTTGCTGTGCCTCTGGGTTTTCCTTTAGGGTAAGTAGTGCCCACTGAATTTCCCTGTCTGTAGTCATTAAGTCCTGTGATGGAGGGTTTCTTGGGAATTAGGATGATGGTGGAGCGTTTGAGGCAGGATGGGACTTCACACAGTTCCAGTGACTCATTAAGGATTTTTGTAAAAAATAGGAGCCAGTTGGTCTGCACAGGCTTTGAGACATGGCGGTGAGACTCGGTGGGCCTGGTGCCTTCCTGGTTTTTTGTCTTTGGAAGAATCGTCTCACATCCATCTCACCTATTTGTAATGTGGACTGTGTATCCACGGGGGAACAGTTGCCATCCGTGGCGCCATCATGACTATAATATTGATGTTTGCTTTATTAAACATCCACACTGATTGTAGACTGTAGTGACTCTGTAGATGATGAAGTTCCTCTAGAACTGAGAGAATGAAGAGTGGATCATTGTTCTCTTTACAGGTTGAATAATTGTGATGTATCAGATGAAGGTTGTTCTGCTTTGGCTTCAACTCTGAGATCAAACCCCTCACACCTAAGAAAACTTTATCTGTCTGGAAATAAACTAGGAGATTCAGGAGTGAAGTGTATCTCTGCTGTACTGGAGAATCCTCACTGTAAACTGGAGATACTGAGGTAAGATCATCTCTCTGAGAATCACACATGAGCTGCTCCTCACTAACTCATCTTCTCTAATAGTGAGACTGAAACAGAGGTTTTAGGTTTGAATGGAAGTTGTCTTTACTAAATAAAGAGAGGAAATGATCTATAAAAATAAACCTGTAACAATATTGAGTCCTTCAGTCTAAGAGGAGGAATTACTTCTGATTCATGTTTTACTGCTCCTCAGTCAGAACATCTCTATTAACAACTAATATTAATAAACAGACAAAACTGTGTACATCACTCACACACCTTGTAAAGGATAAAAATAAAATCTCCAGGAAGCCTGGGAAATGTAGTCAGTAATATATTGTAATGGCTGCAATCACACAGTACAGAATCTGTAAATCTACCACAAACCACATTTGTGTTTAAATAAATAAATATTCAGTTAGTAAAAATAAATCACTAATATTTCAGTGTGATCATTTTATCTTTTTTATTTTTATTATTACTCCTAATCATTATTAATAATAATAACAATAATAATATTAATAATCTAGTCTAGGGAAGCTGTAGCCTAGTGATTAAGGTACTGGACTAGTAATCAGAAGGTTGCCAGTTCTAGCACCACCACTGCAAGGTTGCTACTGTTGGGCCCTTGAGCAATGCCCTTAAACCTCAATTGCTTAGATTATTTACTGTCACAACTGTAAGTCACTTTGGATAGCAAGTGTCTGCTAAACGCCTAAAATGTAAAATAATAATAAAATTAATTATAATAATAAGAAGAAAATCTTCAGTACACAAGTTAATATAAATCTAACATTATTAGCTGCTCCCTGTCAAGTAACACTCATAGACAGTAGTAGAATCAGGTGCAGGTTTATTATAGAAAATACACAGTCAAATACCAATAAACAGTCCAGGGTCATACACGGGTAATCAAAACAATCCAGCAAACAAATCCAAAGGGCTCAAGAAAATACTCACTATCTGAAAACGGATAAATGGCAGTCATACACGAAAATCCAGTACATTAGAATAACGCTCAGAAATGCAGGAAAATACCGAACAAGACTTCGCGACCTGTGTAGTAAATGTGGGGTATATATACCCATATCAAGATAGTTAACAAGCAGGAAGTGGCTGCATTAGAATTCGGGAGACAGTGACCTCTCGTGGTGAGGAGGAGCAGCCACTGCCGGTGTAACATAACCCCCCTCCTGACGGGCGGCTCCCGACGCCGGTAACCTTATTCTCCTGGGGCGTCCTCTGGGCCTAGGGGCTGGTCGATCTGGAAAGTCCCTGTGAAAGTTTTCTATGAGTGTGGGGTCTAGGATATCACTGGCTGGAACCCAAGATTGTTCTTCTGGTCCATAACCCTCCCAGTCTACCAGGTAGAATACTCTACCCGCACGGCGTCTTGAATCCAATAACTGGTTTACACTGTATGCAGGGGAACCGTCCACGTCAAGCGGAGGAGGGGGTTCTGTTACCACCGGCTGTCTGTGGGAGGAGGAAGAATATACTGGTTTTAGTAAGGACACATGAAATGTTGGGGCGATGCGATAAGAGGTGGGTAATTCCAATCTATATGACACTGGGGTAATTTGTCTTATTATCTTAAAAGGCCCCACAAATTTAGGGTTTAGTTTCTTGCAAGGTAATTTGAATTTTAGATCTCTTGTGGACAGCCATACCTTCTGTCCTGGTCTGAAGGATGGCACATCCCGTCTATGACGGTCTGCCTGTACCTTTTGTCTACGAATCGCCCTTTGGAGCCTTACGTGTGCCTCCTCCCAAGTTTGCCCACTCCTCCTCATCCATTCGTCCACTGCTGGGACCGTTGAGGGGTCTCCTGACCAGGGAAAGAGTGGAGGTTGATAACCTAAAACACATTGGAATGGAGTTATACCCGTCGATGAACTTCGCAGTGAATTCTGTGCATATTCCACCCACGGCAAAAATCTAGCCCAATCCTGCTGTGACCGTGAACAGTAAGACCTCAGAAACCTACCTATTTCTGCATTTAACCGTTCTGTTTGTCCATTACTTTGTGGATGGTATCCTGAAGTAAGGCTGACATTGATATTTAGCAACTTACAAAATTCTTTCCACACTCGGGACGTGAATTGAGGTCCCCGATCGGAAACTATGTCTTCTGGAATCCCATAAAATCTGAAAACATTGCTGAACAGTGCTTCTGCTACTTCCAGGGCAGAAGGTAATTTTCTCATAGGGATCAGTCTACAGGCTTTAGAGAACCGATCAACCATGACTAAAATTACTGTGTTGTCTTGGGACTTGGGTAGATCGGTTATGAAATCCACACCCAAATGAGACCAGGGACGATTAGGTATGGGGAGTGGTTCCAACAGTCCAGCAGGCAGCTGTCTGGATGTTTTAGACTGAGCACACACTGGACATGCCTTAACAAACTCTTGAACATCCTTCTCCATTTCTTTCCACCAGAACTTGTTCCTTACTAGTTCTAGGGTTCTATTGATCCCTGGATGACCTGAACTTGGTGTGCTATGAATTTGTTCTATTAACTCTTGGCGTAATATACTTGGAATAAACTCACGATCTGGTGGACAAGTTGCTGGAGAAGGATCCCTTTCCTGTCCTTGGTGTATTTTATCCATCAGTTCCCACCTTATGGGTCCAATGAAACACTCTGGTTTAACAATGGGAAATGGTTGAACCTCCTCTCGTTCAACTTCCCATAGACGAGACAAAGCATCTGCCTTCCCGTTCTTTGAACCTGGGCGATAAGAAACAGTAAAATCAAATCGAGTAAAGAAAAGAGCCCATCTAGCTTGTCTGGTATTAAGTCTTTTAGCTGTCTTTAGATACTCAAGATTCTTGTGATCTGTTAAAACCAGGAATGGGTATTTCGCCCCCTCTAACCAGTGACGCCACTCTTCAAAAGCGAGCTTCATAGCAAGAAGCTCTCTGTTTCCCACATCATAATTCTGTTCAGCCTTACTCAACTTCCTCGAGAAGAAGGCACATGGATAAAGTTTAGAAGGTGAACCAGATCGCTGAGACAATATGGCTCCAACTCCAGAGTTTGAAGCATCCACTTCTACTACGAACGGATGTTCTGGGTTGGGATGCTTGAGAATGGGAGCTACTACAAACCGATTCTTTATAGAATGGAAAGCTTGTTCGGCCTTCTCGGTCCATTCTAATTTTTTCCTCTTCCCCTTTAACAAGGAAGTGAGTGGGGCTGCTTCCATGCTAAAACCTCGAATAAATCGCCTATAAAAATTGGCGAACCCCAGAAATCTTTGTAGCTCCTTTATGGTATTTGGTCTGGGCCATTGTACTACAGCCTTCACCTTTTCTTTCTCCATGTGTACTCCTTCTCTGTCAATCATATAACCTAAAAAGGAGACAGAGGATAAATGAAATTCACATTTTTCTCCCTTCACGAATAACTTGTTATTTAAAAGGCGAGCTAAAACCTTTTTAACATGATCTTTGTGTTCATCCATATTTCTGGAGTAAATTAAAATGTCATCAACGTACACGATGACCCATCGGTCAATCATGTCTCTTAGTACATCATTAATGAATGCTTGGAATACAGAGGGCGCTATAGCCATCCCATACGGCATTACTGTGTACTCATAGTGCCCCCTGGTGGTTATAAATGCAGTTTTCCATTCATCTCCTTCTCTGATTCGAATGAGATTGTAGGCACTCCTCAAGTCCAGCTTGGTGAAAACTGTTGCTCCCCGAAGTTGTTCCAATGCTGCTGGGACTAAAGGCAGAGGATACTTGTACTTCACAGAAATGTCATTTAGTCCTCTGTAATCAATGCATGGACGCAGTCCACCATCCTTCTTTTCTATAAAAAAGAAGCTGGCTGCAGCCGGAGAGGTGGAAGGGCGAATGTATCCCAGTTTAAGAGCTTCCTCCACATAATTTTCTAGTGCCTCAGTCTCTGTTCGGGACAGAGGATAAATCCTATTACGAGGGGGTGTGCTGCCTGGCAACAGTTCTATAGCACAGTCCCAAGGTCTATGGGGAGGTAGCTCACTTGCACTTTTTTTTTTAAAAAACCTCCCCCAGGTGCTTATAGCAATCTGGAATCCCTTCTATTCCCACTATATTAGGGCTTTCCACTAAAGTAGCTCTAATTGGTAATGTTATACACGATTTCAAACACTGTTCTCCCCATTTCTCTATTTCATTCTTGCGCCATGTGATATGAGGTTGATGCCGCACGAGCCAGGGGAATCCCAAAATAATGTCATGATTGGGAGCAGTAATAACAAAGAAGGAAATACTTTCCTTGTGTAGCGATCCAATCTTCATAGTAAGTTCAGCAGTGTGCTCTGTTATGGAGTTCCTTCCTAAGGTTCTCCCATCCACGGCCTTCAATACCATCGGAGAGGCGGTACTAGTCAGAGGGATCTGCAGTTTCTCCGCGAGGGCTCGGTTTATGAAGTTCCCGGCGGCTCCCGAGTCGATGAGCGCTGAAACAAAGGTAGATTCTGAACCCCAAAGTAACTGAACCTTTATGTTCATACACCTTACGTTAATATCTGGTTGAAGCATGAACCCTACCTCCAATACTTTGGTTGCAGCTGGGCGACTAGGACAGGAGGTGCGTATATGACCTGATTTTCCACAGTATAAACACCGTCGTTCGCGGAATCTTCTCTGTCTTTCTTCTTCAGAGATGTGAGTTCTTCCCAATTCCATGGGTTCCGATTCCAGGTCCAAGCTCTCTGTTGACTCGACGTATTCAGTACTCCTCCTGGCCCGCCGACTGTCGTATAGCAGATTGTCCAAAGTAATAGTGTGACGAATATAATTATCCAGGTTCATGGAAGCACCTCTAATAGCCATTTCAGCCTGCAATTCCGGTTTAAGACCCTTCTTAAACATAGTTAGCAATGCCGGTTCGTTCCAACCACTCCCTGCAGCGATGGTTCGGAACTCCAAAGCATACTCCGATGCCTTTCTTCTTCCCTGTTTGACATCACAGAGCCGGGCACCGATATCACGTCCCGCTTGCGGATGATCAAACACTTCCTTAAATACGGAATAGAATAGAGCTTCCGATTTTAATACATCGCTACCCTGTGTCCATAATGCCGTAACCCACTCCTTAGCTTTCCCGGTGAGTAGTGACATAACGAAGTGAATTTTTTCTGTTTCACCACGAAATTGTTCCGGATGGTGTTCAATGTAAATGTTACACTGCATTAAAAAACACTTGCACAACTCCATTGACCCATCATACCTTTCTGGAAGGGCAATATGAACAGGAGAACTCCCCGCTGGGGTAGGTAAGGTACTCACTGAACCTGGTGCGATTGTAGGTTGTTCAGGTTCATTGCGATCGGGTAGTGGAGGAGCTGTTCTCAGCAATATCTCTTGCAAGAGTCTTGAAATCTCCTCCATTCTTTGTTCTTGATGAGTCAGGCGTTCATCAAAACCTGCTGATTCCATGGTCAAGGCGAAGTCTTCTGTCAAGTAACACTCATAGACAGTAGTAGAATCAGGTGCAGGTTTATTATAGAAAATACACAGTCAAATACCAATAAACAGTCCAGGGTCATACACGGGTAATCAAAACAATCCAGCAAACAAATCCAAAGGGCTCAAGAAAATACTCACTATCTGAAAACGGATAAATGGCAGTCATACACGAAAATCCAGTACACTAGAATAACGCTCAGAAATGCAGGAAAATACCGAACAAGACTTCGCGACCTGTGTAGTAAATGTGGGGTATATATACCCATATCAAGATAGTTAACAAGCAGGAAGTGGCTGCATTAGAATTCGGGAGACAGTGACCTCTCGTGGTGAGGAGGAGCAGCCACTGCCGGTGTAACACTCCCTCACTATATGGTGGATATACAGTAAAATTCTCAGTTACAGTTTTTCTCCATCTGCTAAAACCTTTTATAAAAGAACTAATTTTTTATAATGAACATAAATCCATTAAAGTTTTCATCAGAGGAGGAACCAGTCTGGTACAGTCATTCAGTAATGGAGTCAGAGAGGAGGAACCAGTCTGGTACAGTAATTCAGTAATGGAGACAGAGAGGAGGAACCAGTCTGGTACAGTAATTCAGTAATGGAGACAGAGAGGAGGAACCAGTCTGGTACAGTAATTCAGTAATGGAGTCAGAGAGGAGGAACCAGTCTGTAACAGTAATTCAGTAATGGAGACAGAGAGGAGGAACCAGTCTGGTACAGTCATTCAGTAATGGAGTCAGAGAGGAGGAACCAGTCTGGTACAGTAATTCAGTAATGGAGTCAGAGAGGAGGAACCAGTCTGGTACAGTAATTCAGTAATGGAGACAGAGAGGAGGAACCAGTCTGGTACAGTAATTCAGTAAAGGAGTCAGAGAGGAGGAACCAGTCTGGTACAGTAATTCAGTAATGGAGTCAGAGAGGAGGAACCAGTCTGGTACAGTCATTCAGTAATGGAGACAGAGAGGAGGAACCAGTCTGGTACAGTCATTCAGTAATGGAGTCAGAGAGGAGGAACCAGTCTGGTACAGTAATTCAGTAATAAAGACAGAGAGGAGGAACCAGTCTGGTACAGTAATTCAGTAATGGAGACAGAGAGGAGGAACCAGTCTGGTACAGTCATTCAGTAATGGAGACAGAGAGGAGGAACCAGTCTGGTACAGTAATTCAGTAATGGAGACAGAGAGGAGGAACCAGTCTGGTACAGTAATTCAGTAATGGAGAAAGAGAGGAGGAACCAATCTGGTACAGTAATTCAGTAATAGAGTAAGAGAGGAGGAACCAGTCTGGTACAGTCATTCAGTAATAGAGTAAGAGAGGAGGAACCAGTCTGGTACAGTAATTCAGTAATGGAGTCAGAGAGGAGGAACCAGTCTGGTACAGTAATTCAGTAATAGAGTAAGAGAGGAGGAACCAGTCTGGTACAGTAATTCAGTAATAGAGTAAGAGAGGAGGAACCAGTCTGGTACAGTAATTCAGTAATGGAGTCAGAGAGGAGGAACCAGTCTGGTACAGTAATTCAGTAATAGAGTAAGAGAGGAGGAACCAGTCTGGTACAGTAATTCAGTAATGGAGACAGAGAGGAGGAACCAGTCTGATACAGTAATTCAGTAATGGAGACAGAGAGGAGGAACCAGTCTGATACAGTAATTCAGTAATGGAGACAGAGAGAAGGAACCAGTCTGGTACAGTAATTCAGTAATGGAGACAGAGAGGAGGAACCAGTCTGGTACAGTAATTCAGTAATGGAGACAGAGAGGAGGAACCAGTCTGGTACAGTAATTCAGTAATGGAGACAGAGAGGAGGAACCAGTCTGGTACAGTAATTCAGCAATGGCTGCTCATGATCTTCATCATCAAGGAAAAATCCAGCAAACCAATCAGATCACTTTTACTATCAGTACATTCAACTGAAAGAAGCCATAAAGAAAACAGTCAACAATAAAACCTTTATAACCACAATATTCTACCATTATATTTACACTTACACTATATGGCCAAAAGTATGTGGACATCTTCTAATTATCCAGTTCAGGTGTTTCAGTCACACCCACTGCTAACAGGTGTAAACAATCAATTCTATAAAATATAATAGATAATTAGTAAGCTCATGTACAGAAACAACCTCTCCAAACACACATCCTTCACCCCTGCACCAAGACACAACCACACCCTCATTATTACATCTTCTTATTTTATTTGTACTTTGTTGATTTTACTGTTTCACAGAGATTCATCCACACTGATTGTAGACTGTAGTGACTCTGTAGATGATGAAGTTCCTCTAGAACTGAGAGAATGAAGAGTGGATCATTGTTTTCTCTGCAGGCTGAATTATTGTGGTGTATCAGATGAAGGTTGTTCTGCTCTGGCTTCAGCTCTGAGATCAAACCACTCACACCTGAGAGAACTCGATCTGTCTGATTAAACTAGGATATTCAGGAGTGAAGCATCTCTCTGCTGTACTGGAGAATCCTCACTGTAAACTGGAGATACTGAGGTAAGATCATCTCTCTGAGAATCACACATGAGCTGCTCCTCACTAACTCATCTTCTCTAATAGTGAGACTGAAACAGAGGATTTAGGTTTGAATGGAAGTTGTGTCTTTACTAAATAAAGAGAGGAAATGATCTATAAAAATAAACCTGTAACAATACTGAGTCCTTCAGTCTAAGAGGAGGAATTACTTCTGATTCAGGTTTTACTGCTATTACATCAGATTAGCCCTGGTGAAAAAAGACTTAATTATACTAATCTTTAATATACTAAAAGGCACTAAAGTGTATTATTGTCACACTAATTATCAATACACTTCAAGAGTGCTAAAATGGAACAACTATTTTTGTACTTATTATACTTTAGTTGTACAAAAATAATACAAAAGCTTGACTTAAGTTGAATTAAATATACTATACAGTTTAGTACTTAATACAATTAAAGTATACTATAACATGTGTATTTAACTTCATGTTTCTCTAACACTTAAACTGAAATTAAAGTCCACTTGGAGAACATTAAGATATTTTAAAAATATTTATTTATTTACTTCAGAGTAAAAATATACTTCTACCTTCTGTCTTTCTAAACCCAAATCTTTGTAGTGCATAGCAAAACAGATCAGCCATGTAATTTAGTACAGTTTAGTACACTTAATACAATTAAAGTTGAGGTTTTGTATTATTTCTGTACAGTTACAATATAATATGTGCATTGATCATTAGTGTGACAACAATACACAGTGCATTGTAGCATATTGAAGATTAGTATACTCAGGTCTTTTTTCACCATGGAAGTAACTTGAAATACCAGTTTAAAAAATTCCACAAATAGTTTATTTTTAATTGTATTTGAACCTAAAAGCAACAATCAGTTTTGTTTTCTGAAATTTGAACTTTATTTTGGCTGGATTTATAAATGAAAATTTTTATTAAGGATAAAGAAGATACCTAAGTCGTAATGGCATTCAAAAAACGTGTATTATTTGTAAGATAATGAAATTAAACAATATTTTCAATATTAACAGATATAAGGTTCTGAAATTGCTTATTTTAAAAATGTAATGAGGTAAAAACTGAAACTCTTTATAAAATCTACACTATTCCTCTAAAGTCTCATTCATCATTAAAACGTAATTTAAAAATGTGTTTAAAAACGTAACATTACAACATGTAATTTCAGAAGTCTTTTAATGTAATAAAGGAAACCATCTCTTTCAATTTGTTCATCTTCATTGAACTTTGGACTTTGAGTTCATGTATGAAAATCCTGTAGGGAGTTTTTTTTGGCTGTTGAAACATAAGTGCACTCCACATTACTCTGGTTTGAGCTGTGCAGTCCACTTTCTTGCATCGACCTTGCTTGTCTGAATAATATGGCCAGTGTGCAATGCCGTCTTTCCTGACCTCTTGTTGCGGCAGTGATTCCCTCTTTCTCTGCTGTCTCATGTCAGACCCCACAGAGCTGGGTCAGCCGCGTTTTAGCTGACTGCTTGTCCCTTGCTTGCAGAGTCAAGTCAAGTCAACTTTATTTATATAGCGCTTTTTACAACAGACATTGTCTCAAAGCAACTTTACAAAATCCAGGACCAAAAGATACAAAAATCCCTGTTGAGCAAGCCGAGGGCGACTGTGGCAAGGAAAAACTCCCTGAAAATTACAGGAAGAAACCTTGAGAGGAACCAGACTCAGCAGGGCCCATCCTTCTTGGGTGGTCTGGAGGATACTTTAAATAAATGTACGATTTACACAAATCATACAAACACAGAATTAAATGATCTAAAAGTTATAACTGGTAATAAATAGATAAATAATAATAGAGTTGTTCTTCGCTCTAGTCTTCAATAAAGTCTGTAATGATTTCTTGTCATTCTTGGTGCAATTACTCCAGACCCGTCACATCCGGCAGGAGCAGCAGTGTTGTCACGGCAGTCTCGACTTTAATCCTTAACCTCGGCGGGTAAACAGGTTTCCATCAGAATGCCTTTGGAGTAAAACAACAAAGAATGTAGTTAATAATGTACAATGCTAGTTGAGTAAAACAGTTTTACAGAGAGTTTTAGACTCCGGCAGCCCTAAATATTACAGCATAACTAAAAGGGAGAGCGAGCAGGTAACAAGGTCATGAAGGCTTTCATAGGACATCAGCGCCCACCTCCCCACCCCACCAATCTTCAGAGCACTTCAAAGCCAAGCAGAGCACTTCAGCCACTGATGACTTAATCTCTCTCAGACCAAGCTCTTTTTTTGCCTTTTTGGATGCATGCTTGATGGTCTCTGCGGTAGAGAAGCCTTGCGTTTACGCAAAGCATGTCCATGAGATGGAAAAAAATGCGCATGTACCAGAGATCTTATCTTTGTTCGGTACAGGGCAATCAATGAATCCATCAAATCCACCCCTCCCATGTTCTTATTGTAAATCGCAACAGAGGATGGACATTGCACATCTGTGACTGCACTCAGCTTCCTGCACAGTGCAAGTTGGATAGGCCCCTGCAAATGTGCTCAGCAGTGTTACTGTGTGGTTGTCATGTTACTTGCTTGCAATGAGCTGCCCACCTTCATAAGCCACTACTCTTTTATCAAAAGATCCACGACCCATTGTCTACAGATCCTTGACACTTTTTAATGAACAACATTTTAGTCTGTTGGCTCCCACTGTGCCAAGGCAGTAGATCTTCTTTGCCATTTCTATTTCAAGGCCCGTGCTTGTGAACTAGTTGTCATGATATAGCTTAAAGTTTTGCTCTTGTGGTATGATGGATGCCACTCTCAGGACTATGTTGCTGCTGGCACCAAGGTCAGGCATTCCACTGACTGGTTGGATCTTGCCTGTGTGAAGCTCAAAGTTATATGCAATGCCCTTGGAGTCACAAAGCATGTACACCTTATAACCCCACTTATGGGGCTTACTTGGGTTGTACAATTTCAGGCGACTCTTTCCTTTGAAATGAATTATTTGCTTATCTACACAGAGATGTTCATCCAAAGGAATGTTGTTCATACTGGCAAGAACAAAACAGAGCAAGGACCTCAACTTGAACAGTGGATCTCTACATGGGTTTTCAAGGCTGGGGTCCAGACTATTGTTATTAAAGTGAAGATTGGCTTTGATTTGCTCCCATCTTCTCACAGGCATTACATCTGCAATTTTGCATCTGCATCTGCAGCCTGCCAGCACATTCGAGTTGCTGGTATCCCATAGATGGATATATGAAAGGCGATACCAATAAACTGCTCTAACTCCTTCTCAGAACAATTCAGAGGTGAGATAACGTCCTTTTGCATAGAGTAAAGGTTAGATTGTTCAACAATGAGCTGAAGACACTCAGGGGTGAACATCTGCCTGAAGTATTCAGTTGGAGTGAGGACCTCTAAAACTGATGGAAGTTGGCCTGCCGAGACTGGGGCAGGATAGTGGACACGGGCATGAGACTTCTGTACATGGAAGATGGAACAGTATTAACAGACTGCAACACAGGCGCATCATGACTAGACAAACTCATGGAACCTGACAAAGAGACAGGACGGACTTGGGCGGACAGACAAGGACCAGGCATGAAAGACTGACTGACAGAATTAGCTTGATTTGGCAAAACTGGATGGATATGACATGGCAAACATGGCACTAACCTGACTGAACTGGAATATAGGCAAATCATGACTAGACAAATCAGAACCCATGAAACTTGATGAAGAGACATGACAGACTTGGACAGATGGATAAGGACAAGACATGACAGACTGGCTCACAGAATTAGATTGACTTGACAAATTCACTGATCGGATCTGGCTTGGTGGAACCTGAACCGACGGACATAAGGAAATAGGCTGAGCTGGCAGGGGCTTGGAACGAACTTTAACAGATGGATACATGGACGAGGCAGGAGCCAGTGGAAAGACATAAGGACCCCTGGAGCCTATGGGGTCATCACAAGGTACAGTACAAAATGGAGACTCATGGCTGGCTCCTAACATGGACGTGGGACAGCCAAGAGCATTTTTAGTGGGCACTGGCACCCGGACCACATCGGCAGTGGGCACTGGGGGAACACAAACATCCCCAGCAGGTACTGGATGCCAGGCATATGCTGCAGTGGGCGCTTTGCTACATGGAGCGTCTCCAATGGGAACGGGAGGTTTGGCAAAATTCCCTACACCAAGGTACCAAGGGTTTCCTCTCTCAAAATTTGGCTCTCATGAGGCCCTTTAATACTTGAACCGACTTCAGCTCAGCTCCCCTGTCAGACCAAAGCTGCCTAGCCCATTCATGAGCAGCACCCTTCAGCCGCGAAATCATAAACAGTACCTGTTCTGTTTCAGTGGGCTAAGAGTCCAGAAGGTTCTGCAGGTAGAGCTGGCTCTGAAGAAGAAAGCCTTTGACACACATTTACATTTATATTTACATTTTCAGCATTTAGCAGACGCTTTTATCCAAAGCGACTTACACAATGAGCAATTGAGGGTTAAGGACCTTGCTCAGGGACCCAACAGTAGCAACTTGGTGGTGGCGGGGCTTGAACCGGCAACTTTCTGTTTACTAGTCCAGTACCTTAACCACTGAGCTATCACTGACCCCAAGTTGCTTCCATCATACGAAGCTGGCCTACTGAGCAGAAAGGTTTGAGGGAATCTCATATAGCCACAATAATCTACCACTATATTTAACAGGTGGTCCATCGAGGAGGAGTGGGCTTGGAGGTGACTATGGAGTCCAAGACGGGAACGGCAAAGACATCCGCATTGGGGGCAGGGAAACTGGCCTGGGGGTTTCAGTACTGCTACTGCTGCTTTCTTTTTTGCACGTACCTCAGAGATGCTGGCACGTCGTTTGTCCTCAAATGTCTCTGTTGCTTAATGTGTCAGGGTGTGCCATCCAGTTCGGTCCTGTGCGCACTCCTTAAGCTGCTTGGGGGCTATTCCAGTGTGGGCGATGTTGGCCTTGATGCAGTCCTGGACACATCTTCTAATTATTCAGTTTCAGTCACACCCACTGCTAACAGGTGTATACAACCAATTCTATAAAATATAACATTTGTTTCCAACACAAGATGTTTTTAAATCCAGATTAAAAATCGATTTAACCTGGATTACTTAAAGTTTTTAAATCTTTTATCTGACTAAACAAATAAATTCTGTAGTAATGTTTATAGATTTTGATGTAATTTAATAATTAATAATTATTTAATTAATGTACTTCATCATGGACATGTTTTATTAAACCATTTTTAAACCTGAAGCACTTTCACTTTGATTCTGAATTTGCAGTTAGTTGAAGCTCTCAAAAGAAAGTGATGATTCTTTACAGCTGCTCCCAACAGACGTCGCCACAGTGGATCATTCATCAGCATAAATGATTTGGCACAGTTTTTATGATTGATACCCTTACGATGCAACCCTTTTGTGTATCTGGGCTTGAGAATGAGAGTGTTCACACTGATATGTGTCCCCACAATGGCTAGATTCATGTTACACTATGTGGGTCTTAAAAGAACTAAAAATGTGGGTCTTAAAAGAACTAAAAGTAACGAGCACAATTCTGGACCAGCAAACTTCACACTGTTGTTTTGCAGATCCACCATGTCAACCCAGACACCTTCAATTCTTTTAGAACTAGCAAACGAAAAGGAAAATGTGGTTTGTATCCAACCAAATTCTTAGAAATGTAAGAAACTTTTTCTGATCTGGGGTTGTAGACTGTAGTGACTCTGTAGATGATGAAGTTCCTCTAGAACTGAGAGAATGAAGAGTGGATCATTGTTCTCTCTACAGGTTGAATAATTGTGGTGTATCAGATGAAGGTTGTGCTGCTCTGGCTTCAGCTCTGAGATCAAACCCCTCACACCTGAGAGAACTCGATCTGTCTCATAATAAACTAGGAGATTCAGGAGTGAAGCGTCTCTGTGCTGTACTGGAGAATCCTCACTGTAAACTGGAGATACTGAGGTAAGATCATCTCTCTGAGAATCACACATGAGCTGCTCCTCACTAACTCATCTTCTCTAATAGTGAGATTGATTTAGGTTTTAATGTAAATTGTATTTTTACTAAATGATCTATACAATACTATTCAGTCTAAAATGAGGAATTACTTCTGATTCATGTTTTACTGCTCTTACACCAGATAAGAACATCTTACAACATTCTTAACAGCTGTTTCTTTTTCCTGCTATTTAATAACATGTAAAATACTACTTATAAGCAGAACCATATTGATTTAAGTAACATCTGATAGTATAAAGTCTTCTGCATGCATTAACATTAGCAGTACCTGGTGATCAGGCCACCCATAAAATCTGATCAGCCTCAGCCTAAACCCTTACTGAATTCAAGAGGTGTAAATTGGAAGTATGAAGCCTCAGCAGTGAAATGTTCTGTGCCACAGATACATTTTAACACAAGACTGTTGTGGTTTACCTTCTACCACAGCCAAGCATCAATAACTGATTTTGTGAATGTATCATCTGACTGGACGATATACTGTATGCTGAACAGGTGGATTTGTCAAACTAAGCATAAGGGCAGCTTTGAGAATCTGTGGCTTGAAGAATGTAAGAGACTGTTGTGGTGGCGACTCACAATAGTCAATGGTCAAATTAAAAAATGAGATCTTTAGAGTAATTTAGGCTGAGAGGTATCAGAAGACCAAAGACCAAAAAAAAATCTCTTGCTGTGAAAGCAATTATGGAAGCAAAAGCTTAAGATGGCCTTAAAAAAAAATAACTTGATGGTGTTGAAGAAAAAATACATCCCCTTGTCCAAGCTGTGAAAAGCAAGTGCAAACATTTTATCACTACTGGGAATATACACAATATCGGATCATTTTTCTCTCTGCAGGTTGTGTTATTGTGGTGTATCAGATGAAGGTTGTTCTGCTCTGGCTTCAGCTCTGAGATCAAACCCCTCACACCTGAGAGAGCTTCGTCTGTCTAAAAACAGTCTAACAGATTTGAAAAGGCAGCTTCTCTCTGATCTGAAGGATGATGAACGTTTCAGACTGGAGGTTCTGGAGTTCTAAAGTAAGAACTATTTAAAAATACAGTTTTGGAATAAAAGCTTTAGTTAAATTAATTATGCACTGATTAGAACTTTGTCTCTAACAAACATTATACACTACACTATACTTATGATTATAAGTAAATGTTACAAATTTTGTGGATGAAAATCTAATGATGTCTGACTTTGTAAACTCCAAAATGATTGGCACCCTTAATAGAGGTGGTTAAAAAGTCATAAGTTTCTCAATTACACACTAACATTACGAGAGGAATAAAACCTTTAATTCAAGTACATTTAATACAAGAAAATAAACAAAATAAAGTTGCCCCCTCATGAAGTACTTTGGCAACAGCACTGGTGTTCCAGATGATGAAAGGAAATTAAAAAAAAAGTGAAAATTGTAAAACAAAACAAAACATTTGATTAATCTTTATATTATATATTATTATTATTTCCATGCTAGGACATGCATATTCACAGAATTCATTTAGATAAAATGCTATTACTCTATTAAATGATTGAACTCAAAAACCTCATGTTTTAATAGTTCTGGAAGTTTTGGATGGACGTATAAGGATTTGAATCAAATGTCTGCCCCTATGAAACCACACATCTGTGGAGACCTAAACACCAGAACAGGGGGGTATTCCAGAAAGCGGGTTTAACAAACTTTGAACTTAACCATGAGCGCTGAGTTGACTTATCTCACTGTGTCATAGCCAGAGTTTTTGGTTCCAGAAAAGCGGATCAGCATTAGGTTACTCAATTCTGAGGAGATTGAACCCAGCAGAAGCGCGTTCACATTTTACTATAAACAGACATTCTCAGTGGAGTGGCGATAAATGGATTCACCACGGATGTGAAGTCGCAAAAGGCAAAAACATGCTTACAGAGTTAATGCCGGAGTTTAAATTCAATAAAAAAAAACTTGTTGAAACATAATTTCATTATTCATTTAGCAAAAGAATAGTAGAAATGGTTGCAGCTACCCATCCACAAACAGATTTGGACCACTGCACAAAGTCAAAGGCATTAAAACAGATGATAGTTTGGTGTTGACTGTCTTGATAGCCATGGGTAAAAATGATAGTGTTCGTCGTAAGGTGAGTGACCTAGCATACAATCAGGTGATCGATATGAACAGACAAACATCTGATATAACTTGTGTTTTGCAATCTGCATTAATCTTTTTCTGAACCCACATGCTCCACATAACACATTAGAAACTAAAGCTGAACAGATACAGAGAAACGCTGGCTACACACACGACCATAGAGTCGGGTTTAATGACACTGGTTGTTTTGAATATAAGTTTGGTGTTAAAATAGTCGTTTTCCACAGAAGTAGTTCAGGTCATTTAGAGATGTTGTGTTTCTGTACCTCCATGACGGCCATTATTACTCAGTAAAAATGTGAAAGCATTCATGGGTGTGTCATATGTTTGTGAGTTTTGTTATGTGTCACACCAATGCCAGAGATCACAGCTGTAAATGCAAATGTGATGTGTCACAAGCACCCCAGACAAATATTGTGATGTTCTGTAAGTCAGACTGTTGTTATGAGCAGCATAAGAAACAGAAACAACAGCCTACAGGAGTGACGGCGCCCTCATGCAATCTAACCAAGTACTGTAAATAATGCGGACGTCGTTATCATGTTAGTAATAAAGCCAAAACCCCACAGGTGTGTGTCACTGTGGTGAAGATTTAATATCAGACACCACTCATGAATGTTACATACAGCCAATCAAATTAAAAGAACCCAGAAATTCATACATCTATTGTGACTCTTTGTGATTAGTGTATTAATGGTTTGATTAATTACAGGTTATTTATTGGGGTAGGAGGATTATTACACTCACCAGCGCTGCACCTTCATTTCTCCACTTAACCTGAGCCGCCTGGACCTGGACCTGAGAGACGGAGAAAATACAGCCGGGCAGTACAGTGGAGAGTATTCAACTGAACTATTAACCCAGGACGCTGTACACACCATACACACTCATCCTACACACACGGTGAACGCTGTAGCCTAGTTGTTTGTTTGTCTGTAGCCATTAGCTAAATAACTTTTTATATACGTATGTTTTAAACGTTAATCTTTCGCGCGTAGTTGATATAGAGTGTTATTTTGTCTATCGTAAAAAAGCGCTTTTGTTTACTAAAGTAAATCCGTGCTTGTGAAAACTTCTGCTACCGGCATCCGAACGAAGCCGGTTTTAGTTTGTTTTGTAATTCAGCGCATAAACATTTTATTCATCCAGAATTAAAACCGCTTTCTGTCCGCACGAAGCGCATTGGTGTTTGTTTGTTTTTGTATTTTAGTGCTTAAACACCTTTGTTTTGTGGAGAGTTAAAGCCGTTTTCTGTTCTTAGGAACCGCGTTCTGTTTATTTGTTTTGTACACCAGCACATAAACACCGTTTTCCTTTAAAATTACAGCCGGTTTTGTCGGAAACAAAGCGCGTTTGTGTTTGTTTGTTTTGTACTTCAGCGCTTAAACACCTTTGTTTTGTGGGGAGTTTAAACCGTTTTCTGTCCGTAGGAACCGCGTTCTGTTTATTTATTTTGTACACCAGCGCATAAACACCGTTTTCCTCTAGAATTACAGCCGTTTTATCCGAACGAAGCGCGTTTGTGTTGTTTGGTTGTTGGTTTTTATATTCCAGCTCATCATCGCCTGTTTCGTCCGGAATTAAAGCCGTTTTTCTGTGACTACCAGCAGAAGCGCCGGTGAAACCAACTTCAACTCATCCTCTAAAGCTAAGTACATTTCTTTGTTATAATGGCCCCTGCGGGAGCTTTATTTCCCTGTATCGAGTGTAATATGTTCAGTTATTCCTTCTCCGTGTTTAGTGATAACTTTATATGTGATAAGTGTAGATTAGTTGTTAGTCTGACGGAGAAGATCTCAGTGTTAGAAGGGCGCATTTGGGCGTTAGAACAGACTACTACTAGTGAGGGCTTAGATACAGCTGTAGCAGTCCTGAATGCCAGCAGTTCAGGTATAGAACCCCAGACTCCGGCATTAGAGCCCTCACAGCGGGGCGACTGGGTGACGTCTCGGCGACATAGTCGTAGGGCAAAGCACCGACCATCTCAGTTGCACGTGTCCAACAGGTTTTCCCCACTCAGTGAGCCACCCGCTGAGAAGCCTGTTAATGTAAGTGCTCTGGTTATAGGAGATTCTCAGCTCCGACATGTGCGTATTGCAACCCCCATAGTGCACCAGCAACCATAGTCACTTGTATTCCGGGGGCCAGGGCGCCTGACATCAGAGCAAATCTAAAAGTGCTGGCTAATGCTAATCGTAGATTTTCGAAGATTGTTATCCACGTCTGCACTAATGATGTTTGTTTACGGCAGTCTGAGGTTACTAAGAGTAATGTTAAAGAGGTGTGTGAGTTAGCTAGGTCGATGTCTGAGGCAGTAGTGTGCTCTGGCCCCTTACCGAAATGGTGCTCAGAAAACTGCATTGATTTTGTAGATAACTGGTCCACCTTTGAGGGAAGGCCTGGTCTTTTGAAGCGGGATGGTGTCCACCCCACGTGGGAGGGTGCTGCTCGCATTTCTTGCAGCATAGGTGACAGGCTGTACCACCGCGTTAGTGTAGCGGCAGATAGTGTTAAATGACTATCCAGAGCCAAGACCAGGCAGCAGACAAACAGGCCTAACCAACTGTCTGCGAGTCGCCATCGGACGTCACCCAGAATCCTTAGGTCACAAACCATTGTGTCTGTTTACCGTGGCAGGTGTAAGCCAAAACAAAATCAAAAAGTATGTCATAATAACTTAATTAAAATTAATCTAAATGAGCATCATGAAAACCCTAGTAAGGCTAAACTAAAGTTAGGACTTCTAAACATCAGGTCACTGGCATGCAAAACAGTAATTGCAAATGAAATAATTACAGATAATAGTCTTTGTGCACTTTGTTTAACCGAGACCTGGGCTAGACCTGATGAGTATCTAGGTTTAAATGAAGCATCTCCTCCGGGTTACAGTTATGAACATAAGCCACGTCTCAGCGGTCGTGGTGGAGGAATAGCCACAATTTATGATAAAGACATACAGTAGGTCTTACTGTAAAATCATCTCCCATAACAAACTCGTTTGAAGTTCTTATCTCTGACATAACCAATAAAGGTTCATCTGATAAAAATAGTATGTTTAAACTGGTTACTGTTTATCGACCCCCTGGTCCTTACTCAGAATTTCTTAATGAATTCTCCGATTTTCTTTCTAAATTAGTTTTATCAACTAAAAAAGCTTTAATTGTTGGTGACTTTAATATTCATTATGAGGATAAGTGTAATCCACTCAAAATTGCATTTGATTCTATTTTAGAATCCTTAGGCATCACCCAAAATGTAACAGGACCCACTCACCGCTGTAAACATACCTTAGATTTAATACTTACATATGGTATGAACATAGACAACCTGGAAATTGTACCACAGAATGACTTAATTTCTGATCACTCCCTACTAATTTATGAAGTGTCCCTGTCCAATAATATACAGCAACCAAATCATTTTAAATGTAAGCGCACTATTACATCTGCAACTGCAGCAGCGTTCATAAACTGCCTACCAGAATTACCAAATATATCAGCATCAGAACCTAAAGAACTAGATCAGGCAACTCAAAACCTAGAGACCGTACTGCGCACAACCTTAGATAATGTAGCCCCACTCAAAACTAAACTGATTAGGGAGAAAAAACTTGCTCCTTGGTACAATGACCACACATGCGCACTTAAACAAGCAGCACGGAAATTAGAACGCAAGTGGCGTCACACTACACTGGAGGTGTATAAGATTGTTTGGAAAGATGCTCTAACTGAGTATAAACATGCCCTTATAAAAGCTAAATCTTTATATTATTCGTCCCTAATAGAGAAAAATAAAAACAATCCTAGATTCCTTTTCGAGACAGTGTCCAAATTAACTAAAAACGTCAATGAAACGGAATCTAATAACTGTGTTTTTTTTTTTTTTTAATAAATATAGGAGAGAAAACAAAAACTTGACTTCAGAGTCAAAGTGTGTCACTTGCCAGTGTTAAGTCTGGACTCACTCTAAGTCATCATCGTGTATACTCGATCCTGCTCCAACTCGTTTACTTAAAGATTTACTCCCAGCTATTGTAGAGCCCCTGCTTACATTAATCAATGCATCCCTTAGCCTTGGGTATGTACCTAAACTGTTTAAAAGTGCCGTTATTAAACCCCTGATTAAAAAACCTAATCTTGATCCACATGTTTTATCTAACTATAGGCCAATTTCAAACCTTCCTTTTGTCTCTAAAATATTAGAAAAAGTCGTTTCCAAACAGTTATGTTCTTATTTGAATGAAAATTGTATTCATGAAAAATTTCAATCAGGATTTAGACCCAATCATAGTACCGAAACCGCATTAATTAGAGTAGTTAACGAGTTGTTAATGTCTTCTGATAATGGATGTGTCTCTTTTCTTGTTCCATTAGATCTTAGTGCAGCGTTTGATACGGTCGATCATAACATTTTACTGGAGAGGCTAGAAAATACAGTAGGTGTTAAAGGACTCGCACTCTCTTGGTTTCAATCATATCTGACTGACCGCTCGCAATTTATGTAAATAATAAATGCTTGGAAACTACAAAAGTAAAGTGTGGTATTCCACAGGGGTCTGTACTGGGACCGCTATTATTTACACTCTACATGCTTCCACTAGGTGAAATTATTCATAAACATGGCATAAAATTTCACTGCTATGCAGATGACACACAGCTGTATATATCAGCCAAACCAAATGATACTGACACAATCAGTAAGATAGAAGATTGTGTAAACGACATAAAAAACTGGATGTCGTGTAATTTTCTTTTACTTAATTCAGATTTTAGACTGAGGTTTTACTTGTTGGCTCTAAAGCTTCAAGAGACAAGTTGTCTAACCTGGTGCTAAACCTAAACACGTTCTCTGTTACTCTCAGCCCAGATGTAAAAAACTTGGGTGTCACAATAGATTCAGATCTTTCCTTTGATACACACATTAATAATATTACTAGAGTTGCTTTCTATCTTTTGCATAATATTTCTAAAATAAGAAATATACTATCTGTTAATGACGCTGAAAAACTGATCCATGCGTTTATAGCTTCTCGGTTAGATTATTGTAATGCTCTTCTAACTGGATGCTCTGGTAGATCCATAAACAAACTCCAGTTAGTTCAAAATGCAGCAGCTCGAGTGCTAACTAGAACTAAAAAATTTGATCATATTACTACTGTTCTATCATCTCTACACTGGCTGCCAGTTAAATTCCGCATTGATTACAAAATACTTTTACTAACCTATAAAGCGCTACATGGTCTGGCTCCACAGTATCTGAGTGAACTTATTAATCACTACAACCCAGCACGTCCACTTCGTTCACAAGATGCAGGGTTACTTATAGTTCCTATAATTAAAAAGACCACAGCTGGTGGAAGAGCATTTTCTTATAAAGCTCCACAACTTTGGAATAATCTTCCTGCCTCTGTTCGGGATTCGGACACAGTCTCGATGTTTAAGTCTAGACTGAAAACATATTTATTTTCTCAGGCTTTTGATTAGTATAGACAAAGGCGCAGAGCTTGGGGGTTCTTGGTCATAGAAACTTGTGGTGATCAGGGATGTTGGGTTGCTGTCGTCCTGCCTCTCTTATCCGATCACTCAGGTTTGATGACGGTGGGGAGATGGGCGCTGATGTCCTGTGAAAGCCTTCATGACCTTGTTACCTGCTCGCTCTCCCTTTTAGTTATGCTGTAATAATTAGGGCTGCCGGAGTCTAAAACTCTCTGTAAAACTGTTTTACTCAACTAGCATTGTACATTATTAACTACATTCTTTGTTGTTTTACTCCAAAGGCATTCTGATGGAAACCTGTTTACCCGCTGGGGTTAAGGATTAAAGTCAAGATTGCCGTGACAACGATGCTGCTCCTGCCGGATGTGACGGGTCTGGAGTAATTGCACCAAGAATGACAAGAAATCACTACAGACTTTATTGAAGACTAGAGTGAATAACAACTCTATTATTATTTATCTATTTATTACCAGTTATAACTTTTAGATCATTTAATTCTGTGTTTGTATGCTTTGTGTAAATCGTGTATTTATTTAAAGTATCCTCCAGGCCACCCAAGAAGGATGGGCCCTGCTGAGTCTGGTTCCTCTTAAGGTTTCTTCCTGTAATTTTCAGGGAGTTTTTCCTTGCCACAGTCGCCCTCGGCTTGCTCAGCAGGGGTTTTTGTATCTGTTGGTCCTGGATTTTGTAAAGTTGCTTTGAGACAATGTCTGTTGTAAAAAGCGCTATATAAATAAAGTTGACTTGACTTGATGTTAAGAGGGGCCTGTGCTACTATAGGGACTAAAGGAGCTCTCTCCTCTGGTCTAACTTTACAAAGTGTACAGCGGGAACATGACCGAACAAAATCCTGTACAGCTACTGCCATCCCCACCCAATAAAAATATCTCCGCAACAGAGAGGTTGTCTGCTCCACCCCTTGGTGTCCGATTTTAGCGTGATACATTTCTAGAAGGACTCTGATATACTATTGTGGGACCCAAATTTGAGTAACCATCTCATTAGTTAAAGGCTCCTGCACCATGTGACACACCACCCCATCCTTCAAGGTTAGCCTATTCCACTGACTAAGCATTTTCCGTACCAGTCCTGTCTGCTGACTTCTCTCAACACCTGGAGGTAGCCTGTTGTCTTCCAAATATCTTAGAACAACTTGGAGCTCTGGATCAGCTCCCTGTAATTCCTGCCAGTGATTTGGATCCCATCCCCAACTGTCCAAATGGACGTCATCAGAAAATCTCCCTGTGGTGCTCCAATGCTACTAACTAGAAAATCAGACTGGCAGTTTCCCAGCTGCACATACTCAGGTTTTAATACTGGAACTGATTTGTGCTTCTGCAGGTCTGGATGTTTGTTTTCTTCCTTCGTCTTTACTGTTTCTTTTTTTCTAAAGGTTTCCATGTGTAACCTGAAATACCTGAAACACAAGATGAACACACCTCTAGATGTTTGTTTCAGTAAGTGGGAGTATTTGGAGCGTCGACGCCTTCACACGGAGCTTTAAAATCATAAAAATCTTGAACTTTCTACCAGAAACAAAATGGAAATATTTCCACTGATCACTGCAGGTACTGATTTATTTCTTACAGCAAACGATCTGTAATATAAAAGTAAAAACAGAACTAAAAAGCTTCTCAGTATCAGGACAGAATTCTGGTGTCTTTCTGTCTTTAGTACCGTCAGTTCTTATATGAATTATGTATGTTTAATTACCTTACAGATTCTTCTATCGTCATTTAAACAAACATTACTGTAAATAATATTGTTTTAAATTTAAATGTACAGAATCTACATTATTACAGTACATTATTACTGAATGTATTTATATGTAGTTTTAGTAAATAAAAATATGTTTGATCTTTATATAAAATTGTACAAACTCCATGTAAAGTTATTAGTCGATCAATCTATTATTTTGAATTAGATATATAGATAGTTATCATTTATTTGTCATATATACATATACACTTGTACAGTACAATGAAATTTTTTCTTCACATATCCCAGCTTGTTTGGAAGCTGGGGTCAGCGCTCAGGGTCAGCCATTGTACGGTGCCCCTGGAGCAGACAGGGTTGAGGGCCTTGCTCAAGGACCCAACAGTGGCTGCATAGCAGAGCCTGGATTTGAACCGCCAATCTTCTGGTTGATAGACCAAAGCTCTACTCACTAGGCTACCACTGTCCCTAATTATGTTAATTATATTGTTGTTATTAATAAACATTAATTATTCATTTATTATATATTTGACCTATTAAATATTGTAGCAGACATACAGTAGATCTAATGACAGTTTACATTCATTCTAAACCCTGTGTGTAATAAATGTAATAAAGTGTATTAATAAACAGCATTAGCTGGAGTAACTAGATAAAGTCATTCAGCAGGGCTGTTTATGCTCATGATTAATAATAGTTCAGTTTCATTCTATTTTCTTCTTTTACTATAAATGTAGCTATGAAACTTACCCACTTACCCACAATGCACTTGTTCAGTTTGTTTAAGATTAGAAAATAAAATAATTTATAAACATTTGAACTGTTAAATACAGAATTATTTCATAGTTTGTACTTGAACTGTTTGTGCAGCATAAATCCATTTTTATATGTAATTTTATAACTGTTCTAGATTTTATTTATTACATGTTTATCTTTATTAATAAGAAGATTTCCCTGGATAATAAATTAATGATTTATTTATTCAGTAAATATTCATATTGTGACAGAAATAAATATTAATCTGAAGCTAAAACTGCATCTTTATTCAGATCTACAGAATCTGGATGTTCATGACCAGTGATCTTCTCAAATAATCCACTAATGTTTAAAAATGGAGCTTCACCAAGATGAAAGTGCCACACCACTCCAGCAGAGGTGAGATACCATCTTCTGATTTTTATTTATCTTAATCATAAATCATAATTCAGTACTTATATGTTTTCATATTCAAACATAAATAAATGCTTATTTACAGCAACTGTTTAAAACACTGTATTTATACTAAATATGCTGTTCATGTCTTACAGTCTGAACTACTACTACTACCTTTCCCTACTTTTCCCAGCATCCTTCACTTTCAGCTATATCATAATAACATGGTGCATTAAAATAAAGTTAAACACATGCAGAGGCTCATGTAATGTCACCTAGCTAAAAAGATCAATCAAAAGGATCCTCAAACCAGTGATCTTTACTGAGATCTAATCAATACAAAAATAATATCTAATACATTTAACACAGAACAAGTACAGCGAGCTACTGTTACATTAAAACAATGTTACTGCAAACTTTGAGAAAAGGCTCACAAGGTGCAACAAATAAAATGAATGCAGTTGATAGAGTTTGTATTTGAATTTGTATTTGAACACTAGTGAGATTAATAATGTGATTATAAATGACAAACTTTTTTCCAAAAAAGTTAAAACAGTAGGAATTTTTTTCTTTTAAGCAGATCTGGTCTGCATACCAGACATGGCGCAGTTTTTACCCTAGATGCCCTTTCCTGATGCAGCCCTCCTAATTCTATCTGGCCTTGGAACTAGCACAGACAATGGCTGGGCTGTTTTTGCTGTTCAGCCCTCAGACATTAAACAATCATGTTCATGCAGACGCATAACCAGCACCAGATTCTAACCCTGGATCCTCAGATCTGAGCAGTGGGCTAGTGTACTTTACAGCTGTGCCACCCGAGCGCTCCACAGTAGAAAATACATAACCACCAAATATAAACAGATCCTATTGATCTGTATTCAATGTAAACTGTAAAGACAGACTGTTCAACTTCATTATTTAACCCAACTTCATGATTTAACCCAACTTCATTATTTAACCCAACTTAATTATGTGCATATATACTCTCATTACAAACTTACTGGCATATTACATCACTGCTCAAACCATGATAGAATTACCTTTCAAAACAGACGTTTCACCAAACTTTCAACAAACGCCTGCAAATGTTCAAAAATCATTGTAGTAATGCACAAACACAACAAATACATAAATAAATAAAAGTAATAAATAAACTGACAGAAAGTAAGAACATTAACAGTAAGTAAAACCTACAGAATCTTACAGTGGTTTGAAACTAAATTTCAAATTTTAATGAGAGATAAAGAAACATGAAATACAAAGCTTTTAAATAATTTTAATAATAAAAGATTAAGATTTATATAAACCTTTGACACTCATCATTTCTCCAAACCTACAGACTGGTTGTGACACCCTTGGTGGTAACAACTGCAATCAAAAGTTTTGATGGCTTTTTTTTATGAGTCTTTTGCATCACTGTGGAGGAATTTTGTTCCACTTTGCTTTCAGAATTGCTTTAATTCAGCTACACTGAAGGGTTTCCGGCATAAACTGCTCATTTTATTCTTGCCACGGAGTCTAAAAAAAGTATTCAGGTCAAGACTTTGACTTTGCTGCTCTATTTTGTTTCTTTTGCACAATTTAGTGGTGGACTTGCTTGTGTTCTTCAAATCCATGTTGGATGAGCCAACTGCACGTGAGCTTTATGTCATGAACTGATGAGCGGGCAATTTTCTTCAGGATTTTCTGATATAGAGCAGAAATCATGGTTTCAATTATTTCTTATTGTGGCATTTCTTGTCTTTCTTGTCCTGTCTTATTCTTATTTCTTGTCTTTCTCACTGTGGCATCTTGTATGTTGTCCTCAACAAGTAGTTTAGTGTCCTTGACACCACTGGTAGCATGAAGCAGTATCTACAGCCCATTGACTGTTCCTCACGTTCCTCAGACCTGAATCTATATCAGTGCTTCTGATGCTGCCAAGACTTATCAGAATTTGGTGTAAACAGCATAAATCCATGGTCTAAGACCTGCTTATTGTCAGAAGATCAGGCTGCTGGTGTAATGGTCTGAGGAATGTTTTTTTGGCACACATTGGTCCCATGACACCAAATACATTTAGAATTTAAATAATCATCAAACCATGAGTTGTTTTTGAAAGGGGTCCAGCTGTACGCCCAACGGCAGGCAGAGAGCGCCGCCGTGGCAGGTGTGTGTGGACGGCTGAAACTACAACTCCCAGTCAGCCTAGCGCTAATCAGTCAATTGGTAACAGCTGAAGATCATTATGGATGACTGAAGACTCCCGCCTTGGACAGTGGACAGAGTCATGTCGCACCTTCAGCTTGCTTCCACGCTGATTCATGTTTAGCATTTTGTTAGGGAAAGCTGGTAACATCAAGTCACATAGCGGGGTGACGGTAGGGCATGGCCTGAGGTAATCTCTACTATTAGGGAAAGATAATTATATCCTAAAGCGAACTTCCTCTCCTCTGTAATGTGTTTCCAGAGTGAGAGCCATAGAGAAAAGAGTTAAAAGTAAACATTTACATTTTCAGCAGACGCTTTTATCCAAAGCGACTTACACAATGAGGGGAACATGATGAGCAATTCAGGGTTAAGGGCCTTGCTCAGGGACCCAACAGTGGCAACTTGGTGGTGGCGGGGCTTGAACCGGCAGCCTTCTGCTTACTAGTCCAGTACCTTAACCACTGAGCTATCACTGGCCACTAAACAAGGGATCTGTCTTCCGGGTGTCTTCAGCAGTAACACGTCACCCGTGACGTCCAGCACTGCTGTGTTCCAATAAGTTTGGAATAACATCAAGCCTCATAGCGGGGCGACGGTAGGGCATTGCCCAAGGTAACTTCCACTGCAAGGGAAAGAAAAGATTTATTTGGTGGAAATACTTGTTACGTTACACAGAATTTGGTGTAAACAGCATGTACAGTGGGGCCAAAAAGTATTTAGTCAGCCACTGATTGTGCAAGTTCTCCTACTTAGAAAGATGAGAGAGGTCTGTAATTTTCATCATAGGTACACTTCAACTATGAGAGACAAAATGAGAAAAAAAAATCCAGGAAATCACATTGTAGGATTTTTAAAGAATTTAATTGTAAATTATGGTGGAAAATAAGTATTTGGTCAAACACAAACAAGCAAGATTTCTGGCTCTCACAGACCTGTAACTTCTTCTTTAAGAAGCTCTTCTGTCCTTCACTCGTTACCTGGATTAATGGCACCTGTTTGACCTCTTTATCTGTATAAAAGACACCTGTCAACAGCCTCAAACAGTCAGACTCCAAACTCAACCATGGCCAAGACCAAAGAAAATTGTAGACCTGCACCAGGCTGGGAAGAGTGAATCTACAATAGGCAAGCAGGTTGGTGTGAATAAATCAACTGTGGGAGCAATTGTAAGAAAATGGAAGACATACAAGACCATTGATAATCTCCCTCGATCTGGGGCCCCACGCAAGATCTCATCAAAATGATCATGAGAACGGTGAGCAAATATCCCAGAACTACACGGAGGGACCTGATGAATGACCTGCAGAGAGCTGGGACCAAAGTAAAAAGGTTACCATCAGTAACACACTACGCCGAGAGGGACTCAAATCCTGCAGTTTCAGGCGTGTCCCCCTGCTTAAGCCAGTACATGTCCAGGCCCGTCTGAAGTTTGCCAGAGAGCATATGGATGATCCAGAAGAGGATTGGGAGAATATCATGTGGTCAGATGAAACCAAAATGGAACTCTCTGGTAAAAACTCAACTCGTCGTGTTTGGAGGAAGAAGAATGCTGAGTTGCATCCCATACCTACTGTGAAGCATGGGGGTGGAAACATCATGCTTTGGGGCTGTTTTTCTGCAAAGGGGACAGGACGACTGATCCGTGTTAAGGGAAGAATGAACGGGGCCATGTATCGTGAGATTTTAAGCCAAAACCTCCTTCCATCAGTGAGAGCATTGAAGATGGAACGTGGCTGGGTCTTCCAGCATAACAATGATCCCAAACACACCGTTCAGACAACGAACGAGTGGCTCCGTAAAAAGCATTTCAAGGTCCTGGAGTGGCCTAGCCAGTCTCCAGACCTCTACCCCATAGAAAATTTGTGGAGGGAGTTGAAAGTCTGTGTTGCCCAGCGACAGCCCCAAAACATCACTGCTCTAGAGGAGATCTGCATGGAGGAATGGGCCAAAATACCAGCTACAGTGTGTGCAAAAGTTGATTTATTCACACCAACCTGCTTGCCTATTGTAGATTCACTCTTCCCAGCCTGGTGCAGGTCTACAATTTTCTTCCTGGTGTCCTTCGACAGCTCTTTGGTCTTGGCCATGGTTGAGTTTGGAGTCTGACTGTTAGAGGCTGTGGACAGGTGTCTTTTATACAGATAATGAGGTCAAACAGGTGCCATTAATACAGGTAACGAGTGGAGGACAGAAGAGCTTCTTAAAGAAGAAGTTACAGGTCTGTGAGAGCCAGAAATCTTGCTTGTTTGTGGGTGACCGAATACTTATTTTCCACCATAATTTACAAATAAATTCTTTAAGAATCCTACAATGTGATTTCCTGGATTTTTTTTCTCATTTTGTCTCTCATAGTTGAAGTGTACCTATGATGAAAATTACAGACCTCTCTCATCTTTCTAAGTAGGAGAACTTGCACAATCAGTGGCTTACTAAATACTTTTTGGCCCCACTGTACCTCCTTGTCGCATGGGACTCCTTACCAATGCCTGTGATTTTTTAACAAGATGTTCAATGAGATCATTTTTGGGTGTCCACATACTTTTGGCCATATAGTGCTTACACTGAATGGCTGTAATTTTGTATTGTAAAAAAGTATCAACCACAATTTAAAAAGATTTTAAAAATAGAAATTTTGATGTTGTTCTGTACAACATTCTGTACAGCAGGTATGAAACACATTGACCTTGAGGTGGATGAGCTACAACAGAAGAACATGGGTTTCTATTTCTGTCAGACAAGAACATAAATCTAGGGCTACAATTGACACAGTCTCACAGAAACTAAAGTATAGGAAAGTGTGTCTAATGAATTTTTGTTTCTGCTATTACATGCAGATCATCATTTTATGTAAACAGCATACATCCATGGTCCTAGACCTGCCTATTGTCAGAAGATCATGCTGCTGTTGTTAGTGTAATTGTGATAAATGTTTTCTTGGCACACATGATATTCTTGGACCCATGATATCAAATACATTTATAATTTAAATAACATCAAATTCTATTTATTTGGAAAACATATAGTTTTTGTCTGATACATTTCTGAATTTCTGTGGTATATATGGTAGAATTTGGTGAAAACAGTACAGCATGAATCCTTGGACGCTGTCTGATATAAACAGTTTAGGCTGCTGTTGGATGTTCAGTAAACATTAATGACCCTTAATGTACTGTGTTTGTTTTCAGTCCAATCTCAGTACAGAGATCAGATTCTCCAGTACCCAGCTGTATTTCCATGAAGAGTGATGCGTCTAAGAATTATCCTCTGCAGTTTAAAGGTGGAGATCCACCATCTGGACCCAGGTAAGAGCTCCTTACAGTGTAACATCTGACATTGACAAATTTTAAACCATGGAGTGAAAATTAATTAATTTATTAATTAATAAAATAATTATATAATTAATAGTTCAAAGTCAATTAAGGGACAACACTGAAATTTTTAGGGGAAAATTACCAGAAGAACCAAATTCATAACATATCAGTCACTTTCTGATGGAATAAAGTTTGTTAGGTCAATTATTTCTCTCACCCAATTAATGAGTAAATGGCATAACTAAGTGGTAATGATAAAAGTGTAAATCTGTAGGTGAGAAATTATATATGATAATCTATAGTGGATTGAATGTTGGGTAAAACCAGGAAGGTTTCGAGTATAATTGAAGTGTATGCTATTGATTAATAGTGAAAGCGGAAGCACTTCTTTGCTCTGGCCCTAAAAATTGGCTTTCCATGCCTGCAACACTTGGCTCAGGTGTCTCTACCCAACGACTGTTGATTCTGGAGTGTATAATCAGACTGAAGCACTCTCCTTTCTTCGTCTCTGAAGATGTACAGATGCTGAGCACAAAGGTCAGCACACACTACGCAATCGGTTGTCAAAGGTCAGCACACACAAACTTTTATGGAGAGGTTGTAAAAGAAGTTGAGATGTCACAAATAAAAGAACAGAGTTGTACCGGGCTGTGACACTTACGGCTTTAGTCCTTGTGGGGCCATAAATAGGGAGTGGACATAGCTGTGAATAAACGAAAGTATTAAGTCAGTGATCACTCACATCAGCTATCACTATGCTTTGATATCAAATACTGTAGCTTTTCTTATTTTATTATGCTATTTAGTAGCTCATCAGTCTGAATGATCATCTAGTATAGGGAAACTTAGGATTTAGATATAAATTATTTATTTAATACAGTGCAGTGTTGCTTCAGCAAATTGTTTGTTGATTTATTTGTAAAAGAAGAACTACATTGTTTGGCTTCTTTGAACCCTGGTGGTTTTTAGAGAACCGGCTCATTTTTTTATCAGTTTTTGAGAGCCATGAATGTGTCATCAACTGTGGGCATTGTGCAATGGAAGTAAATAGTAGTAAGAAGGTGAGGGAGCATGTTTGTTCAGATGTTTGTTTTTATGCAAAAAGCATCAATTAACTATTAGTGATAAGATGTAGAAGGCGACTCAGCCATGAAATGGTAGGCCACATAAAATGACAGGAGTGGGTCAGCGGATGCTGAGGAACATAGTGGCAGAGGTCACCAACTTTCTGCAGAGTCGATCGATACAGACCTCCAAACTTCTTGTGGTCTTTAGATTAGCTCAAGAACAGTGTGTAGAGCTTCATGGAATGGGTTTCCATGGCTGAGCAGCTGCATCCAAGCCTTACATCACCAAGCCAATGCAAAGTGTCAGATGCGGTGGTGTAAAGCCACTGGAGCCAGCCACTGGAGTCTATAGCAGTGGAGACGTGTTCTCTGGAGTGACGAATCACGCTTCTCTGTCTGGCATTCCGATGGACGAGTCTGGGTTTGGCGGTTGCCAGGAGAACGGTACTTGTCTGACTGCACTGGGCCAAGTGTAAAGTTTGGTGGAGGGGGGATTATGGTGTTGGGTTGTTTTTCAGGAGTTGGGCTCGGCCCCTTAGTTCCAGTGAAAGGAAATGCTTTAGCATACCAAGCGATTTTGGACAATTTCATGCTTTCAACTTTGTGGGAACAGTTCGGGGATGGCCCCTTCCTGTTTCAACATGACTGCGCACCAGTGTACAAAGCACAAGGTCCATAATGACATGGATGAGTGAGTTTGGTGTGTCCTGACCTCAACCCAGTAGAACCCCTTTGGGATGAATTAGAGTGGAGACTGCGAGCCAGGCCTTCTCGTCCAAAATCAGTGTCACACCTCACAAATGCACTTCTGGAAGAACGGTCAAATAAACACACTACTAAACCTTGTGGAAAGCCTTCCCAGAAGAGTTGAAGCTGTTATAGTAAATAAAGTTGACTTGACTTGACTTATAGCTGCAAAGAGTGGGTCGACATCATATTAAACCCTATGGATTAAGAATGGGACGTCAGAAGTTCATATGTGTGTGAAGGCAGATGAGCGAATACTTTTGGCAATATGTAGTTATCATTGTTTGGCTAGATTTTCCTTACTGTGTGGTTTTACATTTAAACTTGTGTTTTACAGATCGGGGTTAGGGTTAGGGTTGGTAATGTACTAAAATATGACACAGGAACACTGAACTTCTTTCAAATATTACTGATTATAGGTGTCTCTGTACTGTTGAAATTCCTCAGTCATTGTTTTGGTACTACAATTCACGTTAAGCTTTATTTTTTCACGCTAAGTGTTGTTCGGACTGCCTTGGTCAATTTTACCACCTCATATCAAACATATCATCTCATTAGAGGCGCTTTAAAAATGTCACCGGCAAACTGGGTCAAAATTTAATCAGGTGAACAGGTGAAGAAAGTAAGTGCATCATCACACTAAGGTGCACTGCCACACAATCTTTGTCTCTGAACTTCAGAGAAGGGTTCATAAATCCATCACTGTTTATGGAAATACAGCTGGATACTGAAGAATCTGATCTGTGTGTCAGTCCAACAAATCACATATGTTATGATTCATTAATAATAGAGTGGAGCTAGAATACAACAGAGAATCTTTAAAAATACGAGTTAAGGTCAGATCCAACAACAAAACATTTACAATCATGAGTAGGGATTATAAGGTGAAGTTCGATGCAAATTGTAAAAGTTCCTGAATGTTTTGTCTATATGTAGTGGGGCCAGTGATAGCTCAGTGGTTAAGGTTGCCGGTCCAAGCCCCACCACCACCAAGTTGCCACTGTTGGGTCCCTGAGCAAGGCCCTTAACCCTCAATTGCTCATTGTGTAAGTCGCTTTGGATAAAAGAGTCTGATGAATGCTGAAAATGTAAATGTATTGTTCTTACTATATCACAGATCTGACTTTATATCAGCTGGTAGTGAAGTCCAGAAGAAGCTCAAATTAAATCTGATAAAGAAGTTTCAGTGTATAAATGAAGTGACCACAAACCAGGGAAACCCAACACTTCTGAATGAGATCTACACCAAGCTCTATATCACAGAGGGAGAAAGTGGAAAAGTCAATCATGAACATGAGGTGAGACAGATCGAGGCAGCATCCAGGAGAGCAGCAACAGAGGACATGCCCATCAAATGCAACGACATCTTTAAACCTTTATCAGACCAAGATGAACCCATCAGGACTGTCCTGACTAAGGGTGTCGCTGGCATCGGAAAAACCGTCTCTGTACAGAAGTTCATTCTGGATTGGGCTGAAGGGAAAAAGAATCAGGACGTCCACCTCATATTTCCACTTCCTTTCAGAGAGCTGAATTTAATGAAGGACCACAAACTGAGTCTGATGGATCTCCTTCATTTCTGTTTTCAGGAGATAAAAGAAACTGACATTTCCAGCTTGTACAAAGTTCTGTTTATTTTTGATGGGTTGGATGAGAGTCGTTTTGATCTCCAGAACTCAATGATATTGAGTGATGTAAATGAATCAGCATCAGTTCATGAGCTGCTGATGAACCTGATCAAAGGGAATCTGCTTCCTTCTGCTCTGATCTGGATCACCTCTCGCCCAGCAGCAGCTGATCAGATCCCCTCTGAGTGTATCGATCGAGTGACGGAGGTACGAGGATTCAGTGATCCACAGAAGGAGGAGTACTTCAGGAAGAGGGTCAGTGATCAGAGTCTGGCCAGTAGAATCATCTCACACCTGAAGTCATTAAGAAGCCTCTACATCATGTGTCACATTCCAGTCTGCTGCTGGATTACAGCCACAGTTCTAGAGAGAATGTTTGGTGAAGCAGAGAGTGGAGAGATCCCCAAAACTCTGACTCAAATGTACACCCACTTCCTCATAATTCAGACCAGCGTCATTAGAAAAAAGTACATGAAGAATCAGGAGAAAGAAGGAGAAATGATCCTCAAACTGGGAGAACTGGCTTTTGAGCAGCTGATGAAAGGAAACCTGATCTTCTATGAGGAAGATCTGATGGAGTGTGGCATTAATGCTCAAGAAGCCTCAGTGTACTCAGGTGTGTGTACACAGATCTTCAGAGAGGAGTTTGGACTTCACCAAAATAAAGTGTACTGCTTTGTTCATCTGAGTGTTCAGGAACATCTCGCAGCTCTATATGTGCACCTGACCTTCATGAACGAAAAGAAAAATGTTCTTCAGCAGCGTCTGTTCTCAAAACTTAGGATCCTGACGATAAAACAAATCTCAGATCTACACAAGAGTGCTGTAGATCAGGCATTACAGAGTAAGAATGGACATCTGGATCTTTTTCTTCGTTTTTTTCTGGGTCTCTCACTGAAGTCCAATCAGAATCTCTTACAAGCCTTAGTGACACAAACTGGAAGTGACTCTCACAACAAACAGAAAACAGTTCAGTACATTAAGAAGAAGATCAGTGAGAATCCCCCAACAGAGAAATCCATTAATCTGTTCCACTGTCTGAATGAACTGGAGGATCATGCACTAGTTCAGGAGATCCAACAATACCTGAAATCTGGAGAACTAAAACAAACCAAACTCTCTGATTCTCAGTGGTCAGCTCTGGTCTTCATGTTACTGACATCATCAGAGGAGCTGGATGTGTTTAACCTGAGACGTTATACCAACCAGTACAGCTCATCAGATGAGGTTCTTCTGAAACTGATTCCGGTGGTTGCAGCATCCAGAGCAGCTCGGTGAGTAATGCTGAAGCTTCCTGTTTTCTTTGAATGCTGATGTTATAGTATTTCTATTTGTACTGTTATCAAAAGGAACTGACAGCAGAAGCCCTGCTTTAGTATTTGGCTCAGTTTTAACACATTTTACACAAAACATTAATTTAAACACAAAATAATATTTAAAAAAAACCAGTTGGTAAAGCAGACGTTGTAACTGCAAAACAAACATCATCAACTTTTATCTATACAACCTTTTTTCATGCTTAAGGGTGCATTACAATTTACAGGAGGCTTGGGCTGTATTTAAACACAGACATGCAGATAAGAAACATTAAACAGTAGCAGAGGTGCAAGCCACCACACACAGCCAAGAAGTAAAGCTGTGAAGAAGCTGGGCTGGGCGGTATATCACGAATATCTATATATTTAATATTACCTTTTACACAATGTTTTAAATTGCCATATTCCATATATCGAGTATGTCTAGGATACACAGGTTACCTTTTGAGAACATTTAAAACAGAGCACAAGTGCTGCACATAACGCTTTCTCTAGCGCATGAACGGGTGGGCGCATGCAAGCACACATGCAAACTGAATCACTGAGTAAAGAGTCGAATCAGGGAGCTGTGCTCTTATCTATGATAAAGATTTTTTCGTTTTGCTCACACAAATGAATCAGTTCATTTGTGAAAGAGATTCATTCGTGGTTCAAGCCTTGAAAACAGCTGTATAAACCAATCAGACCTTCCGAATTCAGATTCTGGGTGTAAATTCAAACACTCTTTTAATTGGTTTTAGCTTTTTACCTTATAGGAGGATAAACACAGTTGAAAATGTATTAATATATTCTGGAAACATATAAAGTGGCCTTCAAGAAGAAAAACAAGGTGATTATATCCTCAGGTAAGCAGAGGTTATGATTTTATGCTGCTGTGTGGTTGATCTGGGTCACAGTGCTGTTGTTTAACATGCTCTTTCACTTTGCTATGATAGCCAAGCATTATCAAATATTGAACTTTTTCGTGATATTTTTGATGTTCTTATATTTTAAGTTAAACGGGCGGCATGAATGTGATTGTGAGATTCTGCTGGTTTGTTATAAATATTGTCGAAAAATACAGCAGCAGTGAACGCAGCCACATACAGCCAAGGAGCAATGCAGGATACAGCTGAATCGTAACAACAGTGAAAATAGGAGGAACGTATCATGTAGCCACTGTCTCAATCTTTTATTTTTTTGTATTTTTATTACATTATGATTGTAACACATCTACAGAAAATTATAATTTCAACTCTATTTTACTCTGCACAGTTTTAAATTAAGTCATTACTGTCTACAGTGGGGGAAATAAGTATTTGATCCCCTGCTGATTTTGTAAGTTTACCCCCCTACAAAGACTTGAACGGTCTATAATTTTTATGGAAGGTTTATTTTAACACAGAGAGACAGAATATCAACAAAAAATCCAGAAAAAAAACATTAAATAAAGGTTATAAATTAATTTGTATTTGATTAAGTGAAATAAGTATTTGATCCCCTACCAACCAGCAAAAATTCTGACCCCCACAGACCGGTTATGTGCCCATGAGGCACACAAATTAGTCCTGTCCCTGTATAAAAGACTCCTGTCACAGAATCAGTTTCTTCCATTCAAATCTCTCGACCACCATGGGCAAGACCAAAGAGCTAACAAAGGACGTCAGGGACAAGATTGTAGATCTGCACAAGGCTGGAATGGGCTACAAGACCATCAGCAAGAAGCTTGGTGAGAAAGAGACCACTGTTGGCATGATAATTCAAAAATGGAACAAATACAAGATCACAGTCAATCGCCCTCGCTCTGGAGCTCCATGCAAGATCTCACCTCGTGGGGTAAGAATGATTTTGAGAAAGGTGAGGTCAGCCCAGAATTACACGGGAGGAGCTTGTCAATGATCTCAAGGGAGCTGGGAGCACAGTCACCAAGAAAACCATTAGTAACACACTTCGCCGTAATGGATTGAGATCCTTCAGTGCCCGCAAAGTTCCTTTGCTCAAGAAGGCTCATGTACAGGCCCATCTGAAGTTTGCCAATGAACACCTGAATGCTTCCGAGGAAGCTTGGGAGAATGTGATATGGTCAGATGAGACCAAAATTGAGCTCTTTGGCATCAACTCCACTTGCCGTGTTTGGAGGCAGAGAAATGCTGGATATGACCCCAGGAACACCATCCCCACTGTCAAACATGGAGGTGGAAACATTCTGCTTTGGGGCTGTTTCTCTGCTAAGGGTACAGGAACACTTCATCGCATTGAGGGGCTGATGAATGGGGCCATGTAATGTAGAATCTTGAATGAGAACCTCCTGGCCTCAGCCAGAACACTGAAGATGGGTCGTGGATGGGTCTTCCAGCATGACAATGACCCAAAACATACGGCCAAGGCAACAAAGGACTGGCTTAAGAAGAAGCTCATTAAGATCCTGGAGTGTCCTAGCCAGTCTCCAGACCTTAATCCCCTAAAAAATCTGTGGAGGGAGCTCAAACTTCGAGTTTCCAAGCGACAGCCTTGAAACCTTCAGGATTTGGAGAGATTCTGTAAAGAGTAGTGGGCCAAAATCCCCCCTGAGATGTGCACAAACCTGGTGACCAACTACAAGAAACGTCTGACCTCTGTGCTTGCCAACAAGGGTTTCTCCACCAAGTACTTAGTCACGTTTTGCTAGGGGATCAAATACTTATTTCACCTAATCAAATACAAATTAATTTATAACCTTTATTTAATGTTTTTTTTCTGGATTTTTTGTTGATATTCTGTCTCTCTGTTAAAATAAACCTTCCATAAAAATTATAGACCGTTCAAGTCTTTGTAAGGGGGTAAACTTACAAAATCAGCAGGGGATCAAATAATTATTTTCCCCACTGTACATGATCATGATCCACATCCCTCACCCACCTCCTCTGTTCTCCATCACAGTGTCACCATTATTATTGCTACATACCACATGTTTCGTTTTTCTGTCTGTTTCCGCACCCTTCTTCTTCTTGTCAATGTACTTTAACAAATTCACTCAACATGCCAAGAATTCTAAAATCTAGTAGGTAACTTGGTTACTATATTTATAACAGTTTTAATCTTTAATCGTATTTTTTTTTTGGCATTTTTGATTTAGATCAACAGATGATCTGCACTACAGCTAGTGTATCAAGTGTTATGTTTTTTTCAGGCTTGACTGGTGTGAACTGACAGATACAACTTATAAAGCTTTGGGCTCAGTGCTCAGCTCTGAATCCTCCAGTCTGAGAGAACTTCATCTGTCTTATAGTAAACTAGGAGATTCAGGAGTGAAGCGTCTCTCTGCTGTACTGGAGAATCCTCACTGTAAACTGGAGATACTGAGGTAAGATCATCTCTCTGAGAATCACACATGAGCTGGTTCTCACTAAGTCATCTTCTCTAATAGTGATACTGAAACAGAGGATTTAGGTTTGAATGGAAGTTGTGTCCCTCTGCTGTATTGAACATGTGAACTACAAGGAACTACCATCAGCCCATCTTTAATAGTTCCATAACCTTTACATGCACTGCAGTACTAAATAAACACTGATATATACATTTTGGGGGAAGGTGGTTTTAATTTTTTGTTCCCCAGTTCTTCCAGTTTTCTGCTTGACAGATTTATTATTAATTTTAAGTATTCAGTCTGTTATAATGTGTAGCCTACTTTCATTTAAAATTCCGCTTTCTGCTGGCTACTTCTGGTAAGTAGTGCTTACTGCATTCTCCTGTCGAATGCTAATGGTAGCAGTTTTAAAACTAGCTGGTTAATGTGGTATTTATCAAAGCTGTGTTATCATTGACAACTTGTAATATAAATTTGTTGCTGGGCATTTCCACTTCTCTGAATAACTGGGAAAGGGGCTAGCATGATATTTCTCCTGCACCATGACCACTTGCTACACTCCTACTGAACATTTAGACCTGAACCTGATCAAAGGGAATCTGTTTCCTTCTGCTCTGATCTGGATCACCTCCCGCCCAGCAGCAGCTGATCAGATCCCCTCTTAGTGTATCAATCGAGTGACTGAGGTACGAGGATTCAATGATCCACAGAAGGCAGAGTACTTCAGGAAGAGGGTCAGTGATCAGAGTCTGGCCAGTAGAATCATCTCACACCTGAAGCATCTACATCATGTGTCACATTCCGGTCTTCTGCTGGATTACAGCCACAGTTCTGGAGAAAATGTTTGGTGAAGCAGAGAGTGGAGAGATCCCCAAAACTCTGACTCAAATGTACACCCACTTCCTCATCACTCAGACCAACGTCATTAGAAAAAAGTATATGAAGAATCAGGAGAAAGAAGGAGAAATGATCCTCAAACTGGGAGAACTGGCTTTTGAGCAGCTGACGAAAGGAAACCTGATCTTCTATGAGGAAGATCTGATGGAGTGTGGCATTAATGCTCAAGAAGCCTCAGTGTACTCAGGTGTGTGTACACAGATCTTCAGAGAGGAGTTTTGACTTCACCAGAGTAAAGTCAAGTCAAGTCACCTTTATTTCTATAGCACATTTAAAAGACAACCAAAGTGCTGTACATTAAAATCCGGTATAAATACCACTCAACTATGCAACATTTAACAAATCATAAACATACATACAAAATAATACACATACGCACAAACATATTAACATATAAATCAAATAAAACCACAAATGGACTCAAATGCCAAAGAAAACTAATTACTTTTTAAATTTAACTTAAATGCATCTATTGTGTGGGACTCCTTTATGAAAAGTGGAAGAGTCTTGGGGCAGCTACAGAAAATGCCCTGTCACCCTTGAACCTCATCTGAGAACGTGAAATAGCTAAGAGCAGCTGGTTAGAAGATCGTAGAGCTCGTGGAGTGGAGTGAACACAGAGAAGGTCTGCGATATAGCTCGGAGCCAAGCCGTGTAAAGCTTCCAGACATGCAAACGCTGCGGCGGGATCCCCGATAGATGTAACATGGTCGTCGTGCTGTTCCCATAGCAACACAGCATGCGTAAACCTCAGTAGGCAGGCGAGTGTTTGAATTTAAGCACAGCAGCTCCGGTTTCGAGTAATAAGGCATATTATTACCGTATATGGGCAGGGCAGCAACGGCTCGTGTTAGGCAGGCGATAGTACAGATCAAGTCCAGAAAACTACGGATGTAATAAAATCCAATTCAAGGATGAGTCCAGCCTGAATGTTGTCCTACCTTTCCTGAGGGAGTAGCGATAATCCACCAATAAGATCATTTCCTAATCAAAATTTAAAAAATAATAAAATACGGTAACGGTAGCAGCAGCCAAATGCGCCAGCATTCACCATCATCATCCAATACCCAACAGACGCCGAGACCATCCGATGAAAAAAGAAACAGAGCAACAGGAGGGGCAGAGACCACAAAAAGACGAAAACAAAAGAAAAACATGACAAAAATACAACAAAACACGGCAAAACATGACAAAATACAGCAACGGCAGCGGCAGCCAAATGCACCAGCGTTCACCATCACCATGACAACCTAAAGTGTACTGCTTTGTTCATCTGAGCATTCAGAAACATCTCACAGCTTTATATGTGCACCTGACCTTCATGAATCAAAATAAAATTGTTCTTCAACAGCATCTGTTCTCAAAACTGAGGATCCTGAAGATAAAACAAATCTCAGTTCTACACAAGAGTGCTGTAGATCAGGCATTACAGAGTAAGAATGGACATCTGAATGGACAGATGTCTGGGCATTTCCACTTCTCTGAATAACTGGGAAAGGGGCTGGCCTGATATTTCTCTTGCACCATGACCACTTGCTACACTCCTACTAAACTTGCCTTATTAAACACTGAACAACAACACAGTGTTTCTCTCCAATGGAATTACACCTGGCAACTGCATAACAACGACCTTGCTATGAATTTTCATATCCATGTGGACACAGTGAACTGTGCTCTTACTGCTGATTTTCTAAATCTCTTCCAGTGCTTAGATTTTACTTATCATGTAGATTTTCCAACCTGTACTAAAGGCCACACTCTTAATATTTCTTGTTCTCTTGGTATTCCACTTCTTAACCTCTACACGTGGATGCTGGAATCTCTGATCATAAGCCTAATATCACCTTCAAAATCATAAAAAATCAGCTCTCTCTAAAAGTCTTGGTTAGTAACTATAACAAAAGTCACTAGATCAGCTTGCTTCCCTAAGAACATGTGCTGTGACTCACTCGCTCCTTGTCTTTCTCTCTGATCTAAGAAACTAATCAAGTCAATTTTATTTATGAAGTGATTTTTACAATAGACATTGTATCAAAGCAACTTTACAAAATCCAGGACCAACAGACCAAAAACCTCTGTTGAGAAATTTGAGGGTGACCGTTGACCCATTTCTGACCTCCTTTCCCTGAGCAAGCTTCTTGAGTATCCTGTTGCTGCTCAGCTCAAAGAACATCTAGTGTGTTTGTTGAAAGTGTTCCAGTCTGGGTTTAAGAAATATCACAAACTGTGCTTGTTAGGGTTGTTAATGACTTGATAATTGCAGCTCACAAGCTGGGGTTATTGAACCTCCTTGTTCTGTTTAAAAAAAAAAAAAAAAAAAAAGGAAAAAGCTGTTGGAATTTTTGATATTGAAACTGCTCTAGTCAACATAACATTACAAAGGTTCCTACCCCATCATTGAGCTGATACTACAGAAACTCTTCTGGTTTCAGTCTTATCTCTTTGTCTTAATAGACAGATTTAGGTCAGATTCATCATCTCTCCTTTTTTGGGGAGAAAGGCTCAGTTCCTGGCCCAGTGTTTTTTTATTTTGTTCACGCTTTTATTTCAATCTTCTACAATAAATTATTCATCCACACTGATTGTAGACTGTAGTGGCTCTGTAGATGATGAAGTTCCTCTAGAACTGAGAGAATGAAGAGTGGATCATTGTTCTCTCTGCAGGTTGAGGGATTGTAATGTATCAGATGAAGATTGTTCTGCTCTGGCTTCAGCTCTGAGATCAAACCCCTCACACCTGAAAGAACTTGGTCTGTCTTATAATAAACTAGGAGATTCAGGAGTGAAGTGTCTCTCTGCTGTACTGGAGAATCCTCACTGTAAACTGGAGATACTGAGGTAAGATCATCTCTCTGAGAATCACACATGAGCTGCTCCTCACTAACTCATCTTCTCTAATAGTGAGACTGAAACAGAGGATTTAGGTTTGAATGGAAGTTGTGTCTTTACTAAATAAAGAGAGGAAATGATCTATAAAAATAAACCTGTAACAAGTCCTTCAGTTTAAGAGGAGGAATTACTTCTGATTCATGTTTTACTGCTATTACACCGGATCAGACTATATCTAATAACCAAATAATACATTAAAAATAAATATTATTAAACAAACAAAACTGTTTATATCACACTATAGCAGCGGCTCCGCTATCTTGTAAAGGATAAACATAAATCTCAAGGAAGTCTTGGAAATGTAGTCAGTAATAAATTTGAATGGCTTTAATCACACAGAATCTGTAAATCTACCAAAAACTGTAACATCGTGTTTAAATAAACATTTATTTAGTGAGTAAAAAATGTATCACTAATATTTAAGTGTGATCATTAATTTTTTTATTATTATTATTTAATGATATTATTATTACTACTATCACTACTCCTAATTATTATTATCAGTTATAATACTTATACTAAAAATATTACTACAACTACTAATAATAGCAATAATCGATACACAAAACAAAACACAAAAAAGTTAATATAAATAGAACACTATTAGTAGCCCCTCTCACTGCCTGATGGAAATACAATATAATTCTCAGCTACAGTTTTTCTCCATCTGGTAAAATCTTTTATAAAAGAACTGTAATATATTTATATTTATAATCAACATAAATCCATTAAAGTTTTCATCATGGAAACAGAGAGATTAGCCACATCATCTTATTTTATTTGTACTTTGTTGATTTTACTGTTAGATGATGAGGTTCCTCTAGAACTGAGAGAATGAAGAGTGGATCATTGTTCTCTCTGCAGGTTGAATAATTGTGGTGTATCAGATGAAGGTTGTTCTGCTCTGGCTTCAGCTCTGAGATCAAACCCCTCACACCTGAGAGAACTTCATCTGTCTCATAATAAACTAGGAGATTCAGGAGTGAAGCGTCTCTGTGCTGTACTGGAGAATCCTCACTGTAAACTGGAGATACTGAGGTAAGATCATCTCTCTGAGAATCACACATGAGCTGCTCCTCACTAACTCATCTTCTCTAATAGTGAGACTGAAACAGATGATTTAGGTTTGATTGTGAGTGGGCTTTGTAAGCAGCAAATTTCCCCGGTAACATAATTTCTGGTGGTGCACTTGCTGTAAACTGGTTGTTTGTAGCCATTAGCTAAGTAACTTAAAAGTTAATCTTGCACTTGCAATTATTGTTCAGATTTACAGTGTTTTATTTTGTTTATCTTAAAGTAGATCTCTTGTTCTCTGACATAAATCCTTGCTTGTTTTTTAAGTCTGTTACTGGGAAACTTGAGCTACCAGCATCCTAATCAAGCACTGTTTTTATTTTTTACTCCAGTGCATTAACACATTTTCGTCCGTAATTAAAGCCATTTTCTGTGACTACCAGCAGAAACATTGGTGGATCCAACTTAAACAGCACTTTACATTTTAGGATTACTTTATTTGTCCCCAAGGGGCAATTTGAAAGGCATAAAACTGACTTAAGAACACACACAACCCTCAAGACACATAACAGCACACACAAAACAATGATCATTTTACATGTGATACGTGTAGATTAGTAATTAGTCTGAAGGAGAAGATTTCAGTGTTAGAATGGAGGGTTTAGGCTTTAGAACAGACTAGTAATAGTAAGAATTGATACAGCTAGAACAGTCCCAAATGCCATTGGTTCAGGTGTAGAGCTCCAGACTCCGGCATTAGATCCTTTACAGCGGGTTTGACTGGGTCACGTCTTGGTGACATAGTTGTAGGGATAAGCACCAAACTTTTCAGTTGCATGTGTCCAACAGGTTTTCCCTACTTAGCAACATACCCGCTGAGAAGCCAGTTAAAGAAAGTTCTCTGGTTATAGGAGATTCTCAGCTCAGACACGTGCATATTGCAACCCCCATAGAGACACCAGCAACCATAGTCACCTGTATTCCGGGGGCCAGGGCGCCTGACATCAGAGCAAATCTGAAAGTGCTAACTTATGCTATTCATAGATTTTCAAAAATTGTTATCCACGTCAACACTAACGTTTGTCGCAGTCTGAGGTTACTAAAAGTAATGTTATAGAGGTGTGTGAGTTAGCTTGGTCAATGTCCGAGGCAGTACTATGTTTTGACCCTTAACCAATTCGGCCCAATAGTGAAACCTACAGCAGGTTGTTGTCCCTGAACCGCCGGATGTCTAAATGGTGCGCGAAAACAACTTACAACTTCCAGTGGCGCTGCTCTGCGGCGACCCGGGCTCCCACGTTACAGTCGGATTTTCTTTTGTTTGTTTGTTTGTTTGTGCCGGGATCTAATAGGAATTGATCAGTTGTATGATGACTCGCGCTAAGCATCTACTACTCCTTGGATGTATAGTTTTCGGACTTATATCGGAGTGCATTGTTACGTGTGCATACATGGACTATGAGCCGGCGGCGTCTGTTTACTACACGAGGGACGCACTTCTACAGCTCCGACGCTTTAATCTTCATGCACCGCTGGACCTGCCGGAGGAGCTGCGAGTGCCAGAGACGAGGAAACGGGTGAGGAATAGGGGCAGGCGAGGAGGGATCAGACAACGGCTTCTTCGCAGACCTCACAGACCTCCCCTACCCTCAGTGGTTCTGAGTAACGTTCGCTCTTTGCGGAAAAAAGTGGATGAACTTCGAACAACAACCAAATTTCAGCATGAGTATAGGGAGTCGTGTCTGCTGGTATTTACTGAGACTTGGTTTCAGCGAGATTTACCAGATGCTCTGCATGGTGTCTCTGAACGGTTTTAACTTGATTCGGCGGGACAGAAATGGAAACTCAGAAAAACGCACAGGTGGAAGAGTGCATTTATGTAAATGACAAGTGGTGCACACAGTACACTGTACGGGAGATGGTGTGTAATCCCGATCTTAAACTTTAAAGTTTTAAACCTTTTTATCTACCCCGGGAATTTGGGAGTATTTTAATTTGTGTTGTTTATATTCCGCCAGACAGTACTGTGAAGGTAGCCTCCACGATAGCGGACTGTGTTTCTAAACAACTACAAAGCTCCGCCGAAGCCCCCTGTTTTATTATGGGTAATTTTAATCATTGTAAACTGGAAATGGCACTTCCTGGATTTGACCAATATGTGGATTGCTGTACCTGAGGCAATAAGGTTTTGGATATTTGTTATGGAAATATTAAAAACACCTATAAAGCAACGTTGAAGCCACCCTTGGCTAATACCGACCATAATGTAGTCTGTCTTTTTCCATCCTATAAGCCAGTTTTTAAAAGGTGCAAGCCCAAGCTCAAAACAGTGTATGACTGGAATCATGATGCTATTGAGACTCTGAAAGGGTGTTTTATGGCAACAGATTGGGAAGTTTTTCATGATCAGGACTTACAGGATGCCTCAGCTTCTGTTACAGATTATATAAAATTTTGTGTTGATAGTGTGGTACCCACAAAAGTGTTTTTAGTATACACCAATAATAAGCCTTATGTTACAAAATAAATTAAGGATTGTATCAATCAGAATCAGAATCAGAATCGGCTTTATTCGCCAAGTATGTTTACACACACAAGGAATTTGTTTCCGGCTGTTGTTAGCTCTCTACAATTTACAACAATACAATATACAGACAAGACTATGTAGACTCTACAATTTACAAACAACACAATATACAGACAAGACTATGTAGACTCTCTACAATTTACAACAATACAATATACAGACAAGACTATGTAGACTCTACAATTTACAAACAACACAATATACAGACAAGACTGTGTAGACTCTACAATTTACAAACAATACAATATACAGACAAGACTACGTAGACTCTCTACAATTTACAAACAATACAATATACAGACAAGACTATGTAGACTGTCTACAATTTACAACAATACAATATACAGACAAGACTATGTAGACAATGTACAAATTTACATGTTCAGCAGAATTTGCATATGTACAGAAAATATAAAAATAGTGTAAAATAAATAGTTGAGTAAGATAAGATGCAGTTACGGTATTATACAGCATGTATAAAATGCAGTGTGGCATGTAAATAACAGTAAACAGCAGTTCAATTTTTTTTATTGATGAGTTTGATGGCATTTGGAAAGAAACTGTTACAGTGTCTGTTTGATTTAGTGTTCAGGGCTCTGTAGCGCCTGCCAGAGGGTAGGAGGTTAAAGAGTTCGTGTCCAGGGTGTGAGAAGTCTGTGATCATTTTTTCTGCCCGGTTTCTGGTCCTTGTTGTGTATAAGTCCTGGAGGGTGGGCAAAGGAGCATCAATGATTTTTGCCGCTCTATCCACCACTCTTTGCAATCTGCATCTGTCCTGTTTTGTGGCTGAACTGAACCACACTGTGATGGATGTGCACAGGACAGATTCAATGACTGTGGTGTAGAACTGTTTCATCAGCTCCTGTGGCAAACCATGTTTCCTCAGTTGACGCAGAAAGTACATCCTTTGCTGGGCCTTTTTGAGGATGGAGTTGGTGTTGGCCTCCCACTTTAGGTCATTGGAAATAGTAGTTCCCAAGAACCTGAAGGTCTCCACGGTAGACACAGTGCTGTTGAATATGGTGATGGGGAGCAATGTCGAAGGTTTCTTTTTAAAATCCACTGTCATCTCTACAGTCTTTAGTGTGTTCAGCTCTAGGTTGTTCTGACTGCACCAGAGCACCAGCCGATCAACCTCCTGCCGATATGCAGACTCATCTCCATCCTGGATTAGTCCAATGATCGTAGTGTCATCTGCAAACTTTAGAAGTTTCACTGTTGGGTCTGTAGAGGTACAGTCATTAGAGTAGAGAGAAAATAGCAGTGGAGAGAGGACACAGCCCTGTGGTGCACCAGTGCTGACTGCTCTTATGGTAGATGTAATATCTCCCAGCCTCACCTGTTGTGTCCGCTCTGTCAGAAAGCTGGTGATCCACTGACAGGTGGCGGGGGACACACTGAGCTGAGACAGTTTGAGGTGGAGGAGTTCTGGTATGATGGTGTTAAACGCTGAGGTAAAATCCACAAAAAGGATTCTTACATAAGTCCGTGGGCTGTCCAGATGTTCTAAGATGTAGTGCAATCCCATGTTGACTGCATCATCCACCGACCTGTTTGCCCGGTAGGCAAACTGCAGATGGTCCAGCAGTGATGTTCTTCAGATGTGTCATAACCAGTCGTTCGAAGGATTTCATGACCACAGATGTTAAAGCAACGGGTCTGTAGTCATTAAGTCCTGTGATGGAGGGTTTCTTGTGAATTGGGATGATGGTGGAGCGTTTGAAGCAGGATGGGACTTCACACAGCTTCACACAGGGGTACACACGCTGAGACTGTAGCCTAGTTGTTTGTTTGTAGCCATTAGCTAAATAACTTTTTATATACGTATGTTTTAAACGTTAATCTTTTACGCGTAGTTGATATAGAGTGTTATTTTGTGTATCGTAAAAACGCGCTTGTTTTTACGCTTGTTTACTAACGTAAATCCGTGCTTGTGAAAACTTCTGCTACCGGCATCCGAACGAAGCCGGTTTTAGTTTGTTTGTAATTCAGCGCATAAACATTTTATTCATCCAGAGTTAAAACCGCTTTCTGTCCACACGAAGCGCGTTTGTGTTTTTGTATTTTAGCGCTTAAACATATTTGCTTTGTGGAGAGTTAAAGCCGTTTTCTGTTCGTAGGAACCGCGTTCTGGTTGTTTTGTACACGAGCGCATAAACACCGTTTTTCTTTAGAATTACAGCCGGTTTTGTCGGAAACAAAGCGCGTTTGTGTTGCTTGTTTTTGTACTTCAGCGCTTAAACATATTTGCTTTGTGGAGAGTTAAAGCCGTTTTCTGTCTATAGGAACCGCATTCTGTTTATTTGTTTTGTACACGAGCGCATAAACACCGTTTTCCTTTAGAATTACAGCCGGTTTGTCCGAACGAAGCGCGTTTGTGTTGTTTGGTTGTTTGTTTTTATATTCCAGCTCATCATCGCCTGTTTCGTCCGGAATTAAAGCCGTTTTTCTGTGACTACCAGCAGAAGCGCCGGTGAAATCAACATAAACATCAACTTCAACTCATCTTCTAAAGCTAAGTACATTTCTTTGTAAAAATGGCCCCAGCAGGAGCGTTATATCCCTGTATCGAGTGTAATATGTTCAGTTATTCCTTCTCCGTGTTTAGTGATAACTTTACATGTGATAAGTGCAGATTAGTTGTTAGCCTGACAGAGAAGATCTCAGTGTTAGAAGGGCGCATTCGGGCGTTAGAACAGAATACTACTAGTGAGGGCTTAGATTCAGCTGTAGCAGTCCCGAATGCCAGCAGTTCAGGTGTAGAACCCCAGACTCCGGCATTAGAGCCCTCACAGCGGGGCGACTGGGTGACGTCTCGGCGACATAGTCGTAGGGCAAAGCACCGACCATCTCAGTTGCACGTGTCCAACAGGTTTTCCCCACTCAGTGAGCCACCCGCTGAGAAGCCTGTTAATGTAAGTGCTCTGGTTATAGGAGATTCTCAGCTCCGACATGTGCGTATTGCAACCCCCATAGTGCACCAGCAACCATAGTCACTTGTATTCCGGGGGCCAGGGCGCCTGACATCAGAGCAAATCTAAAAGTGCTGGCTAATGCTAATCGTAGATTTTCGAAGATTGTTATCCACGTCTGCACTAATGATGTTTGTTTACGGCAGTCTGAGGTTACTAAGAGTAATGTTAAAGAGGTGTGTGAGTTAGCTAGGTCGATGTCTGAGGCAGTAGTGTGCTCTGGCCCCTTACCGATTCGACCCAGTGGCGAAACCTACAGCAGGTTGTTGTCGCTGAACCGCTGGATGTCTAAATGGTGCTCAGAAAACTGCATTGATTTTGTAGATAACTGGTCCACCTTTGAGGGAAGGCCTGGTCTTTTGAAGCGGGATGGTGTCCACCCCACGTGGGAGGGTGCTGCTCGCATTTCTTGCAGCATAGGCGACAGGCTTTACCACCGCGTTAGTGTAGCGGCAGATAGTGGTAAGTGACTATCCAGAGACAAGACCAGGCAGCAGACAAACAGGCCTAACCAACTGTCTGCGAGTCGCCATCGGACGTCACCTGGAATCCTTAGGTCACAAACCATTGAGACTGTGTCTGTTTACCGTGGCAGGTGTAAGCCAAAACAATATCAAAAAGTATGTCATAATAATTTAATTACAATTAATCTAAATGAACATGAAAACAATAGTAGAGCTAAACTAAAGTTAGGACTTTTAAACATCAGGTCACTTGCATGCAAAACAGTAATTGTAAATGAAATAATTACAGATAATAGTCTTTGTGCACTTTGTTTAACCGAGACCTGGGCTAGACCTGATGAGTATCTAGGTTTAAATGAAGCATCTCCTCCGGGTTACAGTTATGAACATAAGCCACGTCTCAGCGGTCGTGGTGGAGGAATAGCTACAATTTATGATAAAGACATACAGTAGGTCTTACTGTAAAATCATCTCCCATAACAAACTCGTTTGAGGTTCTTATCTCTGACATAACCAATAAATGTTCATCTGATAAAACTAGTACGTTTAAACTGGTTACTGTTTATCGACTCCCTGGTCCTTACTCAGAATTTCTTAACGAATTTGCCGATTTTCTTTCTAAATTAGTCTTATCAACTAAGAAAGCTTTAATTGTTGGTGACTTTAATATTCATTATGAGGATAAGTGTAATCCACTCAAAATTGTGTTTGATTCTATTTTAGAATCCTTAGGCATCACCCAAAATGTAACAGGACCCACTCACCGCTGTAAACATACCTTAGATTTAATATTTACTTATGGTATAAACATAGACAACCTGGAAATTGTACCACAGAATGACTTAATATCTGATCACTCCCTACTAATTTATGAAGTGTCCCTGTCCAATAATATACAGCAACCAAATCATTTTAAATGTAACTATTACATCTGCAACTGCAGCAGCGTTCATAAACTGCCTACCAGAATTACCAAATATATCAGCATCAGAACCTAAAGAACTAGATCAGGCAACTCAAAACCTAGAGACCGTATTGCGCACAACCTTAGATAACGTAGCCCCACTCAAAACTAAACTGATTAGGGAGAAAAAACTTGCTCCTTGGTACAATGACCACACATGCGCACTTAAACAAGCAGCACGGAAATTAGAACGCAAGTGGCGTCACACTACACTGGAGGTGTATAAGATTGCTTGGAAAGATGCTCTAACTGAGTATAAACATGCCCTTATGAAAGCTAAATCTTTATATTATTCGTCCCTAATAGAGAAAAATAAAAACAATCCTAGATTCCTCTTTGAGACGGTGTCCAAATTAACTAAGAACGTCAATGAAACTGAATCTAATATACCGCCTGACTGTACCAGCGATGATTTTTTTACAATTCTTTAATGACAAGATAGAAAAAATACGACTTCAGAGTCAAAGTGTGTCACTTGCCAATGTTAAGTATGGACTCACTCCGAGCAGCATTGGTGATAATAGTAACGAGTTCATCCAACTAAATTCCTTTAATCCAATCTCCCAAAATGAACTAACTGTGCTGATTAAATCATCTAAGTCATCATCGTGTATACTCGATCCTGTTCCAACTCGTTTACTTAAAGATTTACTCCCAGCTATTGTAGAGCCCCTGCTTACATTAATCAATGCATCCCTTAGCCTTGGGTATGTACCTAAATTGTTTAAAAGTGCCGTTATTAAACCCCTGATTAAAAAACCTAATCTTGATCCACATGTACTAGCTAATTATAGGCCAATTTCAAATCTTCCTTTTGTCTCTAAAATATTAGAAAAAGTCGTTTCCAAACAATTATGTTCTTATTTGAATGAAAATTGTATTCATGAGAAATTTCAATCAGGATTTAGACCCAATCATAGTACCGAAACCGCATTAATTAGAGTAGTTAACGAGTTGTTAATGTCTTCTGATAATGGATGTGTCTCTTTTCTTGTTCTATTAGATCTTAGTGCAGCGTTTGATACGGTCGATCATAACATTTTACTGGAGAGGCTAGAAAATACAGTTGGTGTTAAAGGACTCGCACTCTCTTGGTTTCAATCATATCTGACTGACCGCTCGCAATTTGTTTATGTAAATAATAAATGCTCGGAAACTACAAAAGTAAAGTGTGGTGTTCCACAGGGGTCAGTACTTGGACCTCTATTATTTACACTCTATATGCTTCCACTAGGTGAAATTATTCATAAACATGGCATAAAATTTCACTGCTATGCAGATGACACACAGCTGTATATATCAGCCAAACCAAATGATACTGACACAATCAGTAAGATAGAAGATTGTGTAAACGACATAAAAAACTGGATGTCGTGTAATTTTCTTTTACTTAATTCAGATAAAACTGAGGTTTTACTTGTTGGCTCTAAAGCTGCAAGAGACAAGTTGTCTAACCTGGTGCTAAACCTAAACATGTTCTCTGTTACTCCCAGCCCAGATGTAAAAAACTTGGGTGTCACAATAGATTCAGATCTTTCCTTTGATACACACATTAATAATATTACTAGAGTTGCTTTCTATCATTTGCGTAATATCTCTAAAATAAGAAATATACTATCTGTTAATGACGCCGAAAAACTGATCCATGCGTTTATAACTTCTCGGTTAGATTATTGTAATGCTCTTCTAACTGGATGCTCTGGTAGATCCATAAACAAACTCCAGTTAGTTCAAAATGCAGCAGCTCGAGTGCTAACTAGAACTAAAAAATGTGATCATATTAGTCCTGTTCTATCATCTCTACACTGGCTGCCAGTTAAATTCCGCATTGATTACAAAACACTTTTACTAACCTATAAAGCGCTACATGGTCTGGCTCCACAGTATCTGAGTGAACTTATTAATCACTACAACCCAGCGCGTCCACTTCGTTCACAAGATGCAGGGTTACTTATAGTTCCTAAAATTAAAAAGACCACAGCTGGTGGAAGAGCATTTTCTTATAAAGCTCCACAACTTTGGAATAATCTTCCTGCCTCTGTTCGGGATTCGGACACAGTCTCAATGTTTAAGTCTAGACTGAAAACATATTTATTTTCTCAGGCTTTTGATTAATATAGACAAAGGCGCAGAGCTTGGGGGTTCTTGGTCATAGAAACTTGTGGTGATCAGGGATGTTGGGTTGCTGTCGTCCTGCCTCTCTTATCCGATCACTCAGGTTTGATGACGGTGGGGAGATGGGCGCTGATGTCCTATGAAAGCCTTCATGACCTTGTTACCTGCTCGCTCTCCCTTTTAGTTATGCTGTAATATTTAGGGCTGCCGGAGTCTAAAACTCTCTGTAAAACTGTTTTACTCAACTAGCATTGTACATTATTAACTACATTCTCTGTTGTTTTACTCCAAAGGCATTCTGATGGAAACCTGTTTACCCGCCGAGGTTAAGGATTAAAGTCGAGACTGCCGTGACAACTATGCTGCTCGTGCCGGATGTGACGGGTCTGGAGTAATTGCACCAAGAATGACAAGAAATCACTACAGACTTTATTGAACACTAGAGCGAAGAACAACTCTATTATTATTTATCTATTTATTACCAGTTATAACTTTTAGATCATTTAATTCTGTGTTTGTATGCTCTGTGTAAATCGTGTATTTATTTAAAGTATCCTCCAGGCCACCCAAGTAGGATGGGCCCTGCTGAGTCTGGTTCCTCTCAAGGTTTCTTCCTGTAATTTTCAGGGAGTTTTTCCTTGCCACAGTCGCCCTCGGCTTGCTCAACAGGGATTTTTGTATCTGTTGGTCCTGGATTTTGTGAAGTTGCTTTGAGACAATGTCTATTGTAAAAAGCGCTATATAAATAAAGTTGACTTGACTTGACTTGACTTGACAGCTCCAGTTACTCGTTGAAGATCTTTGTAAAAATAGGAGCCAGTTGGTCCGCACAGGCTTTGAGACATGACGGTGAGACTCCATCTGGGCCTGGTGCCTTCCTGGTTTTTTGTTTTTGGAAGAGTCGTCTCACTTCCATCTCACCTATTTGTATTGCAGATTGTGTATCCATGGGGGAATGTGTGGTGATAGCTGATGGTATGATATAATCTGTTGATGTGCAGGGGTGGAGGGTGGGTGTGAATGTGTCCTTCTCAAACCTACAATAGAAAACATTAAGGTCATCAGCTAGGTCTTTGTTTGCCTCAATGGGGTTGGGTGATCTCCTGTAGTTGGTTATCTCTTGCAGGCCTCTCCATACTGATGTAGAGTCGTTTGCTGAAAACCTGTTTTTCAGCTTTTCAGTGTAGCTGTTTTTGGCGACTCTGATCTCTTTGTTCAGCATGTTCCTGGCCTGTGTGTACAGGGATCTGTCCCCACGTCTGTAGCATCCTCCTTTGCTTGACGAAGTTTTCTTAATTTTGCTGTAAACCATGGTTTGTCGTTGTTGTATTTGCAGAAGGTTTTGGTGGGCACACAAATGTCCTCGCAAAAGCTAATGTACGATGTCACAGTGTCAGTGAGTTCATCCAAACTGTTGGTTGCAGTCTCAAAAACACTCCAGTCAGTACAGTCAAAACAGTCCTGTAGTTCCTGCTTTGCCTCGCTGGTCCACTTCTTCACAGTTTTAACCACAGGCTTAGCTGATTTAAGTTTCTGCCTGTATGTTGGAACAAGATGAACCAAGCAGTGATCAGAATGTCCCAGAGCTGCACGGGGCACAGAGCGGTACGCATCTTTAATTACAGTGTAGCAGTGGTCCAATGTATTATTGCCCCTGGTGGGACAATTGATGTGTTGTCTGTATTTTGGAAGTTCGTGGTTCAGTTTTGCCCTGTTAAAGTCCCCAAGTATGATAAAAAGTGAGTCCGCATATTTCTGCTCCAAACAGGTTATCTGGTCAGCCAGGCTTTTCTGTGCAGCATCCACATTAGCCTGAGGTGGAATGTAAACACCGACCAAGATAAAGGAGGAGAACTCCCGCGGTGAATAAAACAGCTTGCAGTTAATAAACAATGTTTCTAAATCCGGACTGCAGTGTTTGTTTAATACTGTGACATCTGTGCACCAGTTTTCATTGATGTAAAAACATATTCCACCACCTTTAGTTTTACCTGAGAGTCCCGTTACGCGATCCGCTCGGTGTAGATGAAAGCCCGGCAGAAGTAATCCACTGTCAGGAACGGATTCGCTGAGCCAAGTTTCAGTAAAACAAAGTGCAGCGGAATGTGCAAAGTCTCTTTTAATTTTGTTCAGGAGAAGCAGCTCATCCATTTTGTTGTTTAGAGAGTGGAGGTTCGCCAAGTGAATCGATGGAAGCGCAGTTCGAAATCCTCGCTGTCTGAGTTTCACTAGCGCACCGGCGCGCTTTCCCCGTCTGCGTCTCCTCCATGCCGCACATAGAGCCGCTGCTCCACAAACAAAAATGTCCATAAAACTATCCGAGTTTGTAAAAATTGGAGAGAAACTGTTAGTGGTAAGCTGCCCGATGTTAAGCAGCTCTTCCCTGGTGTATGTTATCGGGTTTGCATGACAAAACACACATAAAATAAACAAAAACAAAGAATAAAGCAGAGAGCGCTGTGCCAAGGCTGCCATCCGCAGCGCCATCGTCATCGCAATCGCAAAAGACTGGCTTTTAGTAATGGAGATCAGGTTCAAATGAAGATAATTCAAAAGGAACTTGATCATAAGATAAGAGAGGCCAAAAAGATGTGTAAAGATAAAATCGAAAGGCAATTTTATCGTAATGACTCGAGGAAAATGTGGGAGTCCTTAAAGTCTATGTCTAATATGAGTGCAGGTAAAAGGTGCATTAGTGTAGTAAATGAAGCTGGGAAAACCAATGAATTAAATGAATTATTTTGTAGATTTGATTTAAGTGATGGTACTACAACACAGCCTCTAGAGTATGAACTAAGGAACAATAAGCCAAGTCCCAGATTACTGATTGATCAACTTGCAGTACAGAACTTGTTTTTAAATGTATGTCATAAAAAGGCTACGGGGCTAGATGGGATTTCAGCATTCACGTTAAAATTGTGTGGAGTGGAGTTAGCTGAAGCATGGTGTCCCATTGTTCAAAGGTCACTGGACACACGAATTGTGCCAGATATTTGGAAAAAATCTACTATTGTACCAATTCCTAAAAACACGGGTTGTAAGGATAATAACAGTTACAGACCCATGACTCTGACTTCAGTGGTGGCAAAATGCTTGGAGAGTTTTATTGTCGCCAGACTGAAAGAGGAGGTCAGCATGAAAGAGGAGGTCAGCAGTAGCCTAGATCCCTTCCAGTTTGCATATAAGAGCAATAGGAGCACAGAGGATGCAATTGCTAGTTTGATGCATATGATGTTTAAGCATCTCAATAACTCTACATCTTATGCTCGGGTATTGTTTGTTGATTTTACTTCTGCGGTTAATACAATTCAACCTTGTTGATTAACAAACTAATAGATATGAAGATTAATCCATTCATTGTAGAGTGGTATCGATCATTCTTAACAAATCGGACAAAGCAGGTCAGAGTTAATGGATGTCTTTTGAATTGTAAGAGCTTAAGTACAGGTGTTCCCCAGGGCTGCGTTAGTTCTCCTCTGTTGTTTACACTCTATACCAATGACTGTAGGAGTATATATCCCAATAATTTTTTGATACGTCAGCAGTAACATTTAGCTCGGTGATGTTCCAATCTGACTCCCTAGGGAAAGCCGGTAATGTCAAGCCGCATAGCGGGGAGACGGTAGGGCACTGCCTGAGGTAATCTTATTATTAAATATCTTAGTGTTATTAAACACAGGGGAGGAGTGTAAAAAGGTGGGACGGGGCGTAATATAGTTTATATCAGAATACATCAGCACACACACAAGTTTTACAGTATTTCTGACCTTATTGTTCCCTACAAAACACCCACGCTGCATTGCAAACAATATTTATTAACCTCCAACTCACTATAGAACAGGGGTCACCAACTCGGTGCCCGCAGGCATCAAGTTGCCCGCAGGGCATGTTCTAAAAATAGCACCATGACGCTCCATCTAAAATTAGATTTGTGTTGCTGATCTTTTTGAATCAATAACACTTGCATTGATGTAGATTTGAAAATCACAGTACTGAGTATAACATTTTAAAAACAAAAATGTTTTATGTATATATGAAAATCTTGTCTGGGTGCGGAGTTCAATGTCGTTGCGCAATACACAAGCAAGAAAGCGGACCTACGATGGGAAGCGAGATGCGGTTTTTACCCCGAAAAAATAATAAAAGAGAAACATGGCATGAAGCGAAAGAAAACTTAATATTTTCACACTGATTGGGAGGAAGAGTTCTTTTTTTACGAAAGTGAAAGTGTGCATGTCTCATTTGTCATGATTTGTTCTAAAATGTTGCAAAGGAAGTGATAAGTACAAATGAGACATGATTTGGAGATGTGACTGTTAATGATTTCCTAAAAATGCTACAGAAGTGATCAATTGTAAAAAATAAATAAATAAATAAATAATAATAAATGTGATTTTGATCAAAATGTGCTCATTCATACAAAACTGTCAAGAAAGATATTTACAAAAATATCAGAGATGTGATAATCGCTCTGACTTTCAAATATTGAAACAGATCGAGATTAACAGCAATAAATAATTGTTTCATGTTAAAATATCTGTGTTTCCTATCATGGTAAATGATTGTTAATAATATAATGAGGAATCATTAACATGTGATCAGTCTTTTCACATATATGATTATGTATTATTATTATTATTATTAATCATAATATTATCATTAAAGGTGAACCATGCAACTTTAACTTTAACTTGAAGTAGCTCTCGGTCTCGAAAAAGTTGGTAACCCCTGCTATAGAACAATTCATACTGTTCGAGTAGCAAAATCCACTCAGATTCAAACTTTGATCGCTCGCTACTTGTTGACGTGCATTTTTGGACGTGGTATCATTAAACCCCTCGTCACTTCTCGCATTTCTTTTTGTGACGGAAGTTAGTTTGGGAGACCAGAGAAGCTTGCCTACGATTCCAGTTGGTGATAAATGGTGTAGTGTGAAACCCCCCTATCACTGATCAGTCGTGTAGTGTGAAATACACACCGACCTGAAGACTCGAGATTACAAGAGATCCAGTCATGTATTGTGAACTGTACAGCGACCTGACGACTTGGAAAGTCGTGTAGTGTGAACAGTACGGGTGCTATCTATAGATAACCAATTCAGCAAAAAATAAGTGGCAAAACACCATTTTATACCTAGTAATAAGAAGTGTGAAAGATCTAAAAGAAACCAGAGACCTGAGATCAGCCACATCTTCTTATTTTATTTGTACTTTGTTGATTTTGCTGTTTCACAGAGATTCATCCACACTGATTGTAGACTGTAGTGACTCTGTAGATGATGAAGTTCCTCTACAACTGAGAGAATGAAGAGTGGATCATTGTTCTCTCTGCAGGTTGTGGAATTGTGGTGTATCAGATGAAGGTTGTTCTGCTCTGGCTTCAGCTCTGAGATCAAACCCCTCACACCTGAGAGAACTCGATCTGTCTGATAATCTAAGAGATTCAGGAGTGAAGCGTCTCTGTGCTGTACTGGAGAATCCTCACTGTAAACTGGAGATACTGAGGTAAGATCATCTCTCTGAGAATCACACATGAGCTGCTCCTCACTAACTCATCTTCTCTAATAGTGAGACTGAAACTGAGGATTTAGGTTTGAATGTAAGTTGTGTCAAAATCACAAGAAAGTCTGGGAAATGTAGTCAGTAATGAATTGTAATGGCTTCAATGACACAGTACAGAATCTGTAAATCTAACACAAACTGTAACATTGTTTAAATAAACATTTATTTAATGAGTAAAAAATTTAAGTGTGATCATAAACTTTTTATGTATTATTAATATTAATTGTTATTATTACTACTACTAATACTAAATATTATTATTATAATTGAATTCTTTTTTTTTAGACTAAACTAACAGTAAATATAAACACTATTAGCCGCCCCCCTCACTGCCTGCTGGAAATACAATACAATTTTCAGCTACAGTTTTTCTCCATCTGCTAAAATCTTTTAAAAAAGAACTAAATTTTTTTAATTAACATAAATCTATTAAAGCTTTCATCATAGAGTCAGAGAGGAGGAACCAGTCTGGTAAAGTAATTCAGTAATGGAGTCAGAGAGGAGGAACCAGTCTGGTACAGTAATTCAGTAATGGAGTCAGAGAGGAGGAACCAGTCTGGTATAGTCATTCAGTAATGGAGTCAGAGAGGAGGAACCAGTCTGGTACAGTAATTCAGTAATGGAGACAGAGAGGAGGAACCAGTCTGATACAGTAATTCAGTAATGGAGTCAGAGAGGAGGAACCAGTCTGGTACAGTAATTCAGTAATGGAGTCAGAGAGGAGGAACCAGTCTGGTACAGTAATTCAGTAATGGAGTCAGAGAGGAGGAACCAGTCTGGTACAGACATTCAGTAATGGAGACAGAGAGGAGAAACCAGTCTGGTACAGTAATTCAGTAATGGAGTCAGAGAGGAGGAACCAGTCTGATACAGTAATTCAGTAATGGAGACAGAGAGGAGGAACCAGTCTGGTACAGTAATTCAGTAATGGAGACAGAGAGGAGGAACCAGTCTGGTACAGTCATTCAGTAATGGAGACAGAGAGGAGGAACCAGTCTGGTACAGTAATTCAGTAATGGAGACAGAGAGGAGAAACCAGTCTGATACAGTAATTCAGTAATGGAGACAGAGAGGAGGAACCAGTCTGGTACAGTAATGGAGACAGAGAGGAGGAACCAGTCTGGTACAGTAATTCAGTAATGGAGACAGAGAGGAGGAATCAGTCTGGTACAGTAATTCAGTAATGGAGACACAGAGGAGGAACCAGTCTGGTACAGTAATTCAGTAATGGAGACAGAGAGGAGGAACCAGTCTGGTACAGTAATTCAGTAATGGAGACACAGAGGAGGAACCAGTCTGGTACAGTAATTCAGTAATGGAGACACAGAGGAGGAACCAGTCTGGTACAGTAATTCAGTAATGGAGACAGAGAGGAGGAACCAGTCTGGTACAGTAATTCAGTAATGGAGACAGAGTGGAGGAACCAGTCTGGTAAAATAATTCAGTAATGGAGACAGAGTGGAGGAACCAGTCTGGTAAAATAATTCAGTAATGGCTGCTCATGATCTTCAACATCATCAAGGAAAAATCCAGCAAACCAACCAGATGTTGGAAAGGTGTGACAAATGGCGCCGGTGTGTGTGGCTGGCCGTCTGTTTCTCTCGCTTTGGTTAGCGTTGTTAATGTTGCTAAGCTTTGGCATCTCACACATTAAGTCTCTACTGGTGTATGATCGCCAATCTCTCCTGGATCTTAGACATAATGTCAGCTATCTAAATGCGTTTAATTATGATAGACAGAACACTCTGCCCCCGCTCCTATCGGATATTCCGACTCACCTGTACCGGGCCTCGGCTCTAATCCCCCGGCGGAAGCACCATCGCCGCCGCTGTAAACGTGCCGGTCAGTTAGTGAAGCTGAAAGTCTATCTGGCAATTTCTCCGTCCACTTCCCGGACAGGACATGAATTACCCTTTCCATTTAGTGTGTCCCGGCGCTTTCTGGATCCCATCGACATCTCCCTGGTACCTGTTACCGGATTGTTTCGGGCCCCGCCGCCCCTGCTCTCCTCGGCTCCGCCAGCGTGGGGTGAATCCAGGTAATTTGAGGACGTTGCTCCGGGCTTCCAGATTCGCCAAACCACAGGCCCCAGTTCCCGCTAGGATCGGTTTGGTGAATGCCAGATCACTGGCAAATAAAACTTTTATCCTAAAGGATTTCTTCTGTTTCCGAAGCCTGGATTTTCTCTGTGTGACTGAGACTTGGATTGGTGCCGGTGAGTACAGCGCTCTTGTTGAACTTCTACCAGCTGGCTGTAATTATTTTAATTCCCCACGGACATCAGGCCGAGGAGGAGGAACAGCGGCTGTGTTTAAAAATGACTTTAAATGTAAACAGCACGCTGTATCATCTTCATTTTCCAGTTTTGAAGTCACCTTATTTGAGGTGGGTCGCGCTGTGCTACCGACCCCCTAAATACAATAAGAACTTTGTGAATGACTTTTCTGATTTCCTGGCTGGACTTATGCCATATTATGATCGCATCCTTATTGTCGGGGACTTTAACATCCATGTGTGTTGTCCTGATAAACCGCTGGTGAGGGAATTTTTAAACATCATTGACTGTTTTAATTTAGTGCAGTATGTGTCCGGTCCCACACATGAACATGGTCATACCTTAGATCTTGTTCTTTCTCATGGTTTGTCTGTGTCAAATTTAGTCGTCAACTTTATTTATATAGCGCTTTTTACAATAGACATTGTCTCAAAGCAACTTTACAAAATCCATGACCAACAGATACAAAAACCCCTGTTGAGCAAGCCGAGGGCGACTGTGGCAAGGAAAAACTCCCTGAAAATTACAGGAAGAAACCTTGAGAGGAACCAGACTCAGCAGGGCCCATCCTTCTTGGGTGGTCTGGAGGAAACTTTAAATAAATACATGATTTACACAAAGCATATAACCACAGAATTAAATGAACTAAAAGTTATAATTGGTAATAAATAGATAAATAAATAATAGTTGTTATTCGCTCTAGTGTTCAATAAAGTCTGTAGTGATTTCTTGTCATTCTTGGTGGAAATTACTCCAGACCCGTCACATCCAGCAGGAGCAGTGTCATCGCCACAGCAGTCTCGACTTTTAATCCTTAACCTCGGCGGGTAAACAGGTTTCCATCAGAATGCCCTCGGGGTAAAACAACAGAGAATGTAGTTAATAATGTGCAATGCTAGTTGAGTAAAACAGTTTTACAAAGAGTTTTAGACTCCGGCAGCCCTAAATATTACAGCATAACTAAAAGGGAGAGCGAGCAGGTAACAAGGTCATGAAGGCTTTCATAGGACATCAGCGCCCATCTCCCCACCGTCATCAAACCTGAGTGATCAGATAAGAGAGGCTGAACGACAGCAACCCAACATCCCTGATCACCACAAGTTTCTATGACCAAGAACCCCCAAGCTCTGCGCCTTTGTCTATATTAATCAAAAGCCTGAGAAAATAAATATGTTTTCAGTCTAGACTTAAACATTGAGACTGTGTCCGAATCCCGAACAGAGGCAGGAAGATTATTCCAAAGTTGTGGAGCTTTGTAAGAAAATGCTCTTCCACCAGCTGTGGTCTTTTTAATTTTAGGAACTACAAGTAACCCTGCATCTTGTGAACGAAGTGGACGCGCTGGGTTGTAGTGATTAATAAGTTCACTCAGATACTGTGGAGCCAGACCATGTAGCGCTTTATAGGTTAGTAAAAGTATTTTGTAATCAATGCGGAATTTAACTGGCAGCCAGTGTAGAGATGATAGAACAGGACTGATATGATCAAATTTTTTAGTTCTAGTTAGCACTCGAGCTGCTGCATTTTGAACTAACTGGAGTTTGTTTATGGATCTACCAGAGCATCCAGTTAGAAGAGCATTACAATAATCTAACCGAGAAGTTATAAACGCATGGATCAGTTTTTCGGCGTCATTAACAGATAGTATATTTCTTATTTTAGAAATATTACACAAATGATAGAAAGCAACTCTAGTAATATTATTAATGTGTGTATCAAAGGAAAGATCTGAATCTATTGTGACACCTACGTTTTTTACATCTGAGCTGGGAGTAACAGAGAAAGTGTTTAGGTTTAGCACCAGGTTAGACAACTTGTCTCTTGCAGCTTTAGAGCCAACAAGTAAAACCTCAGTTTTATCTGAATTAAGTAAAAGAAAATTACCTGACATCCAGTTTTTTATGTCGTTTACACAATCTTCTATCTTACTGACTGTGTCGGTATCATTTGGTTTGGCTGATATATACAGCTGTGTGTCATCTGCATAGCAGTGAAATTTTATGCCATGTTTATGAATAATTTCTCCAAGTGGAAGCATATAGAGTGTAAATAATAGGGGTCCCAGTACCGACCCCTGTGGAACACCACACTTTACTTTTGTAGTTTCTGAGCATTTATTATTTACATAAACAAATTGCGAGCGGTCAGTCAGATATGATTGAAACCAAGAGAGTGAAATTTCATTTAGAAATCTGTGACAGTGGGTTTTCTGATCACATGCCTGTTTTATTCAATGTTGTTTTATCCTGTGCTGCAGTTAACTCTTGCGCTCCTGCTCGGATTTGTCGGAGTGTTAACCCCCTCACTGCTGCTGGTCAATTCTCTGCTGCTTTCGATCAGCTTTGTCCCCCTCCTGACTCAGCCTCTGTTAATACAGGGGAGCTCAGCTCCTGATTTGATGTCTCTTGCCGAACCATACTGGACTCAGTGGCTCCATTAAGAACCATACAGCCGAAAGTTAAACCCGAGCCCTGGCTTAATGACAGAACTCGTGCAGCAAAGCGAGAGTGTCGCAAAGCTGAGCGCAAATGGAAGAAGGACAAGCTGCAGGTTTCATTTCAAATCTTAAAAGATTGCTGGCGTTCTTACCAGAACACTATCAAAGAAGCCAAAAAAGAATATTTGTCAAATATTATCATGGCAAATTGTCATAATCCACGAGTGTTATTTAAAACCATTGACTCTGTTCTTAAGGCCCCTCAGCCCGTCTGTTCAGAAGCATCCCCTGAAATGTGTGATAACTTTCTGCACTTTTTTATTGACAAGATTGTCGCAGCAAGAGCTCCTACCACAGCTCCTGCCTTCGACCCCTCTGACTCTGTCCCTTGCCTGACTGTGTTTGATAGTTTTGAGCCGGTGGCTCTGTCGCACTTGGAGGATGTGGTAGGCCATTTAAAGCCTTCTGGTTCTCCCTGTGACGATATGCCTCCTCACTTTTTAAAGAGGTTTTTCATAGTATAGGGCAACAGGTTCTGGCCATTATTAATAGCAGTCTATCCTCTGGTGTTGTTCCTGTGAGTTTTAAACATGCTGTAGTGCAACCCCTGCTTAAGAAACCTGGCCTTGACCACACTGTATTGGCTAATTATAGGCCTATTTCCAAGCTGCCCTTTATTTCAAAAATCTTGGAGAAAGTTGTTTATGCTCAGCTGAAAGTTTTTCTGGATGAGCATAATATCCTGGAGGTCTTTCAGTCTGGTTTTAAAACCCTGCATAGCACAGAGTCAGCGTTGCTTAGGGTTTTCAACGACATCCTCCTGGCCAATGATTCTGGTGACCATGTGATCCTTGTCCTGTTGGATCTAACCGTGGCTTTTGACACAGTGGATCATAACATTTTAGTTTCCCGGTTGCAGCACCTAGTGGGCATCCATGGTAGTGCTTTGGAATGGTTTAGGTCCTATCTGACGGACAGAACTTTGTGTGTGAGTTTTGCTGGTTCAGACTCCTCCTCAGCTCCCCTGCCATATGGGGTTCCACAGGGCTCGATTTTAGGACCCCTCCTCTTCTCACTTTATCTGCTTCCACTGGGCTCCATTTTGAGAAAGCATGGCATCTCATTTCATTGCTACGCTGATGACAGTCAGATATATGTCCCGCTGAAGAAGAAAGATGCTTTCTCTATTAAGCCACTTCTGTTATGTCTTAATGACATTAACGCCTGGATGGCCTTAAATTTTCTGAATTTCAATGAAAAGAAAACAGAAGTGATGGTGTTTGGTCCCAGTGGTTCTTGTGAAGCCCCTCCTGTTGATTTGGGCCCTTTGACACAGTATGTGAAGCATAACATTTCTAACTTGGGTTTTAAGATGGACAGTGATTTTAAATTGGACCATCAAATTGGTGCAGTAGTCACATCCAGCTTTTTCCACTTGAGGCAGCCAATCCTTTCACATGGGCACTTTCAAACAGTGATCCATGCCTTCATCACATCAAGGCTGGACTACTGTAATGCACTTTATTTTGGAGTCAGCCAGTCCTCCCTCAAACGTCTCCAGTTAGTGCAAAATGCTGCGGCCCGACTCTTAATGGGATCACGTAAGAGAGAGCATATAACCCTGGCCTCCCTCCATTGGCTGCCCGTGCATTTCAGAATACATTTTAAGATTCTGTTGTTTGTTTTTAAATCTTTAAATGGACTTGCCCCGCCTTACCTCGCTGAGCTGCTCCATCCCCACACTTCTGCTCGGTGCCTCAGATCAGCTGCTCCTGGAGGTGCCAAGCTCAAAGCGTAAGCTCAGAGGGGATAGAGCTTTTTCAATCGCTGCCCCTAAATTATGGAACAATCTACCACTCCATATTAGATTAAAACTAGTCTTAAAACCCATTTCTATTCCTTGGCTTTCAATCCAGCATGAGACTTTGCACTTGTTTTATTTGCCTTATTAGTTTTTACCGTTTCATTTGTTTAATTTATTTCTTTTATTTCTTTTTTATTTTTTTGTTGTTTTTATCTTCTCATTGTTTCTACCGTTTGTTTTATGTTTTATAATTATCTATGTACAGCACTTTGTCACAGCTGCTGTTGTTTTAAAGTGCTCTATAAATAAAGTTGAGTTGAGAGATCACTTTTACTATCAGTACATTTAACTGAAAGAAGCCATAAAGAAAACAGTCACCAATAAAACCAAAAGTACGTGGACACATCTTCTAATTATTTAGTTTAGGTGTTTCAGCCACACCCACTGCTAACAGGTTTATACAATCAATTCTATAAAATGAAATATTTGTGTCTAACACAGGATGTTTTTAAATCCAGATTAATAAAAGATCCATTTAACCTGGATTATTTATAAATTTAGGATCTATTATTTGATACATGTTGTCTGATCTATACTTATGCTTATATATTTAGATTTAATTCAGTAATGATTGTAGATTATTTGTTTAAAGTTGCTTTATCATGAACGTATTTTGTTAATTCATTTTGCTTTTATACAGTGGGGCCAAAAAGTATTTAGTCAGCCACTGATTGTGCAAGTTCTCCTACTTAGAAAGATGAGAGAGGTCTGTAATTTTCATCATAGGTACACTTCAACTATGAGAGACAAAATAAGAAAAAAAATCCAGGAAATCACATTGTAGGATTTTTAAACAATTTATTTGTAAATTATGATGGAAAATAAGTATTTGGTCACCCACAAACAAGCAAGATTTCTGGCTCTCACAGACCTGTAACTTCTTCTCTAAGAAGCTCTTCTGTCCTCCACTCGTTACCTGTATTAATGGAACCTGTTTGACCTCGTTATCTGTATAAAAGACACCTGTCCACAGCCACAAACAGTCAGACTCCAAACTCAACCATGGCCAAGACCAAAGAGCTGTCGAAGGACACCAGGAAGAAAATTATAGACCTGCACCAGGCTGGGAAGAGTAAATCTACAATAGGCAAGCAGGTTGGTGTGAATAAATCAACTGTTGGAGCAATTGTAAGAAAATAGAAGACATACAAGACCATTGATAATCTCCCTCGATCTGGGAGCCCATGCAAGATCTCATCCCGTGGGGTCAAAATGATCATGAGAACGGTGAGCAAAAATCCCAGAACTACACGGAGGGACCTGATAAATGACCTGCAGAGAGCTGGGACCAAAGTAACAAAGGCTACCATCAGTAACACACTACGCCGAGAGGGACTCAAATCCTGCAGTGCCAGGCGTGTCCCCCTGCTTAAGCCAGTACATGTCCAGGCCCGTCTGAAGTTTGCCAGAGAGCATATGGATGATCCAGAAGAGGATTGGGAGAATATCATGTAGTCAGATGAAACCAAAATGGAACTTTTTGGTAAAAGCTCAACTCATCGTGTTTGGAGGAAGAAGAATGACGAGTTGCATCCCATACCTACTGTGAAGCATGGGGGTGGAAACATCATGCTTTGGGGCTGTTTTTCTGCAAAGGGGACAGGACGACTGATCCGTGTTAAGGGAAGAATGAACGGGGCCATGTATCGTGAGATTTTACGCCAAAACCTCCTTCTATCAGTGAGAGCATTGAAGATGGAACGTGGCTGGGTCTTCCAGCATGACAATGATCCCAAACACACCACTCGGGCAACGAAGGAGTGGCTCCGTAAAAAGCATTTCAAGGTCCTGGAGTGGCCTAGCCAGTCTCCAGACCTCAACCCCATAGAAAATTTGTGGAGGGAGTTGAAAGTCCGTGTTGCCCAGCGACAGCCCCAAAACATCACTGCTCTAGAGGAGATCTGCATGGAGGAATGGGCCAAAATACCAGCTACAGTGTGTGCAAACCTGGTGAAGACTTACAGGAAACGTTTCACCTCTGGCATTGCCAACAAAGGTTATGTTACAAAGTATTGAGTTGAACTTTTGTTATTGACCAAATACTTGTTTTCCACCATAATTTACAAATAAATTCTTTTTTTTCTCATTTTGTCTCTCATAGTTGAAGTGTACCTATGATAAAAATTACAGACCTCTCTCAACTTTCTAAGTAGGAGAACTTGCACAATCAGCGGCTGACTAAATACTTTTTGACCCCACTGTACCTGAAGCACTTTCACATTGATTGATCCTGAATTTGCAGTTAGTCGAGGCTCTCACAAGAAAATAATGATTCCTTTAAGCTGCTCCTGTTAGAGGTCACCACAACTGATCATTCATCCTCATATTTAATATGTTAAGTTTTTACACAGGATACCCTTCCTGACACAGCCAACCTATTTAGCCATGCTTGCACTACCCCTCACACCAGCACCAAAACACAACCACACCCTCATTATTACCATTTTATACCTAGTAATAAGAAGTGTGAAAGATCTAAAAGAAACCAGAGATCAGCCACATCTTCTTCTTTTATTTGTACTTGATTTTTTGATTTTACTGTTTCACAGAGATTCATCCACACTGATTGTAGACTGTAGTGACTCTGTAGATGACGAAGTTCCTCTAGAACCGAGAGAATGAAGAGTGGATCATTGTTCTCTCTGCAGGTTGGATTATTGTGGTGTATCAGATGAAGGTTGCTCTGCTCTGGCTTCAGCTCTGAGATCAAACCCCTCACACCTGAGAGAACTTGATCTGTCTGGAAATAAACTAGGAGATTCAGGAGTGAAGCGTCTCTCTGCTGGACTGGAGAATCCTCACTGTAAACTGGAGATACTGAGGTAAGATCATCTCTCTGAGAATCACACATGAGCTGCTCCTCACTAACTCATCTTCTCTAATAGTGAGACTGAAACAGAGGATTTAGGTTTGAATGGAAGTTGTGTCTGTTATAGTTTAGTTTTTAGTTTAGTTTAGTTTATTGTCACTTCCATCATTTACCTTCAGCATATACAGAAGTGAGATACCGTTTCTCTACAGATTATAATGCACAATCAACAAGCAGTCATACTGTGTAACAGTCACTCATAATTATTGATTAATAATAATAGTAATATTAATAATAGACTAAACTGACAATTAATATAAATGTAACACTATTAGCTGACACCCCCCCCCCCCCCCCCCCCCACTACCTGGTGAAAACACAAATCAACATAAAAAAAAAAAACATGAATGAACTTTAATCCATTAAAGTTTTCATCATGGAGACAGAGAGGAGGAACCAGTCTGGTACAGTCATTCAGTAATGGAGACAGAGAGGAGTCTGGTACAGGAATTCAGAAATGGAGTCAGAGAGGAGGAACCAGTCTGGTACAGTAATTCAGTAATGGAGTCAGAGAGGAGGAACCAGTCTGGTACAGTAATTCAGTAATGGAGTCAGAGAGGAGGAACCAGTCTGGTACAGTCATTCAGTAATGGAGTCAGAGAGGAGGAACCAGTCTGGTACAGTAATTCAGTAATGGAGTCAGAGAGGAGGAACCAGTCTGGTACAGTCATTCAGTAATGGAGACAGAGAGGAGAAACCAGTCTGGTACAGTAATTCAGTAATGCAGTCAGAGAGGAGGAACCAGTCTGGTACAGTCATTCAGTAATGGAGACAGAGAGGAGGAACCAGTCTGGTACAGTCATTCAGTAATGGAGTCAGAGAGGAGGAAACAGTCTGGTACAGTAATTCAGTAATGGAGTCAGAGAGGAGGAACCAGTCTGGTACAGTAATTCAGTAATGGAGAGAGAGAGGAGGAACCAGTCTGTTACAGTCATTCAGTAATGGAGACAGAGAGGAGGAACCAGTCTGGTACAGTCATTCAGTAATGGAGACAGAGAGGAGGAACCAGTCTGGTACAGTCATTCAGTAATGGAGACCGAGAGGATGAACCAGTCTGGTACAGTAATTCAGTAATGGAGTCAGAGAGAAGGAACCAGTCTGGTACAGTCATTCAGTAATGGAGACAGAGAGGAGGAACCAGTCTTGTACAGTAATTCAGTAATGGAGACAGAGAGGAGGAACCAGTCTGGTACAGTAATTCAGTAATGGAGACAGAGAGGAGGAACCAGTCTGGTACAGTCATTCAGTAATGGAGACAGAGAGGAGGAACCAGTCTGGTACAGTAATTCAGTAATGGAGACAGAGAGGAGGAACCAGTCTGGTACAGTAATTCAGTAATGGAGTCAGAGAGCAGGAACCAGTCTGGTACAGTCATTCAGTAATGGAGTCAGAGAGGAGGAAACAGTCTGGTACAGTAATTCAGTAATGGAGTCAGAGAGGAGGAACCAGTCTGGTACAGTAATTCAGTAATGGAGAGAGAGAGGAGGAACCAGTCTGTTACAGTCATTCAGTAATGGAGACAGAGAGGAGGAACCAGTCTGGTACAGTCATTCAGTAATGGAGACAGAGAGGAGGAACCAGTCTGGTACAGTCATTCAGTAATGGAGACCGAGAGGATGAACCAGTCTGGTACAGTAATTCAGTAATGGAGTCAGAGAGAAGGAACCAGTCTGGTACAGTCATTCAGTAATGGAGACAGAGAGGAGGAACCAGTCTTGTACAGTAATTCAGTAATGGAGACAGAGAGGAGGAACCAGTCTGGTACAGTAATTCAGTAATGGAGACAGAGAGGAGGAACCAGTCTGGTACAGTCATTCAGTAATGGAGACAGAGAGGAGGAACCAGTCTGGTACAGTAATTCAGTAATGGAGACAGAGAGGAGGAACCAGTCTGGTACAGTAATTCAGTAATGGAGTCAGAGAGCAGGAACCAGTCTGGTACAGTAATTCAGTAATGGAGACAGAGAGGAGGAACCAGTCTGGTACAGTAATTCAGTAATGGAGTCAGAGAGCAGGAACCAGTCTGGTACAGTCATTTAGTAATGGAGACAGAGCAGAGGAACCAGTCTGGTACAGTCATTCAGTAATGGAAACAGAGAGGAGGAACCAGTCTGGTACAGTCATTCAGTAATGGAGTCAGAGAGGAGGAACCAGTCTGGTACAGTCATGCAGTAATGGAGACAGAGAGGAGGAACCTGTCTGGTACAGTCATTCAGTAATGGAGTCAGAGAGGAGGAACCAGTCTGGTACAGTCATGCAGTAATGGAGACAGAGAGGAGGAACCTGTCTGGTACAGTCATTCAGTAATGGAGTCAGAGAGGAGGAACCAGTCTGGTACAGTCATTCAGTAATGAAGACAGAGAGGAGGAACCAGTCTGGAACAGTAATTCAGTAATGGAGGCAGAGAGGAGGAACCAGTCTGGTACAGTCATTCAGTAATGGAGACAGAGAGGAGGAACCAGTCTGGTACAGTCATTCAGTAATGGAGACAAAGAGGAGGAACCAGTCTGGTACAGTCATTCAGTAATGGAGTCAGAGAGGAGGCACCAGTCTGGTACAGTCATTCAGTAATGGAGACAGAGAAGAGGAACCAGTCTGGTACAGTAATTCAGTAATGGAGACAGAGAGGAGGAACCAGTCTGGTACAGTCATTCAGTAATGGAGACAGAGAGGAGGAACCAGTCTGGTACAGTAATTCAGTAATGGAGTGTACAGTCATTCAGTAATAGAGACAGAGAGGAGGAACCAGTCTGGTACAGTCATTCAGTAATGGTGTCAGAGAGGTGGAACCAGTCTGGTACAGTCATTCAGTAATGGAGACAGAGAGGAGGAACCAGTCTGGTACAGTAATTCAGTAATGGAGTCAGAGAGGAGGAACCAGTTTGGTACAGTAATTCAGTAATAGAGACAGAGAGGAGGAACCAGTCTGGTACAGTAATTCAGTAATGGAGTCAGAGAGGAGGAACCAGTCTGGTACAGTCATTCAGTAATGGAGTCAGAGAGGAGGAACCGGTCTGGTACAGTAATTCAGTAATGGTGTCAGAGAGGAGGAACCAGTCTGGTACAGTCATTCAGTAATGGAGACAGAGAGGAGGAACCAGTCTGGTACAGTAATTCAGTAATGGAGACAGAGAGGAGGAACCGGTCTGGTACAGTAATTCAGTAATGGAGTCAGAGAGGAGGAACCGGTCTGGTATAGTCATTCAGTAATAGAGTCAGAGAGGAGGAACCGGTCTGGTACAGTAATTCAGTAATGGAGACAGAGAGCAGGAACCAGTCTGGTACAGTAATTCAGTAATGGAGACAGAGAGGAGGAACCAGTCTGGTACAGTAATTCAGTAATGGAGACAGAGAGGAGGAACCAGTCTGGTACAGTCATTCAGTAATAGAGACAGAGAAGAGGAACCATTCTTGAACAGTAATTCAGTAATGGAGACAGAGAGGAGGAACCAGTCTGGTACAGTAATTCAGTAATGGAGACAGATAGGAGGAACCAGTCTGGTACAGTAATTCAGTAATGGAGACATAGAGGAGGAACCAGTCTGGTACAGTCATTCAGTAATTGAGACAGAGAGGAGGAACCAGTCTTGTACAGTAATTCAGTAATGGAGACGGAGAGGAGGAACCAGTCTGGTACAGTAATTCAGTAATGGAGACAGAGAGGAGGAACCAGTCTGGTACAGTAATTCAGTAATGGAGACAGAGAGGAGGAACCAGTCTGGTACAGTAATTCAGTAATAGAGACAGAGAGGAGGAACCAGTCTTGTACAGTAATTCAGTAATGGAGACAGAGAGGAGGAACCAGTCTGGTACAGTAATTCAGTAATGGAGACAGAGAGGAGGAACCAGTCTGGTACAGTAATTCAGTAATGGAGTCAGAGAGGAGGAACCAGTCTGGTACAGTAATTCAGTAATGGAGACAGAGAGGAGAAACCAGTCTGGTACAGTAATTCAGTAATGGAGACAGAGAGGAGGAACCAGTCTGGTACAGTAATTCAGTAATGGAGTCAGAGAGCAGGAACCAGTCTGGTACAGTAATTCAGTAATGGAGACAGAGCAGAGGAACCAGTCTGGTACAGTCATTCAGTAATGGAGACAGAGAGGAGGAACCAGTCTGGTACAGTCATTTAGTAATGGAGACAGAGAGGAGGAACCAGTCTGGTACAGTAATTCAGCAATGGAGTCAGAAAGGAGGAACCAGTCTGGTACAGTCATGCAGTAATGGAGACAGAGAGGAGGAACCAGTCTGGTACAGTCATTCAGTAATGGAGTCAGAGAGGAGGAACCAGTCTGGTACAGTCATGCAGTAATGGAGACAGAGAGGAGGAACCAGTCTGGTACAGTCATTCAGTAATGGAGTCAGAGAGGAGGAACCAGTCTGGTACAGTCATGCAGTAATGGAGACAGATAGGAGGAACCAGTCTGGTACAGTCATTCAGTAATGGAGTCAGAGAGGAGGAACCAGTCTGGTACATTCATTCAGTAATGAAGACAGAGAGGAGGAACCAGTCTGGAACAGTAATTCAGTAATGGAGGCAGAGCAGAGGAACCAGTCTGGTACAGTCATTCAGTAATGGAGACAGAGAGGAGGAACCAGTCTGGTACAGTCATTCAGTAATGGAGACAGAGAGGAGGAACCAGTCTGGTACAGTCATTCAGTAATGGAGTCAGAGAGGAGGAACCAGTCTGGTACAGTCATGCAGTAATGGAGACAGATAGGAGGAACCAGTCTGGTACAGTCATTCAGTAATGGAGTCAGAGAGGAGGAACCAGTCTGGTACATTCATTCAGTAATGAAGACAGAGAGGAGGAACCAGTCTGGAACAGTAATTCAGTAATGGAGGCAGAGAGGAGGAACCAGTCTGGTACAGTCATTCAGTAATGGAGACAGAGAGGAGGCACCAGTCTGGTACAGTCATTCAGTAACAGAGTCAGAGAGGAGGAACCAGTCTGGTACAGTAATTCAGTAATGGAGACAGAGAAGAGGAACCAGTCTGGTACAGTAATTCAGTAATGGAGACAGAGAGGAGGAACCAGTCTGGTACAGTCATTCAGTAATGGAGACAGAGAGGAGGAACCAGTCTGGTACAGTCATTCAGTAATGGAGACAGAGAAGAGGAACCAGTCTGGTACAGTAATTCAGTAATGGAGACAGAGAGGAGGAACCAGTCTGGTACAGTCATTCAGTAATGGAGACAGAGAGGAGGAACCAGTCTGGTACAGTAATTCTGTAATGGAGTGTACAGTCATTCAGTAATAGAGACAGAGAGGAGGAACCAGTCTGGTACAGTCATTCAGTAATGGTGTCAGAGAGGTGGAACCAGTCTGGTACAGTCATTCAGTAATGGAGACAGAGAGGAGGAACCAGTCTGGTACAGTAATTCAGTAATGGAGTCAGAGAGGAGGAACCAGTTTGGTACAGTAATTCAGTAATAGAGACAGAGAGGAGGAACCAGTCTGGAACAGTAATTCAGTAATGGAGACAGAGAGGAGGAACCAGTTTGGTACAGTAATTCAGTAATAGAGACAGAGAGGAGGAACCAGTCTGATACAGTAATTCAGTAATGGAGACAGAGAGGCGGAACCAGTCTGGTACAGTAATTCAGTAATGGAGACAGAGAGGAGGAACCAGTCTGGTACAGTAATTCAGTAATGGAGACAGAGAGGAGGAACCAGTCTGGTACAGTCATTCAGTAATGGAGACAGAGAGGAGGAACCAGTCTGGAACAGTAATTCAGTAATGGAGTCAGAGAGGAGGAACCAGTTTGGTACAGTAATTCAGTAATAGAGACAGAGAGGAGGAACCAGTCTGATACAGTAATTCAGTAATGGAGACAGAGAGGCGGAACCAGTCTGGTACAGTAATTCAGTAATGGAGACAGAGAGGAGGAACCAGTCTGGTACAGTAATTCAGTAATGGAGACAGAGAGGAGGAACCAGTCTGGTACAGTCATTCAGTAATGGAGACAGAGAGGAGGAACCAGTCTGGTACAGTCATTCAGTAATGGAGACAAAGAGGAGGAACCAGTCTGGTACAGTCATTCAGTAATGGAGTCAGAGAGGAGGCACCAGTCTGGTACAGTCATTCAGTAATGGAGACAGAGAAGAGGAACCAGTCTGGTACAGTAATTCAGTAATGGAGACAGAGAGGAGGAACCAGTCTGGTACAGTCATTCAGTAATGGAGACAGAGAGGAGGAACCAGTCTGGTACAGTAATTCAGTAATGGAGTGTACAGTCATTCAGTAATAGAGACAGAGAGGAGGAACCAGTCTGGTACAGTCATTCAGTAATGGTGTCAGAGAGGTGGAACCAGTCTGGTACAGTCATTCAGTAATGGAGACAGAGAGGAGGAACCAGTCTGGTACAGTAATTCAGTAATGGAGTCAGAGAGGAGGAACCAGTTTGGTACAGTAATTCAGTAATAGAGACAGAGAGGAGGAACCAGTCTGGTACAGTAATTCAGTAATGGAGTCAGAGAGGAGGAACCAGTCTGGTACAGTCATTCAGTAATGGAGTCAGAGAGGAGGAACCGGTCTGGTACAGTAATTCAGTAATGGTGTCAGAGAGGAGGAACCAGTCTGGTACAGTAATTCAGTAATGGAGACAGAGAGGAGGAACCAGTCTGGTACAGTGATTCAGTAATGGAGACAGAGAGGAGGAACCAGTCTGGTACAGTCATTCAGTAATGGAGTGTACAGTCATTCAGTAATAGAGACAGAGAGGAGGAACCAGTCTGGTACAGTCATTCAGTAATGGAGACAAAGAGGAGGAACCAGTCTGGTACAGTCATTCAGTAATGGAGTCAGAGAGGAGGCACCAGTCTGGTACAGTCATTCAGTAATGGAGACAGAGAAGAGGAACCAGTCTGGTACAGTAATTCAGTAATGGAGACAGAGAGGAGGAACCAGTCTGGTACAGTCATTCAGTAATGGAGACAGAGAGGAGGAACCAGTCTGGTACAGTAATTCAGTAATGGAGTGTACAGTCATTCAGTAATAGAGACAGAGAGGAGGAACCAGTCTGGTACAGTCATTCAGTAATGGTGTCAGAGAGGTGGAACCAGTCTGGTACAGTCATTCAGTAATGGAGACAGAGAGGAGGAACCAGTCTGGTACAGTAATTCAGTAATGGAGTCAGAGAGGAGGAACCAGTTTGGTACAGTAATTCAGTAATAGAGACAGAGAGGAGGAACCAGTCTGGTACAGTAATTCAGTAATGGAGTCAGAGAGGAGGAACCAGTCTGGTACAGTCATTCAGTAATGGAGTCAGAGAGGAGGAACCGGTCTGGTACAGTAATTCAGTAATGGTGTCAGAGAGGAGGAACCAGTCTGGTACAGTCATTCAGTAATGGAGACAGAGAGGAGGAACCAGTCTGGTACAGTAATTCAGTAATGGAGACAGAGAGGAGGAACCGGTCTGGTACAGTAATTCAGTAATGGAGTCAGAGAGGAGGAACCGGTCTGGTATAGTCATTCAGTAATAGAGTCAGAGAGGAGGAACCGGTCTGGTACAGTAATTCAGTAATGGAGACAGAGAGCAGGAACCAGTCTGGTACAGTAATTCAGTAATGGAGACAGAGAGGAGGAACCAGTCTGGTACAGTAATTCAGTAATGGAGACAGAGAGGAGGAACCAGTCTGGTACAGTCATTCAGTAATAGAGACAGAGAAGAGGAACCATTCTTGAACAGTAATTCAGTAATGGAGACAGAGAGGAGGAACCAGTCTGGTACAGTAATTCAGTAATGGAGACAGATAGGAGGAACCAGTCTGGTACAGTAATTCAGTAATGGAGACAGAGAGGAGGAACCAGTCTGGTACAGTCATTCAGTAATTGAGACAGAGAGGAGGAACCAGTCTTGTACAGTAATTCAGTAATGGAGACGGAGAGGAGGAACCAGTCTGGTACAGTAATTCAGTAATGGAGACAGAGAGGAGGAACCAGTCTGGTACAGTAATTCAGTAATGGAGACAGAGAGGAGGAACCAGTCTGGTACAGTAATTCAGTAATAGAGACAGAGAGGAGGAACCAGTCTTGTACAGTAATTCAGTAATGGAGACAGAGAGGAGGAACCAGTCTGGTACAGTAATTCAGTAATGGAGACAGAGAGGAGGAACCAGTCTGGTACAGTAATTCAGTAATGGAGTCAGAGAGGAGGAACCAGTCTGGTACAGTAATTCAGTAATGGAGACAGAGAGGAGAAACCAGTCTGGTACAGTAATTCAGTAATGGAGACAGAGAGGAGGAACCAGTCTGGTACAGTAATTCAGTAATGGAGTCAGAGAGCAGGAACCAGTCTGGTACAGTAATTCAGTAATGGAGACAGAGCAGAGGAACCAGTCTGGTACAGTCATTCAGTAATGGAGACAGAGAGGAGGAACCAGTCTGGTACAGTCATTTAGTAATGGAGACAGAGAGGAGGAACCAGTCTGGTACAGTAATTCAGCAATGGAGTCAGAAAGGAGGAACCAGTCTGGTACAGTCATGCAGTAATGGAGACAGAGAGGAGGAACCAGTCTGGTACAGTCATTCAGTAATGGAGTCAGAGAGGAGGAACCAGTCTGGTACAGTCATGCAGTAATGGAGACAGATAGGAGGAACCAGTCTGGTACAGTCATTCAGTAATGGAGTCAGAGAGGAGGAACCAGTCTGGTACATTCATTCAGTAATGAAGACAGAGAGGAGGAACCAGTCTGGAACAGTAATTCAGTAATGGAGGCAGAGAGGAGGAACCAGTCTGGTACAGTCATTCAGTAATGGAGACAGAGAGGAGGCACCAGTCTGGTACAGTCATTCAGTAACAGAGTCAGAGAGGAGGAACCAGTCTGGTACAGTAATTCAGTAATGGAGACAGAGAAGAGGAACCAGTCTGGTACAGTAATTCAGTAATGGAGACAGAGAGGAGGAACCAGTCTGGTACAGTCATTCAGTAATGGAGACAGAGAGGAGGAACCAGTCTGGTACAGTCATTCAGTAATGGAGACAGAGAAGAGGAACCAGTCTGGTACAGTAATTCAGTAATGGAGACAGAGAGGAGGAACCAGTCTGGTACAGTCATTCAGTAATGGAGACAGAGAGGAGGAACCAGTCTGGTACAGTAATTCTGTAATGGAGTGTACAGTCATTCAGTAATAGAGACAGAGAGGAGGAACCAGTCTGGTACAGTCATTCAGTAATGGTGTCAGAGAGGTGGAACCAGTCTGGTACAGTCATTCAGTAATGGAGACAGAGAGGAGGAACCAGTCTGGTACAGTAATTCAGTAATGGAGTCAGAGAGGAGGAACCAGTTTGGTACAGTAATTCAGTAATAGAGACAGAGAGGAGGAACCAGTCTGGAACAGTAATTCAGTAATGGAGGCAGAGAGGAGGAACCAGTCTGGTACAGTCATTCAGTAATGGAGACAGAGAGGAGGAACCAGTCTGGTACAGTCATTCAGTAATGGAGACAAAGAGGAGGAACCAGTCTGGTACAGTCATTCAGTAATGGAGTCAGAGAGGAGGCACCAGTCTGGTACAGTCATTCAGTAATGGAGACAGAGAAGAGGAACCAGTCTGGTACAGTAATTCAGTAATGGAGACAGAGAGGAGGAACCAGTCTGGTACAGTCATTCAGTAATGGAGACAGAGAGGAGGAACCAGTCTGGTACAGTAATTCAGTAATGGAGTGTACAGTCATTCAGTAATAGAGACAGAGAGGAGGAACCAGTCTGGTACAGTCATTCAGTAATGGTGTCAGAGAGGTGGAACCAGTCTGGTACAGTCATTCAGTAATGGAGACAGAGAGGAGGAACCAGTCTGGTACAGTAATTCAGTAATGGAGTCAGAGAGGAGGAACCAGTTTGGTACAGTAATTCAGTAATAGAGACAGAGAGGAGGAACCAGTCTGGTACAGTAATTCAGTAATGGAGTCAGAGAGGAGGAACCAGTCTGGTACAGTCATTCAGTAATGGAGTCAGAGAGGAGGAACCGGTCTGGTACAGTAATTCAGTAATGGTGTCAGAGAGGAGGAACCAGTCTGGTACAGTCATTCAGTAATGGAGACAGAGAGGAGGAACCAGTCTGGTACAGTCATTCAGTAATGGAGACAGAGAGGAGGAACCAGTCTGGTACAGTAATTCAGTAATGGAGTCAGAGAGGAGGAACCGGTCTGGTATAGTCATTCAGTAATAGAGTCAGAGAGGAGGAACCGGTCTGGTACAGTAATTCAGTAATGGAGACAGAGAGCAGGAACCAGTCTGGTACAGTAATTCAGTAATGGAGACAGAGAGGAGGAACCAGTCTGGTACAGTAATTCAGTAATGGAGACAGAGAGGAGGAACCAGTCTGGTACAGTCATTCAGTAATAGAGACAGAGAAGAGGAACCATTCTTGAACAGTAATTCAGTAATGGAGACAGAGAGGAGGAACCAGTCTGGTACAGTAATTCAGTAATGGAGACAGATTGGAGGAACCAGTCTGGTACAGTAATTCAGTAATGGAGACATAGAGGAGGAACCAGTCTGGTACAGTCATTCAGTAATTGAGACAGAGAGGAGGAACCAGTCTTGTACAGTAATTCAGTAATGGAGACAGAGAGGAGGAACCAGTCTGGTACAGTAATTCAGTAATGGAGACAGAGAGGAGGAACCAGTCTGGTACAGTAATTCAGTAATGGAGACAGAGAGGAGGAACCAGTCTGGTACAGTAATTCAGTAATAGAGACAGAGAGGAGGAACCAGTCTTGTACAGTAATTCAGTAATGGAGACAGAGAGGAGGAACCAGTCTGGTACAGTAATTCAGTAATGGAGACAGAGAGGAGGAACCAGTCTGGTACAGTAATTCAGTAATGGAGTCAGAGAGGAGGAACCAGTCTGGTACAGTAATTCAGTAATGGAGACAGAGAGGAGAAACCAGTCTGGTACAGTAATTCAGTAATGGAGACAGAGAGGAGGAACCAGTCTGGTACAGTAATTCAGTAATGGAGTCAGAGAGCAGGAACCAGTCTGGTACAGTAATTCAGTAATGGAGACAGAGCAGAGGAACCAGTCTGGTACAGTCATTCAGTAATGGAGACAGAGAGGAGGAACCAGTCTGGTACAGTAATTCAGCAATGGAGTCAGAAAGGAGGAACCAGTCTGGTACAGTCATGCAGTAATGGAGACAGAGAGGAGGAACCAGTCTGGTACAGTCATTCAGTAATGGAGTCAGAGAGGAGGAACCAGTCTGGTACAGTCATGCAGTAATGGAGACAGATAGGAGGAACCAGTCTGGTACAGTCATTCAGTAATGGAGTCAGAGAGGAAGAACCAGTCTGGTACATTCATTCAGTAATGAAGACAGAGAGGAGGAACCAGTCTGGAACAGTAATTCAGTAATGGAGGCAGAGAGGAGGAACCAGTCTGGTACAGTCATTCAGTAATGGAGACAGAGAGGAGGCACCAGTCTGGTACAGTCATTCAGTAACAGAGTCAGAGAGGAGGAACCAGTCTGGTACAGTAATTCAGTAATGGAGACAGAGAAGAGGAACCAGTCTGGTACAGTAATTCAGTAATGGAGACAGAGAGGAGGAACCAGTCTGGTACAGTCATTCAGTAATGGAGACAGAGAGGAGGAACCAGTCTGGTACAGTCATTCAGTAATGGAGACAGAGAAGAGGAACCAGTCTGGTACAGTAATTCAGTAATGGAGACAGAGAGGAGGAACCAGTCTGGTACAGTCATTCAGTAATGGAGACAGAGAGGAGGAACCAGTCTGGTACAGTAATTCAGTAATGGAGTCAGAGAGGAGGAACCAGTCTTGTACAGTAATTCAGTAATGGAGACAGAGAGGAGGAACCAGTCTGGTACAGTAATTCAGTAATGGAGACAGAGAGGAGGAACCAGTCTGGTACAGTAATTCAGTAATGGAGACAGAGAGGAGGAACCAGTCTGGTACAGTAATTCAGTAATAGAGACAGAGAGGAGGAACCAGTCTTGTACAGTAATTCAGTAATGGAGACAGAGAGGAGGAACCAGTCTGGTACAGTAATTCAGTAATGGAGACAGAGAGGAGGAACCAGTCTGGTACAGTAATTCAGTAATGGAGTCAGAGAGGAGGAACCAGTCTGGTACAGTAATTCAGTAATGGAGACAGAGAGGAGAAACCAGTCTGGTACAGTAATTCAGTAATGGAGACAGAGAGGAGGAACCAGTCTGGTACAGTAATTCAGTAATGGAGTCAGAGAGCAGGAACCAGTCTGGTACAGTAATTCAGTAATGGAGACAGAGCAGAGGAACCAGTCTGGTACAGTCATTCAGTAATGGAGACAGAGAGGAGGAACCAGTCTGGTACAGTAATTCAGCAATGGAGTCAGAAAGGAGGAACCAGTCTGGTACAGTCATGCAGTAATGGAGACAGAGAGGAGGAACCAGTCTGGTACAGTCATTCAGTAATGGAGTCAGAGAGGAGGAACCAGTCTGGTACAGTCATGCAGTAATGGAGACAGATAGGAGGAACCAGTCTGGTACAGTCATTCAGTAATGGAGTCAGAGAGGAAGAACCAGTCTGGTACATTCATTCAGTAATGAAGACAGAGAGGAGGAACCAGTCTGGAACAGTAATTCAGTAATGGAGGCAGAGAGGAGGAACCAGTCTGGTACAGTCATTCAGTAATGGAGACAGAGAGGAGGCACCAGTCTGGTACAGTCATTCAGTAACAGAGTCAGAGAGGAGGAACCAGTCTGGTACAGTAATTCAGTAATGGAGACAGAGAAGAGGAACCAGTCTGGTACAGTAATTCAGTAATGGAGACAGAGAGGAGGAACCAGTCTGGTACAGTCATTCAGTAATGGAGACAGAGAGGAGGAACCAGTCTGGTACAGTCATTCAGTAATGGAGACAGAGAAGAGGAACCAGTCTGGTACAGTAATTCAGTAATGGAGACAGAGAGGAGGAACCAGTCTGGTACAGTCATTCAGTAATGGAGACAGAGAGGAGGAACCAGTTTGGTACAGTAATTCAGTAATAGAGACAGAGAGGAGGAACCAGTCTGGTACAGTAATTCAGTAATGGAGTCAGAGAGGAGGAACCAGTCTGGTACAGTAATTCAGTAATGGAGACAGAGAGGAGGAACCAGTCTGGTACAGTAATTCAGTAATAGAGACAGAGAGGAGGAACCAGTCTTGTACAGTAATTCAGTAATGGAGACAGAGAGGAGGAACCAGTCTGGTACAGTAATTCAGTAATGGAGACAGAGAGGAGGAACCAGTCTGGTACAGTAATTCAGTAATGGAGTCAGAGAGGAGGAACCAGTCTGGTACAGTAATTCAGTAATGGAGACAGAGAGGAGAAACCAGTCTGGTACAGTAATTCAGTAATGGAGACAGAGAGGAGGAACCAGTCTGGTACAGTCATTCAGTAATGGAGTCAGAGAGCAGGAACCAGTCTGGTACAGTAATTCAGTAATGGAGACAGAGCAGAGGAACCAGTCTGGTACAGTCATTCAGTAATGGAGACAGAGAGGAGGAACCAGTCTGGTACAGTCATTTAGTAATGGAGACAGAGAGGAGGAACCAGTCTGGTACAGTAATTCAGCAATGGAGTCAGAAAGGAGGAACCAGTCTGGTACAGTCATGCAGTAATGGAGACAGAGAGGAGGAACCAGTCTGGTACAGTCATTCAGTAATGGAGTCAGAGAGGAGGAACCAGTCTGGTACAGTCATGCAGTAATGGAGACAGATAGGAGGAACCAGTCTGGTACAGTCATTCAGTAATGGAGTCAGAGAGGAGGAACCAGTCTGGTACATTCATTCAGTAATGAAGACAGAGAGGAGGAACCAGTCTGGAACAGTAATTCAGTAATGGAGGCAGAGAGGAGGAACCAGTCTGGTACAGTCATTCAGTAATGGAGACAGAGAGGAGGCACCAGTCTGGTACAGTCATTCAGTAACAGAGTCAGAGAGGAGGAACCAGTCTGGTACAGTAATTCAGTAATGGAGACAGAGAAGAGGAACCAGTCTGGTACAGTAATTCAGTAATGGAGACAGAGAGGAGGAACCAGTCTGGTACAGTCATTCAGTAATGGAGACAGAGAGGAGGAACCAGTCTGGTACAGTCATTCAGTAATGGAGACAGAGAAGAGGAACCAGTCTGGTACAGTAATTCAGTAATGGAGACAGAGAGGAGGAACCAGTCTGGTACAGTCATTCAGTAATGGAGACAGAGAGGAGGAACCAGTCTGGTACAGTAATTCTGTAATGGAGTGTACAGTCATTCAGTAATAGAGACAGAGAGGAGGAACCAGTCTGGTACAGTCATTCAGTAATGGTGTCAGAGAGGTGGAACCAGTCTGGTACAGTCATTCAGTAATGGAGACAGAGAGGAGGAACCAGTCTGGTACAGTAATTCAGTAATGGAGTCAGAGAGGAGGAACCAGTTTGGTACAGTAATTCAGTAATAGAGACAGAGAGGAGGAACCAGTCTGGAACAGTAATTCAGTAATGGAGGCAGAGAGGAGGAACCAGTCTGGTACAGTCATTCAGTAATGGAGACAGAGAGGAGGAACCAGTCTGGTACAGTCATTCAGTAATGGAGACAAAGAGGAGGAACCAGTCTGGTACAGTCATTCAGTAATGGAGTCAGAGAGGAGGCACCAGTCTGGTACAGTCATTCAGTAATGGAGACAGAGAAGAGGAACCAGTCTGGTACAGTAATTCAGTAATGGAGACAGAGAGGAGGAACCAGTCTGGTACAGTCATTCAGTAATGGAGACAGAGAGGAGGAACCAGTCTGGTACAGTAATTCAGTAATGGAGTGTACAGTCATTCAGTAATAGAGACAGAGAGGAGGAACCAGTCTGGTACAGTCATTCAGTAATGGTGTCAGAGAGGTGGAACCAGTCTGGTACAGTCATTCAGTAATGGAGACAGAGAGGAGGAACCAGTCTGGTACAGTAATTCAGTAATGGAGTCAGAGAGGAGGAACCAGTTTGGTACAGTAATTCAGTAATAGAGACAGAGAGGAGGAACCAGTCTGGTACAGTAATTCAGTAATGGAGTCAGAGAGGAGGAACCAGTCTGGTACAGTCATTCAGTAATGGAGTCAGAGAGGAGGAACCGGTCTGGTACAGTAATTCAGTAATGGTGTCAGAGAGGAGGAACCAGTCTGGTACAGTCATTCAGTAATGGAGACAGAGAGGAGGAACCAGTCTGGTACAGTCATTCAGTAATGGAGACAGAGAGGAGGAACCAGTCTGGTACAGTAATTCAGTAATGGAGTCAGAGAGGAGGAACCGGTCTGGTATAGTCATTCAGTAATAGAGTCAGAGAGGAGGAACCGGTCTGGTACAGTAATTCAGTAATGGAGACAGAGAGCAGGAACCAGTCTGGTACAGTAATTCAGTAATGGAGACAGAGAGGAGGAACCAGTCTGGTACAGTAATTCAGTAATGGAGACAGAGAGGAGGAACCAGTCTGGTACAGTCATTCAGTAATAGAGACAGAGAAGAGGAACCAGTCTGGTACAGTAATTCAGTAATGGAGACAGATTGGAGGAACCAGTCTGGTACAGTAATTCAGTAATGGAGACATAGAGGAGGAACCAGTCTGGTACAGTCATTCAGTAATTGAGACAGAGAGGAGGAACCAGTCTTGTACAGTAATTCAGTAATGGAGACAGAGAGGAGGAACCAGTCTGGTACAGTAATTCAGTAATGGAGACAGAGAGGAGGAACCAGTCTGGTACAGTAATTCAGTAATGGAGACAGATTGGAGGAACCAGTCTGGTACAGTAATTCAGTAATGGAGACATAGAGGAGGAACCAGTCTGGTACAGTCATTCAGTAATTGAGACAGAGAGGAGGAACCAGTCTTGTACAGTAATTCAGTAATGGAGACAGAGAGGAGGAACCAGTCTGGTACAGTAATTCAGTAATGGAGACAGAGAGGAGGAACCAGTCTGGTACAGTAATTCAGTAATGGAGACAGAGAGGAGGAACCAGTCTGGTACAGTAATTCAGTAATAGAGACAGAGAGGAGGAACCAGTCTTGTACAGTAATTCAGTAATGGAGACAGAGAGGAGGAACCAGTCTGGTACAGTAATTCAGTAATGGAGACAGAGAGGAGGAACCAGTCTGGTACAGTAATTCAGTAATGGAGTCAGAGAGGAGGAACCAGTCTGGTACAGTAATTCAGTAATGGAGACAGAGAGGAGAAACCAGTCTGGTACAGTAATTCAGTAATGGAGACAGAGAGGAGGAACCAGTCTGGTACAGTAATTCAGTAATGGAGTCAGAGAGCAGGAACCAGTCTGGTACAGTAATTCAGTAATGGAGACAGAGCAGAGGAACCAGTCTGGTACAGTCATTCAGTAATGGAGACAGAGAGGAGGAACCAGTCTGGTACAGTAATTCAGCAATGGAGTCAGAAAGGAGGAACCAGTCTGGTACAGTCATGCAGTAATGGAGACAGAGAGGAGGAACCAGTCTGGTACAGTCATTCAGTAATGGAGTCAGAGAGGAGGAACCAGTCTGGTACAGTCATGCAGTAATGGAGACAGATAGGAGGAACCAGTCTGGTACAGTCATTCAGTAATGGAGTCAGAGAGGAAGAACCAGTCTGGTACATTCATTCAGTAATGAAGACAGAGAGGAGGAACCAGTCTGGAACAGTAATTCAGTAATGGAGGCAGAGAGGAGGAACCAGTCTGGTACAGTCATTCAGTAATGGAGACAGAGAGGAGGCACCAGTCTGGTACAGTCATTCAGTAACAGAGTCAGAGAGGAGGAACCAGTCTGGTACAGTAATTCAGTAATGGAGACAGAGAAGAGGAACCAGTCTGGTACAGTAATTCAGTAATGGAGACAGAGAGGAGGAACCAGTCTGGTACAGTCATTCAGTAATGGAGACAGAGAGGAGGAACCAGTCTGGTACAGTCATTCAGTAATGGAGACAGAGAAGAGGAACCAGTCTGGTACAGTAATTCAGTAATGGAGACAGAGAGGAGGAACCAGTCTGGTACAGTCATTCAGTAATGGAGACAGAGAGGAGGAACCAGTCTGGTACAGTAATTCAGTAATGGAGTCAGAGAGGAGGAACCAGTTTGGTACAGTAATTCAGTAATAGAGACAGAGAGGAGGAACCAGGCTGGTACAGTAATTCAGTAATGGAGTCAGAGAGGAGGAACCAGTCTGGTACAGTCATTCAGTAATGGAGTCAGAGAGGAGGAACCGGTCTGGTACAGTAATTCAGTAATGGTGTCAGAGAGGAGGAACCAGTCTGGTACAGTAATTCAGTAATGGAGACAGAGAGGAGGAACCGGTCTGGTACAGTAATTCAGTAATGGAGTCAGAGAGGAGGAACCGGTCTGGTACAGTAATTCAGTAATGGAGACAGAGAGGAGGAACCAGTCTGGTACAGTAATTCAGTAATGGAGACAGAGAGGAGAAACCAGTCTGGTACAGTAATTCAGTAATGGAGACAGAGCAGAGGAACCAGTCTGGTACAGTCATTCAGTAATGGAGACAGAGAGGAGGAACCAGTCTGGTACAGTCATTCAGTAATGGAGACAGAGAGGAGGAACCAGTCTGGTACAGTAATTCAGTAATGGAGACAGAGAGGAGGAACCAGTCTGGTACAGTAATTCAGTAATGGAGTCAGAGAGGAGGAACCAGTCTGGTACAGTAATTCAGTAATGGAGACAGAGAGGAGAAACCAGTCTGGTACAGTAATTCAGTAATGGAGACAGAGAGGAGGAACCAGTCTGGTACAGTAATTCAGTAATGGAGACAGAGAGGAGGAACCAGTCTGGTACAGTAATTCAGTAATGGAGTCAGAGAGCAGGAACCAGTCTGGTACAGTAATTCAGTAATGGAGATAGAGCAGAGGAACCAGTCTGGTACAGTCATTCAGTAATGGAGACAGAGAGGAGGAACCAGTCTGGTACAGTCATTCAGTAATGGATACAGAGAGAAGGAACCAGTCTGGTACAGTAATTCAGCAATGGAGTCAGAAAGGAGGAACCAGTCTGGTACAGTCATGCAGTAATGGAGACAGAGAGGAGGAACCAGTCTGGTACAGTCATTCAGTAATGGAGTCAGAGAGGAGGAACCAGTCTGGTACAGTCATTCAGTAATGAAGACAGAGAGGAGGAACCAGTCTGGAACAGTAATTCAGTAATGGAGGCAGAGAGGAGGAACCCGTCTGGTAAAGTCATTCAGTAATGGAGACAGAGAGGAGGAACCAGTCTGGTACAGTCATTCAGTAATGGAGACAGAGAGGAGGAACCAGTCTGGTACAGTCATTCAGTAATGGAGACAGAGAGGAGGAACCAGTCTGGTACAGTCATGCAGTAATGGAGACAGATAGGAGGAACCAGTCTGGTACAGTCATTCAGTAATGGAGTCAGAGAGGAAGAACCAGTCTGGTACATTCATTCAGTAATGAAGACAGAGAGGAGGAACCAGTCTGGAACAGTAATTCAGTAATGGAGGCAGAGAGGAGGAACCAGTCTGGTACAGTCATTCAGTAATGGAGACAGAGAGGAGGCACCAGTCTGGTACAGTCATTCAGTAACAGAGTCAGAGAGGAGGAACCAGTCTGGTACAGTAATTCAGTAATGGAGACAGAGAAGAGGAACCAGTCTGGTACAGTAATTCAGTAATGGAGACAGAGAGGAGGAACCAATCTGGTACAGTCATTCAGTAATGGAGACAGAGAGGAGGAACCAGTCTGGTACAGTCATTCAGTAATGGAGACAGAGAAGAGGAACCAGTCTGGTACAGTAATTCAGTAATGGAGACAGAGAGGAGGAACCAGTCTGGTACAGTCATTCAGTAATGGAGACAGAGAGGAGGAACCAGTCTGGTACAGTAATTCTGTAATGGAGTGTACAGTCATTCAGTAATAGAGACAGAGAGGAGGAACCAGTCTGGTACAGTCATTCAGTAATGGTGTCAGAGAGGTGGAACCAGTCTGGTACAGTCATTCAGTAATGGAGACAGAGAGGAGGAACCAGTCTGGTACAGTAATTCAGTAATGGAGTCAGAGAGGAGGAACCAGTTTGGTACAGTAATTCAGTAATAGAGACAGAGAGGAGGAACCAGTCTGGTACAGTAATTCAGTAATGGAGTCAGAGAGGAGGAACCAGTCTGGTACAGTCATTCAGTAATGGAGTCAGAGAGGAGGAACCGGTCTGGTACAGTAATTCAGTAATGGTGTCAGAGAGGAGGAACCAGTCTGGTACAGTAATTCAGTAATGGAGACAGAGAGGAGGAACCGGTCTGGTACAGTAATTCAGTAATGGAGTCAGAGAGGAGGAACCGGTCTGGTACAGTAATTCAGTAATGGAGACAGAGAGGAGGAACCAGTCTGGTACAGTAATTCAGTAATGGAGACAGAGAGGAGGAACCAGTCTGGTACAGTAATTCAGTAATGGAGACAGAGAGGAGGAACCAGTCTGGTACAGTCATTCAGTAATAGAGACAGAGAAGAGGAACCAGTCTTGAACAGTAATTCAGTAATGGAGACAGAGAGGAGGAACCAGTCTGGTACAGTAATTCAGTAATGGAGACAGAGAGCAGGAACCAGTCTGGTACAGTAATTCAGTAATGGAGACAGAGAGGAGGAACCAGTCTGGTACAGTCATTCAGTAATGGAGACAGAGAGGAGGAACCAGTCTTGTACAGTAATTCAGTAATGGAGACAGAGAGGAGGAACCAGTCTGGTACAGTAATTCAGTAATGGAGACAGAGAGGAGGAACCAGTCTGGTACAGTAATTCAGTAATGGAGACAGAGAGGAGGAACCAGTCTGGTACAGTAATTCAGTAATGGAGACAGAGAGGAGGAACCAGTCTGGTACAGTAATTCAGTAATAGAGACAGAGAGGAGGAACCAGTCTTGTACAGTAATTCAGTAATGGAGACAGAGAGGAGGAACCAGTCTGGTACAGTAATTCAGTAATGGAGACAGAGAGGAGGAACCAGTCTGGTACAGTAATTCAGTAATGGAGTCAGAGAGGAGGAACCAGTCTGGTACAGTAATTCAGTAATGGAGACAGAGAGGAGAAACCAGTCTGGTACAGTAATTCAGTAATGGAGACAGAGAGGAGGAACCAGTCTGGTACAGTAATTCAGTAATGGAGACAGAGAGGAGGAACCAGTCTGGTACAGTAATTCAGTAATGGAGTCAGAGAGCAGGAACCAGTCTGGTACAGTAATTCAGTAATGGAGACAGAGCAGAGGAACCAGTCTGGTACAGTCATTCAGTAATGGAGACAGAGAGGAGGAACCAGTCTGGTACAGTCATTCAGTAATGGATACAGAGAGGAGGAACCAGTCTGGTACAGTAATTCAGCAATGGAGTCAGAAAGGAGGAACCAGTCTGGTACAGTCATGCAGTAATGGAGACAGAGAGGAGGAACCAGTCTGGTACAGTCATTCAGTAATGGAGTCAGAGAGGAGGAACCAGTCTGGTACAGTCATTCAGTAATGAAGACAGAGAGGAGGAACCAGTCTGGAACAGTAATTCAGTAATGGAGGCAGAGAGGAGGAACCCGTCTGGTAAAGTCATTCAGTAATGGAGACAGAGAGGAGGAACCAGTCTGGTACAGTCATTCAGTAATGGAGACAGAGAGGAGGAACCAGTCTGGTACAGTCATTCAGTAATGGAGACAGAGAGGAGGAACCAGTCTGGTACAGTCATTCAGTAATGGAGACAGAGAGGAGGAACCAGTCTGGTACAGTCATTCAGTAATGGAGACAGAGAGGAGGAACCAGTCTGGTACAGTCATTCAGTAATGGAGACAGAGAGGAGGAACCAGTCTGGTACAGTCATTCAGTAATGGAGTCAGAGAGGAGGAACCAGTCTGGTACAGTCATTCAGTAATGGAGTCAGAGAGGAGGAACCAGTCTGGTACAGTCATTCAGTAATGGAGTCAGAGAGGAGGAACCAGTCTGGTACAGTCATTCAGTAATGGAGACAGAGAGGAGGAACCAGTCTGGGACAGTCATTCAGTAATGGAGTCAGAGAGCAGGAACCAGTCTGTTACAGTAATTCAGTAATGGAGTCAGAGAGGAGGAACCAGTCTGGTACAGTCATTCAGTAATGGAGACAGAGAGGAGGAACCAGTCTGGTACAGTAATTCAGTAATGGAGTCAGAGAGGAGGAACCAGTCTAGTACAGTCATTCAGTAATGGAGACAGAGAGGAGGAACCAGTCTGGTACAGTCATTCAGTAATGGAGTCAGAGAGGAGGAACCAGTCTGGTACAGTAATTCAGTAATGGAGTCAGAGAGCAGGAACCAGTCTGGTACAGTCATTTAGTAATGGAGACAGAGCAGAGGAACCAGTCTGGTACAGTCATTCAGTAATGGAAACAGAGAGGAGGAACCAGTCTGGTACAGTCATTCAGTAATGGAGTCAGAGAGGAGGAACCAGTCTGGTACAGTCATTCAGTAATGGAGACAGAGAGGAGGAACCAGTCTGGTACAGTCATTAAGTAATGGAGTCAGAGAGGAGGAACCAGTCTGGTACAGTCATGCAGTAATGGAGACAGAGAGGAGGAACCAGTCTGGTACAGTCATTCAGTAATGGAGTCAGAGAGGAGGAACCAGTCTGGTACAGTCATTCAGTAATGAAGACAGAGAGGAGGAACCAGTCTGGAACAGTAATTCAGTAATGGAGGCAGAGAGGAGGAACCAGTCTGGTACAGTCATTCAGTAATGGAGACAAAGAGGAGGAACCAGTCTGGTACAGTCATTCAGTAATGGAGTCAGAGAGGAGGCACCAGTCTGGTACAGTCATTCAGTAACAGAGTCAGAGAGGAGGAACCAGTCTGGTACAGTCATTCAGTAATGGAGACAGAGAGGAGGAACCAGTCTGGTACAGTAATTCAGTAATGGAGTGTACAGTCATTCAGTAATAGAGACAGAGAGGAGGAACCAGTCTGGTACAGTCATTCAGTAATGGTGTCAGAGAGGTGGAACCAGTCTGGTACAGTAATTCAGTAATGGAGTCAGAGAGGAGGAACCCATTTTGGTACAGTAATTCAGTAATAGAGACAGAGAGGAGGAACCAGTCTGGTACAGTAATTCAGTAATGGAGTCAGAGAGGAGGAACCAGTCTGGTACAGTCATTCAGTAATGGAGTCAGAGAGGAGGAACCGGTCTGGTACAGTAATTCAGTAATGGTGTCAGAGAGGAGGAACCAGTCTGGTACAGTCATTCAGTAATGGAGACAGAGAGGAGGAACCAGTCTGGTACAGTCATTCAGTAATGGAGACAGAGAGGAGGAACCGGTCTGGTACAGTAATTCAGTAATGGAGTCAGAAAGGAGGAACCGGTCTGGTATAGTCATTCAGTAATAGAATCAGAGAGGAGGAACCGGTCTGGTACAGTCATTCAGTAATGGAGACAGAGAGGAGGAACCAGTCTGGTACAGTAATTCAGTAATGGAGACAGAGAGGAGGAACCAGTCTGGTACAGTAATTCAGTAATGGAGACAGAGAGGAGGAACCAGTCTGGTACAGTAATTCAGTAATGGAGACAGAGAGGAGGAACCAGTCTGGTACAGTCATTCAGTAATGGAGACAGAGAGGAGGAACCAGTCTTGTACAGTAATTCAGTAATGGAGACAGAGAGGAGGAACCAGTCTGGTACAGTTATTCAGTAATGGAGTCAGAGAGGAGGAACCAGTCTGGTACAGTAATTCAGTAATGGAGACAGAGAGGAGGAATCAGTCTGGTACAGTTATTCATTAATGGAGTCAGAGAGGAGGAACCAGTCTGGTACAGTAATTCAGTAATGGAGACAGAGAGGAGGAACCAGTCTGGTACAGTCATTCAGTAATGGAGTCAGAGAGGAGGAACCAGTCTGGTACAGTAATTCAGTAATGGAGACAGAGAGGAGGAACCAGTCTGGTACAGTAATTCAGTAATGGAGTGTACAGTCATTCAGTAATAGAGACAGAGAGGAGGAACCAGTCTGGTACAGTCATTCAGTAATGGTGTCAGAGAGGAGGAACCAGTCTGGTACAGTCATTCAGTAATGGACTCAGAGAGGAGGAACCAGTCTGGTACAGTAATTCAGTAATGGAGACAGAGAGGAGGAACCAGTCTGGTACAGTAATTCAGTAATGGAGACAGAGAGGAGAAACCAGTCTGGTACAGTAATTCAGTAATGGAGACAGAGAGGAGGAACCAGTCTGGTACAGTAATTCAGTAATGGAGACAGAGAGGAGGAACCAGTCTGGTACAGTAATTCAGTAATGGAGTCAGAGAGGAGGAACCAGTCTGGTACAGTAATTCAGTAATGGAGACAGAGCAGAGGAACCAGTCTGGTACAGTAATTCAGTAATGGAGACAGAGAGGAGGAACCAGTCTGGTACAGTCATTCAGTAATGGAGACAGAGAGGAGGAACCAGTCTGGTACAGTAATTCAGTAATGGAGACAGAGAGGAGGAACCAGTCTGGTACAGTAATTCAGTAATGGAGTCAGAGAGGAGGAACCAGTCTGGTACAGTAATTCAGTAATGGAGACAGAGCAGAGGAACCAGTCTGGTACAGTCATTCAGTAATGGAGACAGAGAGGAGGAACCAGTCTGGTACAGTCATTCAGTAATGGAGACAGAGAGGAGGAACCAGTCTGGTACAGTAATTCAGTAATGGAGACAGAGAGGAGGAACCAGTCTGGTACAGTCATTCAGTAATGGAGACAGAGAGGAGGAACCAGTCTGGTACAGTCATTCAGTAATGGAGTCAGAGAGGAGGAACCAGTCTGGTACAGTCATTCAGTAATGGAGTCAGAGAGGAGGAACCAGTCTGGTACAGTCATTCAGTAATGGAGTCAGAGAGGAGGAACCAGTCTGGTACAGTCATTCAGTAATGGAGACAGAGAGGAGGAACCAGTCTGGGACAGTCATTCAGTAATGGAGTCAGAGAGCAGGAACCAGTCTGTTACAGTAATTCAGTAATGGAGTCAGAGAGGAGGAACCAGTCTGGTACAGTCATTCAGTAATGGAGACAGAGAGGAGGAACCAGTCTGGTACAGTCATTCAGTAATGGAGTCAGAGAGGAGGAACCAGTCTGGTACAGTAATTCAGTAATGGAGTCAGAGAGCAGGAACCAGTCTGGTACAGTCATTTAGTAATGGAGACAGAGCAGAGGAACCAGTCTGGTACAGTCATTCAGTAATGGAAACAGAGAGGAGGAACCAGTCTGGTACAGTCATTCAGTAATGGAGTCAGAGAGGAGGAACCAGTCTGGTACAGTCATTCAGTAATGGAGACAGAGAGGAGGAACCAGTCTGGTACAGTCATTAAGTAATGGAGTCAGAGAGGAGGAACCAGTCTGGTACAGTCATGCAGTAATGGAGACAGAGAGGAGGAACCAGTCTGGTACAGTCATTCAGTAATGGAGTCAGAGAGGAGGAACCAGTCTGGTACAGTCATTCAGTAATGAAGACAGAGAGGAGGAACCAGTCTGGAACAGTAATTCAGTAATGGAGGCAGAGAGGAGGAACCAGTCTGGTACAGTCATTCAGTAATGGAGACAAAGAGGAGGAACCAGTCTGGTACAGTCATTCAGTAATGGAGTCAGAGAGGAGGCACCAGTCTGGTACAGTCATTCAGTAACAGAGTCAGAGAGGAGGAACCAGTCTGGTACAATCATTCAGTCATGGAGACAGAGAAGAGGAACCAGTCTGGTACAGTCATTCAGTAATGGAGACAGAGAGGAGGAACCAGTCTGGTACAGTAATTCAGTAATGGAGACAGAGAGGAGGAACCAGTCTGGTACAGTTATTCAGTAATGGAGTCAGAGAGGAGGAACCAGTCTGGTACAGTAATTCAGTAATGGAGACAGAGAGGAGGAATCAGTCTGGTACAGTCATTCAGTAATGGAGTCAGAGAGGAGGAACCAGTCTGGTACAGTAATTCAGTAATGGAGACAGAGAGGAGGAACCAGTCTGGTACAGTCATTCAGTAATGGAGTCAGAGAGGAGGAACCAGTCTGGTACAGTAATTCAGTAATGGAGACAGAGAGGAGGAACCAGTCTGGTACAGTAATTCAGTAATGGAGTGTACAGTCATTCAGTAATAGAGACAGAGAGGAGGAACCAGTCTGGTACAGTCATTCAGTAATGGTGTCAGAGAGGAGGAACCAGTCTGGTACAGTCATTCAGTAATGGACTCAGAGAGGAGGAACCAGTCTGGTACAGTAATTCAGTAATGGAGACAGAGAGGAGGAACCAGTCTGGTACAGTAATTCAGTAATGGAGACAGAGAGGAGAAACCAGTCTGGTACAGTAATTCAGTAATGGAGACAGAGAGGAGGAACCAGTCTGGTACAGTAATTCAGTAATGGAGACAGAGAGGAGGAACCAGTCTGGTACAGTAATTCAGTAATGGAGTCAGAGAGGAGGAACCAGTCTGGTACAGTAATTCAGTAATGGAGACAGAGCAGAGGAACCAGTCTGGTACAGTCATTCAGTAATGGAGACAGAGAGGAGGAACCAGTCTGGTACAGTCATTCAGTAATGGAGACAGAGAGGAGGAACCAGTCTGGTACAGTAATTCAGCAATGGAGTCAGAAAGGAGGAACCAGTCTGGTACAGTCATGCAGTAATGGAGACAGAGAGGAGGAACCAGTCTGGTACAGTCATTCAGTAATGAAGACAGAGAGGAGGAACCAGTCTGGAACAGTAATTCAGTAATGGAGGCAGAGAGGAGGAACCAGTCTGGTAAAGTCATTCAGTAATGGAGACAGAGAGGAGGAACCAGTCTGGTACAGTCATTCAGTAATGGAGACAAAGAGGAGGAACCAGTCTGGTACAGTCATTCAGTAATGGAGACAGAGAGGAGGAACCAGTCTGGTACAGTCATTAAGTAATGGAGACAGAGAGGAGGAACCAGTCTGGTACAGTAATTCAGTAATGGAGACAGAGAGGAGGAACCAGTCTGGAACAGTAATTCAGTAATGGAGGCAGAGAGGAGGAACCAGTCTGGTAAAGTCATTCAGTAATGGAGACAGAGAGGAGGAACCAGTCTGGTACAGTCATTCAGTAATGGAGACAAAGAGGAGGAACCAGTCTGGTACAGTCATTCAGTAATGGAGACAGAGAGGAGGAACCAGTCTGGTACAGTCATTAAGTAATGGAGACAGAGAGGAGGAACCAGTCTGGTACAGTAATTCAGTAATGGAGACAGAGAGGAGGAACCAGTCTGGTACAGTCATTCAGTAATGGAGACAGAGAGGAGGAACCAGTCTGGTACAGTAATTCAGTAATGGAGTGTACAGTTATTCAGTAATAGAGACAGAGAGGAGGAACCAGTCTGGTACAGTCATTCAGTAATGGTGTCAGAGAGGTGGAACCAGTCTGGTACAGTCATTCAGTAATGGAGACAGAGAGGAGGAACCAGTCTGGTACAGTAATTCAGTAATGGAGTCAGAGAGGAGGAACCAGTTTGGTACAGTAATTCAGTAATAGAGACAGAGAGGAGGAACCAGTCTGGTACAGTAATTCAGTAATGGAGTCAGAGAGGAGGAACCAGTCTGGTACAGTCATTCAGTAATGGAGACAGAGAGGAGGAACCAGTCTGGTACAGTAATTCAGTAATGGAGTCAGAGAGGAGGAACCAGTTTGGTACAGTAATTCAGTAATAGAGACAGAGAGGAGGAACCAGTCTGGTACAGTAATTCAGTAATGGAGTCAGAGAGGAGGAACCAGTCTGGTACAGTCATTCAGTAATGGATTCAGAGAGGAGGAACCCGTCTGGTACAGTAATTCAGTAATGGTGTCAGAGAGGAGGAACCAGTCTGGTACAGTCATTCAGTAATGGAGACAGAGAGGAGGAACCAGTCTGGTACAGTAATTCAGTAATGGAGACAGAGAGGAGGAACCGGTCTGGTACAGTAATTCAGTAATGGAGTCAGAGAGGAGGAACCGGTCTGGTACAGTAATTCAGTAATGGAGACAGAGAGGAGGAACCAGTCTGGTACAGTAATTCAGTAATGGAGACAGAGAGGAGGAACCAGTCTGGTACAGTCATTCAGTAATAGAGACAGAGAAGAGGAACCAGTCTTGAACAGTAATTCAGTAATGGAGACAGAGAGGAGGAACCAGTCTGGTACAGTAATTCAGTAATGGAGACAGAGAGGAGGAACCAGTCTGGTACAGTAATTCAGTAATGGAGACAGAGAGGAGGAACCAGTCTGGTACAGTCATTCAGTAATGGAGACAGAGAGGAGGAACCAGTCTTGTACAGTAATTCAGTAATGGAGACAGAGAGGAGGAACCAGTCTGGTACAGTAATTCAGTAATGGAGACAGAGAGGAGGAACCAGTCTGGTACAGTAATTCAGTAATGGAGACAGAGAGGAGGAACCAGTCTGGTACAGTTATTCAGTAATAGAGACAGAGAGGAGGAACCAGTCTGGTACAGTCATTCAGTAATGGAGACAGAGAGGAGGAACCAGTCTGGTACAGTAATTCAGTAATGGAGACAGAGAGGAGGAACCAGTCTGGTACAGTAATTCAGTAATGGAGTCAGAGAGGAGGAACCAGTCTGGTACAGTAATTCAGTAATGGAGACAGAGAGGAGGAACCAGTCTGGTACAGTAATTCAGTAATGGAGACAGAGAGGAGAAACCAGTCTGGTACAGTAATTCAGTAATGGAGACAGAGAGGAGGAACCAGTCTGGTACAGTAATTCAGTAATGGAGACAGAGAGGAGGAACCAGTCTGGTACAGTAATTCAGTAATGGAGTCAGAGAGCAGGAACCAGTCTGGTACAGTAATTCAGTAATGGAGACAGAGCAGAGGAACCAGTCTGGTACAGTCATTCAGTAATGGAGACAGAGAGGAGGAACCAGTCTGGTACAGTCATTCAGTAATGGATACAGAGAGGAGGAACCAGTCTGGTACAGTAATTCAGCAATGGAGTCAGAAAGGAGGAACCAGTCTGGTACAGTCATGCAGTAATGGAGACAGAGAGGAGGAACCAGTCTGGTACAGTCATTCAGTAATGGAGTCAGAGAGGAGGAACCAGTCTGGTACAGTCATTCAGTAATGAAGACAGAGAGGAGGAACCAGTCTGGAACAGTAATTCAGTAATGGAGGCAGAGAGGAGGAACCCGTCTGGTAAAGTCATTCAGTAATGGAGACAGAGAGGAGGAACCAGTCTGGTACAGTCATTCAGTAATGGAGACAGAGAGGAGGAACCAGTCTGGTACAGTCATTCAGTAATGGAGACAGAGAGGAGGAACCAGTCTGGTACAGTCATTCAGTAATGGAGACAGAGAGGAGGAACCAGTCTGGTACAGTCATTCAGTAATGGAGACAGAGAGGAGGAACCAGTCTGGTACAGTCATTCAGTAATGGAGACAGAGAGGAGGAACCAGTCTGGTACAGTCATTCAGTAATGGAGTCAGAGAGGAGGAACCAGTCTGGTACAGTCATTCAGTAATGGAGTCAGAGAGGAGGAACCAGTCTGGTACAGTCATTCAGTAATGGAGTCAGAGAGGAGGAACCAGTCTGGTACAGTCATTCAGTAATGGAGACAGAGAGGAGGAACCAGTCTGGGACAGTCATTCAGTAATGGAGTCAGAGAGCAGGAACCAGTCTGTTACAGTAATTCAGTAATGGAGACAGAGCAGAGGAACCAGTCTGGTACAGTCATTCAGTAATGGAGTCAGAGAGGAGGAACCAGTCTGGTACAGTAATTCAGTAATGGAGTCAGAGAGGAGGAACCAGTCTGGTACAGTCATTCAGTAATGGAGACAGAGAGGAGGAACCAGTCTGGTACAGTAATTCAGTAATGGAGTCAGAGAGGAGGAACCAGTCTAGTACAGTCATTCAGTAATGGAGACAGAGAGGAGGAACCAGTCTGGTACAGTCATTCAGTAATGGAGTCAGAGAGGAGGAACCAGTCTGGTACAGTAATTCAGTAATGGAGTCAGAGAGGAGGAACCAGTCTGGTACAGTAATTCAGTAATGGAGACAGAGAGGAGGAACCAGTCTGGTACAGTAATTCAGTAATGGAGACAGAGAGGAGGAACCAGTCTGGTACAGTAATTCAGTAATGGAGTCAGAGAGCAGGAACCAGTCTGGTACAGTCATTTAGTAATGGAGACAGAGCAGAGGAACCAGTCTGGTACAGTCATTCAGTAATGGAAACAGAGAGGAGGAACCAGTCTGGTACAGTCATTCAGTAATGGAGTCAGAGAGGAGGAACCAGTCTGGTACAGTCATTCAGTAATGGAGACAGAGAGGAGGAACCAGTCTGGTACAGTCATGCAGTAATGGAGACAGAGAGGAGGAACCAGTCTGGTACAGTCATTCAGTAATGGAGTCAGAGAGGAGGAACCAGTCTGGTACAGTCATTCAGTAATGAAGACAGAGAGGAGGAACCAGTCTGGAACAGTAATTCAGTAATGGAGGCAGAGAGGAGGAACCAGTCTGGTACAGTCATTCAGTAATGGAGACAAAGAGGAGGAACCAGTCTGGTACAGTCATTCAGTAATGGAGTCAGAGAGGAGGCACCAGTCTGGTACAGTCATTCAGTAACAGAGTCAGAGACGATGGAACCAGTATGGTACAGTCATTCAGTAATGGAGACAGAGAAGAGGAACCAGTCTGGTACAGTCATTCAGTAATGGAGACAGAGAGGAGGAACCAGTCTGGTACAGTAATTCAGTAATGGAGTCAGAGAGGAGAAACCAGTCTGGTACAGTAATTCAGTAATGGAGTGTACAGTCATTCAGTAATAGAGACAGAGAGGAGGAACCAGTCTGGTACAGTCATTCAGTAATGGTGTCAGAGAGGTGGAACCAGTCTGGTACAGTCATTCAGTAATGGAGACAGAGAGGAGGAACCAGTCTGGTACAGTCATTCAGTAATGGAGTCAGAGAGGAGGAACCAGTTTGGTACAGTAATTCAGTAATAGAGACAGAGAGGAGGAACCAGTCTGGTACAGTAATTCAGTAATGGAGTCAGAGAGGAGGAACCAGTCTGGTACAGTCATTCAGTAATGGAGTCAGAGAGGAGGAACCGGTCTGGTACAGTAATTCAGTAATGGTGTCAGAGAGGAGGAACCAGTCTGGTACAGTCATTCAGTAATGGAGACAGAGAGGAGGAACCAGTCTGGTACAGTAATTCAGTAATAGAGACAGAGAGGAGGAACCGGTCTGGTACAGTAATTCAGTAATGGAGTCAGAAAGGAGGAACCGGTCTGGTATAGTCATTCAGTAATAGAGTCAGAGAGGAGGAACCGGTCTGGTACAGTCATTCAGTAATGGAGACAGAGAGGAGGAACCAGTCTGGTACAGTAATTCAGTAATGGAGACAGAGAGGAGGAACCAGTCTGGTACAGTAATTCAGTAATGGAGACAGAGAGGAGGAACCAGTCTGGTACAGTAATTCAGTAATGGAGACAGAGAGGAGGAACCAGTCTGGTACAGTCATTCAGTAATGGAGACAGAGAGGAGGAACCAGTCTTGTACAGTAATTCAGTAATGGAGACAGAGAGGAGGAACCAGTCTGGTACAGTAATTCAGTAATGGAGACAGAGAGGAGGAACCAGTCTGGTACAGTCATTCAGTAATAGAGACAGAGAAGAGGAACCAGTCTTGAACAGTAATTCAGTAATGGAGACAGAGAGGAGGAACCAGTCTGGTACAGTAATTCAGTAATGGAGACAGAGAGGAGGAACCAGTCTGGTACAGTAATTCAGTAATGGAGACAGAGAGGAGGAACCAGTCTGGTACAGTCATTCAGTAATGGAGACAGAGAGGAGGAACCAGTCTTGTACAGTAATTCAGTAATGGAGACAGAGAGGAGGAACCAGTCTGGTACAGTAATTCAGTAATGGAGACAGAGAGGAGGAACCAGTCTGGTACAGTAATTCAGTAATGGAGACAGAGAGGAGGAACCAGTCTGGTACAGTAATTCAGTAATGGAGACAGAGAGGAGGAACCAGTCTGGTACAGTCATTCAGTAATAGAGACAGAGAGGAGGAACCAGTCTTGTACAGTAATTCAGTAATGGAGACAGAGAGGAGGAACCAGTCTGGTACAGTAATTCAGTAATGGAGACAGAGAGGAGGAACCAGTCTGATACAGTAATTCAGTAATGGAGTCAGAGAGCAGGAACCAGTCTGGTACAGTAATTCAGTAATGGAGACAGAGAGGAGGAACCAGTCTGGTACAGTAATTCAGTAATGGAGACAGAGAGGAGAAACCAGTCTGGTACAGTAATTCAGTAATGGAGACAGAGAGGAGGAACCAGTCTGGTACAGTAATTCAGTAATGGAGACAGAGAGGAGGAACCAGTCTTGTACAGTAATTCAGTAATGGAGTCAGAGAGCAGGAACCAGTCTGGTACAGTAATTCAGTAATGGAGACAGAGCAGAGGAACCAGTCTGGTACAGTCATTCAGTAATGGAGACAGAGAGGAGGAACCAGTCTGGTACAGTCATTCAGTAATGGATACAGAGAGGAGGAACCAGTCTGGTACAGTAATTCAGCAATGGAGTCAGAAAGGAGGAACCAGTCTGGTACAGTCATGCAGTAATGGAGACAGAGAGGAGGAACCAGTCTGGTACAGTAATTCAGTAATGGAGGCAGAGAGGAGGAACCCGTCTGGTAAAGTCATTCAGTAATGGAGACAGAGAGGAGGAACCAGTCTGGTACAGTCATTCAGTAATGGAGACAGAGAGGAGGAACCAGTCTGGTACAGTCATTCAGTAATGAAGACAGAGAGGAGGAACCAGTCTGGAACAGTAATTCAGTAATGGAGGCAGAGAGGAGGAACCCGTCTGGTAAAGTCATTCAGTAATGGAGACAGAGAGGAGGAACCAGTCTGGTACAGTCATTCAGTAATGGAGACAGAGAGGAGGAACCAGTCTGGTACAGTCATTCAGTAATGGAGACAGAGAGGAGGAACCAGTCTGGTACAGTCATTCAGTAATGGAGACAGAGAGGAGGAACCAGTCTGGTACAGTCATTCAGTAATGGAGACAGAGAGGAGGAACCAGTCTGGTACAGTCATTCAGTAATGGAGACAGAGAGGAGGAACCAGTCTGGTACAGTCATTCAGTAATGGAGTCAGAGAGGAGGAACCAGTCTGGTACAGTCATTCAGTAATGGAGTCAGAGAGGAGGAACCAGTCTGGTACAGTCATTCAGTAATGGAGTCAGAGAGGAGGAACCAGTCTGGTACAGTCATTCAGTAATGGAGACAGAGAGGAGGAACCAGTCTGGGACAGTCATTCAGTAATGGAGTCAGAGAGCAGGAACCAGTCTGTTACAGTAATTCAGTAATGGAGACAGAGCAGAGGAACCAGTCTGGTACATTCATTCAGTAATGGAGTCAGAGAGGAGGAACCAGTCTGGTACAGTAATTCAGTAATGGAGTCAGAGAGAAGGAACCAGTCTGGTACAGTCATTCAGTAATGGAGACAGAGAGGAGGAACCAGTCTGGTACAGTCATTCAGTAATGGAGTCAGAGAGGAGGAACCAGTCTGGTACAGTAATTCAGTAATGGAGTCAGAGAGGAGGAACCAGTCTGGTACAGTAATTCAGTAATGGAGAGAGAGAGGAGGAACCAGTCTGGTACAGTCATTCAGTAATGGAGACAGAGAGCAGGAACCAGTCTGGTACAGTCATTCAGTAATGGAGACCGAGAGGAGGAACCAGTCTGGTACAGTAATTCAGTAATGTAGTCAGAGAGGAGGAACCAGTCTGGTACAGTCATTCAGTAATGGAGACAGAGAGGAGGAACCAGTCTTGTACAGTTATTCAGTAATGGAGACAGAGAGGAGGAACCAGTCTGGTACAGTAATTCAGTAATGGAGACAGAGAGGAGGAACCAGTCTGGTACAGTAATTCAGTAATGGAGACAGAGAGGAGGAACCAGTCTGGTACAGTAATTCAGTAATGGAGTCAGAGAGCAGGAACCAGTCTGGTACAGTCATTTAGTAATGGAGACAGTGCAGAGGAACCAGTCTGGTACAGTCATTCAGTAATGGAAACAGAGAGGAGGAACCAGTCTGGTACAGTCATTCAGTAATGGAGTCAGAGAGGAGGAACCAGTCTGGTACAGTCATTCAGTAATGGAGACAGAGAGGATTAACCAGTCTGGTACAGTCATGCAGTAATGGAGACAGAGAGGAGGAACCAGTCTGGTACAGTCATTCAGTAATGGAGTCAGAGAGGAGGAACCAGTCTGGTACAGTCATTCAGTAATGAAGACAGAGAGGAGGAACCAGTCTGGAACAGTAATTCAGTAATGGAGGCAGAGAGGAGGAACCAGTCTGGTACAGTCATTCAGTAATGGAGACAAAGAGGAGGAACCAGTCTGGTACAGTCATTCAGTAATGGAGTCAGAGAGGAGGCACCAGTCTGGTACAGTCATTCAGTAACAGAGTCAGAGACGATGGAACCAGTATGGTACAGTCATTCAGTAATGGAGACAGAGAAGAGGAACCAGTCTGGTACAGTCATTCAGTAATGGAGACAGAGAGGAGGAACCAGTCTGGTACAGTAATTCAGTAATGGAGTCAGAGAGGAGAAACCAGTCTCGTACAGTAATTCAGTAATGGAGTGTACAGTCATTCAGTAATAGAGACAGAGAGGAGGAACCAGTCTGGTACAGTCATTCAGTAATGGTGTCAGAGAGGTGGAACCAGTCTGGTACAGTCATTCAGTAATGGAGACAGAGAGGAGGAACCAATCTGGTACAGTAATTCAGTAATGGAGTCAGAGAGGAGGAACCAGTTTGGTACAGTAATTCAGTAATAGAGACAGAGAGGAGGAACCAGTCTGGTACAGTAATTCAGTAATGGAGTCAGAGAGGAGGAACCAGTCTGGTACAGTCATTCAGTAATGGAGTCAGAGAGGAGGAACCGGTCTGGTACAGTAATTCAGTAATGGTGTCAGAGAGGAGCAACCAGTCTGGTACAGTCATTCAGTAATGGAGACAGAGAGGAGGAACCAGTCTGGTACAGTAATTCAGTAATAGAGACAGAGAGGAGGAACCGGTCTGGTACAGTAATTCAGTAATGGAGTCAGAAAGGAGGAACCGGTCTGGTATAGTCATTCAGTAATAGAGTCAGAGAGGAGGAACCGGTCTGGTACAGTCATTCAGTAATGGAGACAGAGAGGAGGAACCAGTCTGGTACAGTAATTCAGTAATGGAGACAGAGAGGAGGAACCAGTCTGGTACAGTAATTCAGTAATGGAGACAGAGAGGAGGAACCAGTCTGGTACAGTAATTCAGTAATGGAGACAGAGAGGAGGAACCAGTCTGGTACAGTCATTCAGTAATGGAGACAGAGAGGAGGAACCAGTCTTGTACAGTAATTCAGTAATGGAGACAGAGAGGAGGAACCAGTCTGGTACAGTTATTCAGTAATGGAGTCAGAGAGGAGGAACCAGTCTGGTACAGTAATTCAGTAATGGAGACAGAGAGGAGGAATCAGTCTGGTACAGTTATTCAGTAATGGAGTCAGAGAGGAGGAACCAGTCTGGTACAGTAATTCAGTAATGGAGACAGAGAGGAGGAACCAGTCTGGTACAGTCATTCAGTAATGGAGTCAGAGAGGAGGAACCAGTCTGGTACAGTAATTCAGTAATGGAGACAGAGAGGAGGAACCAGTCTGGTACAGTAATTCAGTAATGGAGTGTACAGTCATTCAGTAATAGAGACAGAGAGGAGGAACCAGTCTGGTACAGTCATTCAGTAATGGTGTCAGAGAGGAGGAACCAGTCTGGTACAGTCATTCAGTAATGGACTCAGAGAGGAGGAACCAGTCTGGTACAGTAATTCAGTAATGGAGACAGAGAGGAGGAACCAGTCTGGTACAGTAATTCAGTAATGGAGTCAGAGAGGAGGAACCAGTCTGGTACAGTAATTCAGTAATGGAGACAGAGAGGAGAAACCAGTCTGGTACAGTAATTCAGTAATGGAGACAGAGAGGAGGAACCAGTCTGGTACAGTAATTCAGTAATGGAGACAGAGAGGAGGAACCAGTCTGGTACAGTAATTCAGTAATGGAGTCAGAGAGGAGGAACCAGTCTGGTACAGTAATTCAGTAATGGAGACAGAGCAGAGGAACCAGTCTGGTACAGTCATTCAGTAATGGAGACAGAGAGGAGGAACCAGTCTGGTACAGTCATTCAGTAATGGAGACAGAGAGGAGGAACCAGTCTGGTACAGTAATTCAGCAATGGAGTCAGAAAGGAGGAACCAGTCTGGTACAGTCATGCAGTAATGGAGACAGAGAGAAGGAACCAGTCTGGTACAGTCATTCAGTAATGAAGACAGAGAGGAGGAACCAGTCTGGAACAGTAATTCAGTAATGGAGGCAGAGAGGAGGAACCAGTCTGGTAAAGTCATTCAGTAATGGAGACAGAGAGGAGGAACCAGTCTGGTACAGTCATTCAGTAATGGAGACAAAGAGGAGGAACCAGTCTGGTACAGTCATTCAGTAATGGAGACAGAGAGGAGCAACCAGTCTGGTACAGTCATTCAGTAATGGAGACAGAGAGGAGGAACCAGTCTGGTACAGTCATTCAGTAATGGAGACAGAGAGGAGGAACCAGTCTGGTACAGTCATTCAGTAATGGAGACAGAGAGGAGGAACCAGTCTGGTACAGTCATTCAGTAATGGAGACAGAGAGGAGGAACCAGTCTGGTACAGTCATTCAGTAATGGAGTCAGAGAGGAGGAACCAGTCTGGTACAATCATTCAGTAATGGAGACAGAGAGGAGGAACCAGTCTGGTACAGTCATTCAGTAATGGTGTCAGAGAGGAGGAACCAGTCTGGTACAGTCATTCAGTAATGGAGACAGAGAGGAGGAACCAGTCTGGTACAGTCATTCAGTAATGGAGTCAGAGAGGAGGAACCAGTCTGGTACAGTCATTCAGTAATGGAGACAGAGAGGAGGAACCAGTCTGGTACAGTCATTCAGTAATGGTGTCAGAGAGGAGGAACCAGTCTGGTACAGTCATTCAGTAATGGAGACAGAGAGGAGGAACCAGTCTGGTACAGTCATTCAGTAATGGAGTCAGAGAGGAGGAACCAGTTTGGTACAGTAATTCAGTAATAGAGACAGAGAGGAGGAACCAGTCTGGTACAGTAATTCAGTAATGGAGTCAGAGAGGAGGAACCAGTCTGGTACAGTCATTCAGTAATGGAGTCAGAGAGGAGGAACCGGTCTGGTACAGTAATTCAGTAATGGTGTCAGAGAGGAGGAACCAGTCTGGTACAGTCATTCAGTAATGGAGACAGAGAGGAGGAACCAGTCTGGTACAGTAATTCAGTAATAGAGACAGAGAGGAGGAACCGGTCTGGTACAGTAATTCAGTAATGGAGTCAGAAAGGAGGAACCGGTCTGGTATAGTCATTCAGTAATAGAGTCAGAGAGGAGGAACCGGTCTGGTACAGTCATTCAGTAATGGAGACAGAGAGGAGGAACCAGTCTGGTACAGTAATTCAGTAATGGAGACAGAGAGGAGGAACCAGTCTGGTACAGTAATTCAGTAATGGAGACAGAGAGGAGGAACCAGTCTGGTACAGTAATTCAGTAATGGAGACAGAGAGGAGGAACCAGTCTGGTACAGTCATTCAGTAATGGAGACAGAGAGGAGGAACCAGTCTTGTACAGTAATTCAGTAATGGAGACAGAGAGGAGGAACCAGTCTGGTACAGTAATTCAGTAATGGAGACAGAGAGGAGGAACCAGTCTGGTACAGTCATTCAGTAATAGAGACAGAGAAGAGGAACCAGTCTTGAACAGTAATTCAGTAATGGAGACAGAGAGGAGGAACCAGTCTGGTACAGTAATTCAGTAATGGAGACAGAGAGGAGGAACCAGTCTGGTACAGTAATTCAGTAATGGAGACAGAGAGGAGGAACCAGTCTGGTACAGTCATTCAGTAATGGAGACAGAGAGGAGGAACCAGTCTTGTACAGTAATTCAGTAATGGAGACAGAGAGGAGGAACCAGTCTGGTACAGTAATTCAGTAATGGAGACAGAGAGGAGGAACCAGTCTGGTACAGTAATTCAGTAATGGAGACAGAGAGGAGGAACCAGTCTGGTACAGTAATTCAGTAATGGAGACAGAGAGGAGGAACCAGTCTGGTACAGTCATTCAGTAATAGAGACAGAGAGGAGGAACCAGTCTTGTACAGTAATTCAGTAATGGAGACAGAGAGGAGGAACCAGTCTGGTACAGTAATTCAGTAATGGAGACAGAGAGGAGGAACCAGTCTGATACAGTAATTCAGTAATGGAGTCAGAGAGCAGGAACCAGTCTGGTACAGTAATTCAGTAATGGAGACAGAGAGGAGGAACCAGTCTGGTACAGTAATTCAGTAATGGAGACAGAGAGGAGAAACCAGTCTGGTACAGTAATTCAGTAATGGAGACAGAGAGGAGGAACCAGTCTGGTACAGTAATTCAGTAATGGAGACAGAGAGGAGGAACCAGTCTTGTACAGTAATTCAGTAATGGAGTCAGAGAGCAGGAACCAGTCTGGTACAGTAATTCAGTAATGGAGACAGAGCAGAGGAACCAGTCTGGTACAGTCATTCAGTAATGGAGACAGAGAGGAGGAACCAGTCTGGTACAGTCATTCAGTAATGGATACAGAGAGGAGGAACCAGTCTGGTACAGTAATTCAGCAATGGAGTCAGAAAGGAGGAACCAGTCTGGTACAGTCATGCAGTAATGGAGACAGAGAGGAGGAACCAGTCTGGTACAGTAATTCAGTAATGGAGGCAGAGAGGAGGAACCCGTCTGGTAAAGTCATTCAGTAATGGAGACAGAGAGGAGGAACCAGTCTGGTACAGTCATTCAGTAATGGAGACAGAGAGGAGGAACCAGTCTGGTACAGTCATTCAGTAATGAAGACAGAGAGGAGGAACCAGTCTGGAACAGTAATTCAGTAATGGAGGCAGAGAGGAGGAACCCGTCTGGTAAAGTCATTCAGTAATGGAGACAGAGAGGAGGAACCAGTCTGGTACAGTCATTCAGTAATGGAGACAGAGAGGAGGAACCAGTCTGGTACAGTCATTCAGTAATGGAGACAGAGAGGAGGAACCAGTCTGGTACAGTCATTCAGTAATGGAGACAGAGAGGAGGAACCAGTCTGGTACAGTCATTCAGTAATGGAGACAGAGAGGAGGAACCAGTCTGGTACAGTCATTCAGTAATGGAGACAGAGAGGAGGAACCAGTCTGGTACAGTCATTCAGTAATGGAGTCAGAGAGGAGGAACCAGTCTGGTACAGTCATTCAGTAATGGAGTCAGAGAGGAGGAACCAGTCTGGTACAGTCATTCAGTAATGGAGTCAGAGAGGAGGAACCAGTCTGGTACAGTCATTCAGTAATGGAGACAGAGAGGAGGAACCAGTCTGGGACAGTCATTCAGTAATGGAGTCAGAGAGCAGGAACCAGTCTGTTACAGTAATTCAGTAATGGAGACAGAGCAGAGGAACCAGTCTGGTACATTCATTCAGTAATGGAGTCAGAGAGGAGGAACCAGTCTGGTACAGTAATTCAGTAATGGAGTCAGAGAGAAGGAACCAGTCTGGTACAGTCATTCAGTAATGGAGACAGAGAGGAGGAACCAGTCTGGTACAGTCATTCAGTAATGGAGTCAGAGAGGAGGAACCAGTCTGGTACAGTAATTCAGTAATGGAGTCAGAGAGGAGGAACCAGTCTGGTACAGTAATTCAGTAATGGAGAGAGAGAGGAGGAACCAGTCTGGTACAGTCATTCAGTAATGGAGACAGAGAGCAGGAACCAGTCTGGTACAGTCATTCAGTAATGGAGACCGAGAGGAGGAACCAGTCTGGTACAGTAATTCAGTAATGTAGTCAGAGAGGAGGAACCAGTCTGGTACAGTCATTCAGTAATGGAGACAGAGAGGAGGAACCAGTCTGGTACAGTAATTCAGTAATGGAGTCAGAGAGCAGGAACCAGTCTGGTACAGTCATTTAGTAATGGAGACAGAGCAGAGGAACCAGTCTGGTACAGTCATTCAGTAATGGAAACAGAGAGGAGGAACCAGTCTGGTACAGTCATTCAGTAATGGAGTCAGAGAGGAGGAACCAGTCTGGTACAGTCATTCAGTAATGGAGACAGAGAGGAGGAACCAGTCTGGTACAGTCATGCAGTAATGGAGACAGAGAGGAGGAACCAGTCTGGTACAGTCATTCAGTAATGGAGTCAGAGAGGAGGAACCAGTCTGGTACAGTCATTCAGTAATGAAGACAGAGAGGAGGAACCAGTCTGGAACAGTAATTCAGTAATGGAGGCAGAGAGGAGGAACCAGTCTGGTACAGTCATTCAGTAATGGAGACAAAGAGGAGGAACCAGTCTGGTACAGTCATTCAGTAATGGAGTCAGAGAGGAGGCACCAGTCTGGTACAGTCATTCAGTAACAGAGTCAGAGACGATGGAACCAGTATGGTACAGTCATTCAGTAATGGAGACAGAGAAGAGGAACCAGTCTGGTACAGTCATTCAGTAATGGAGACAGAGAGGAGGAACCAGTCTGGTACAGTAATTCAGTAATGGAGTCAGAGAGGAGAAACCAGTCTGGTACAGTCATTCAGTAATGGAGTCAGAGAGGAGGAACCAGTCTGGTACAGTCATTCAGTAATAGAGTCAGAGAGGAGGAACCGGTCTGGTACAGTCATTCAGTAATGGAGACAGAGAGGAGGAACCAGTCTGGTACAGTAATTCAGTAATGGAGTCAGAGAGGAGGCACCAGTCTGGTACAGTCATTCAGTAACAGAGTCAGAGACGATGGAACCAGTATGGTACAGTCATTCAGTAATGGAGACAGAGAAGAGGAACCAGTCTGGTACAGTCATTCAGTAATGGAGACAGAGAGGAGGAACCAGTCTGGTACAGTAATTCAGTAATGGAGTCAGAGAGGAGAAACCAGTCTGGTACAGTAATTCAGTAATGGAGTCAGAGAGGAGAAACCAGTCTGGTACAGTCATTCAGTAATAGAGTCAGAGAGGAGGAACCGGTCTGGTACAGTCATTCAGTAATGGAGACAGAGAGGAGGAACCAGTCTGGTACAGTAATTCAGTAATGGAGACAGAGAGGAGGAACCAGTCTGGTACAGTAATTCAGTAATGGAGACAGAGAGGAGGAACCAGTCTGGTACAGTAATTCAGTAATGGAGACAGAGAGGAGGAACCAGTCTTGTACAGTAATTCAGTAATGGAGACAGAGAGGAGGAACCAGTCTGGTACAGTAATTCAGTAATGGAGACAGAGAGGAGGAACCAGTCTGGTACAGTCATTCAGTAATAGAGACAGAGAAGAGGAACCAGTCTTGAACAGTAATTCAGTAATGGAGACAGAGAGGAGGAACCAGTCTGGTACAGTAATTCAGTAATGGAGACAGAGAGGAGGAACCAGTCTGGTACAGTAATTCAGTAATGGAGACAGAGAGGAGGAACCAGTCTGGTACAGTCATTCAGTAATGGAGACAGAGAGGAGGAACCAGTCTTGTACAGTAATTCAGTAATGGAGACAGAGAGGAGGAACCAGTCTGGTACAGTAATTCAGTAATGGAGACAGAGAGGAGGAACCAGTCTGGTACAGTAATTCAGTAATGGAGACAGAGAGGAGGAACCAGTCTGGTACAGTAATTCAGTAATGGAGACAGAGAGGAGGAACCAGTCTGGTACAGTCATTCAGTAATAGAGACAGAGAGGAGGAACCAGTCTTGTACAGTAATTCAGTAATGGAGACAGAGAGGAGGAACCAGTCTGGTACAGTAATTCAGTAATGGAGACAGAGAGGAGGAACCAGTCTGATACAGTAATTCAGTAATGGAGTCAGAGAGCAGGAACCAGTCTGGTACAGTAATTCAGTAATGGAGACAGAGAGGAGGAACCAGTCTGGTACAGTAATTCAGTAATGGAGACAGAGAGGAGAAACCAGTCTGGTACAGTAATTCAGTAATGGAGACAGAGAGGAGGAACCAGTCTGGTACAGTAATTCAGTAATGGAGACAGAGAGGAGGAACCAGTCTTGTACAGTAATTCAGTAATGGAGTCAGAGAGCAGGAACCAGTCTGGTACAGTAATTCAGTAATGGAGACAGAGCAGAGGAACCAGTCTGGTACAGTCATTCAGTAATGGAGACAGAGAGGAGGAACCAGTCTGGTACAGTCATTCAGTAATGGATACAGAGAGGAGGAACCAGTCTGGTACAGTAATTCAGCAATGGAGTCAGAAAGGAGGAACCAGTCTGGTACAGTCATGCAGTAATGGAGACAGAGAGGAGGAACCAGTCTGGTACAGTAATTCAGTAATGGAGGCAGAGAGGAGGAACCCGTCTGGTAAAGTCATTCAGTAATGGAGACAGAGAGGAGGAACCAGTCTGGTACAGTCATTCAGTAATGGAGACAGAGAGGAGGAACCAGTCTGGTACAGTCATTCAGTAATGAAGACAGAGAGGAGGAACCAGTCTGGAACAGTAATTCAGTAATGGAGACAGAGAGGAGGAACCAGTCTGGTACAGTAATTCAGTAATGGAGACAGAGAGGAGGAACCAGTCTTGTACAGTAATTCAGTAATGGAGTCAGAGAGCAGGAACCAGTCTGGTACAGTAATTCAGTAATGGAGACAGAGCAGAGGAACCAGTCTGGTACAGTCATTCAGTAATGGAGACAGAGAGGAGGAACCAGTCTGGTACAGTCATTCAGTAATGGATACAGAGAGGAGGAACCAGTCTGGTACAGTAATTCAGCAATGGAGTCAGAAAGGAGGAACCAGTCTGGTACAGTCATGCAGTAATGGAGACAGAGAGGAGGAACCAGTCTGGTACAGTAATTCAGTAATGGAGGCAGAGAGGAGGAACCCGTCTGGTAAAGTCATTCAGTAATGGAGACAGAGAGTAGGAACCAGTCTGGTACAGTCATTCAGTAATGGAGACAGAGAGGAGGAACCAGTCTGGTACAGTCATTCAGTAATGAAGACAGAGAGGAGGAACCAGTCTGGAACAGTAATTCAGTAATGGAGGCAGAGAGGAGGAACCCGTCTGGTAAAGTCATTCAGTAATGGAGACAGAGAGGAGGAACCAGTCTGGTACAGTCATTCAGTAATGGAGACAGAGAGGAGGAACCAGTCTGGTACAGTAATTCAGTAATGGAGGCAGAGAGGAGGAACCCGTCTGGTAAAGTCATTCAGTAATGGAGACAGAGAGGAGGAACCAGTCTGGTACAGTCATTCAGTAATGGAGACAGAGAGGAGGAACCAGTCTGGTACAGTCATTCAGTAATGAAGACAGAGAGGAGGAACCAGTCTGGAACAGTAATTCAGTAATGGAGGCAGAGAGGAGGAACCCGTCTGGTAAAGTCATTCAGTAATGGAGACAGAGAGGAGGAACCAGTCTGGTACAGTCATTCAGTAATGGAGACAGAGAGGAGGAACCAGTCTGGTACAGTCATTCAGTAATGGAGACAGAGAGGAGGAACCAGTCTGGTACAGTCATTCAGTAATGGAGACAGAGAGGAGGAACCAGTCTGGTACAGTCATTCAGTAATGGAGACAGAGAGGAGGAACCAGTCTGGTACAGTCATTCAGTAATGGAGACAGAGAGGAGGAACCAGTCTGGTACAGTCATTCAGTAATGGAGTCAGAGAGGAGGAACCAGTCTGGTACAGTCATTCAGTAATGGAGTCAGAGAGGAGGAACCAGTCTGGTACAGTCATTCAGTAATGGAGTCAGAGAGGAGGAACCAGTCTGGTACAGTCATTCAGTAATGGAGACAGAGAGGAGGAACCAGTCTGGGACAGTCATTCAGTAATGGAGTCAGAGAGCAGGAACCAGTCTGTTACAGTAATTCAGTAATGGAGACAGAGCAGAGGAACCAGTCTGGTACATTCATTCAGTAATGGAGTCAGAGAGGAGGAACCAGTCTGGTACAGTAATTCAGTAATGGAGTCAGAGAGAAGGAACCAGTCTGGTACAGTCATTCAGTAATGGAGACAGAGAGGAGGAACCAGTCTGGTACAGTCATTCAGTAATGGAGTCAGAGAGGAGGAACCAGTCTGGTACAGTAATTCAGTAATGGAGTCAGAGAGGAGGAACCAGTCTGGTACAGTAATTCAGTAATGGAGAGAGAGAGGAGGAACCAGTCTGGTACAGTCATTCAGTAATGGAGACAGAGAGCAGGAACCAGTCTGGTACAGTCATTCAGTAATGGAGACCGAGAGGAGGAACCAGTCTGGTACAGTAATTCAGTAATGTAGTCAGAGAGGAGGAACCAGTCTGGTACAGTCATTCAGTAATGGAGACAGAGAGGAGGAACCAGTCTGGTACAGTAATTCAGTAATGGAGTCAGAGAGCAGGAACCAGTCTGGTACAGTCATTTAGTAATGGAGACAGAGCAGAGGAACCAGTCTGGTACAGTCATTCAGTAATGGAAACAGAGAGGAGGAACCAGTCTGGTACAGTCATTCAGTAATGGAGTCAGAGAGGAGGAACCAGTCTGGTACAGTCATTCAGTAATGGAGACAGAGAGGAGGAACCAGTCTGGTACAGTCATGCAGTAATGGAGACAGAGAGGAGGAACCAGTCTGGTACAGTCATTCAGTAATGGAGTCAGAGAGGAGGAACCAGTCTGGTACAGTCATTCAGTAATGAAGACAGAGAGGAGGAACCAGTCTGGAACAGTAATTCAGTAATGGAGGCAGAGAGGAGGAACCAGTCTGGTACAGTCATTCAGTAATGGAGACAAAGAGGAGGAACCAGTCTGGTACAGTCATTCAGTAATGGAGTCAGAGAGGAGGCACCAGTCTGGTACAGTCATTCAGTAACAGAGTCAGAGACGATGGAACCAGTATGGTACAGTCATTCAGTAATGGAGACAGAGAAGAGGAACCAGTCTGGTACAGTCATTCAGTAATGGAGACAGAGAGGAGGAACCAGTCTGGTACAGTAATTCAGTAATTGAGTCAGAGAGGAGAAACCAGTCTGGTACAGTAATTCAGTAATGGAGTGTACAGTCATTCAGTAATAGAGACAGAGAGGAGGAACCAGTCTGGTACAGTCATTCAGTAATGGTGTCAGAGAGGTGGAACCAGTCTGGTACAGTCATTCAGTAATGGAGACAGAGAGGAGGAACCAGTCTGGTACAGTCATTCAGTAATGGAGTCAGAGAGGAGGAACCAGTTTGGTACAGTAATTCAGTAATAGAGACAGAGAGGAGGAACCAGTCTGGTACAGTAATTCAGTAATGGAGTCAGAGAGGAGGAACCAGTCTGGTACAGTCATTCAGTAATGGAGTCAGAGAGGAGGAACCGGTCTGGTACAGTAATTCAGTAATGGTGTCAGAGAGGAGGAACCAGTCTGGTACAGTCATTCAGTAATGGAGACAGAGAGGAGGAACCAGTCTGGTACAGTAATTCAGTAATAGAGACAGAGAGGAGGAACCGGTCTGGTACAGTAATTCAGTAATGGAGTCAGAAAGGAGGAACCGGTCTGGTATAGTCATTCAGTAATAGAGTCAGAGAGGAGAAACCGGTCTGGTACAGTCATTCAGTAATGGAGACAGAGAGGAGGAACCAGTCTGGTACAGTAATTCAGTAATGGAGACAGAGAGGAGGAACCAGTCTGGTACAGTAATTCAGTAATGGAGACAGAGAGGAGGAACCAGTCTGGTACAGTAATTCAGTAATGGAGACAGAGAGGAGGAACCAGTCTGGTACAGTCATTCAGTAATGGAGACAGAGAGGAGGAACCAGTCTGGTACAGTCATTCAGTAATGGAGTCAGAGAGGAGGAACCAGTCTGGTACAGTCATTCAGTAATGGAGTCAGAGAGGAGGAACCAGTCTGGTACAGTCATTCAGTAATGGAGTCAGAGAGGAGGAACCAGTCTGGTACAGTCATTCAGTAATGGAGACAGAGAGGAGGAACCAGTCTGGGACAGTCATTCAGTAATGGAGTCAGAGAGCAGGAACCAGTCTGTTACAGTAATTCAGTAATGGAGACAGAGCAGAGGAACCAGTCTGGTACATTCATTCAGTAATGGAGTCAGAGAGGAGGAACCAGTCTGGTACAGTAATTCAGTAATGGAGTCAGAGAGAAGGAACCAGTCTGGTACAGTCATTCAGTAATGGAGACAGAGAGGAGGAACCAGTCTGGTACAGTCATTCAGTAATGGAGTCAGAGAGGAGGAACCAGTCTGGTACAGTAATTCAGTAATGGAGTCAGAGAGGAGGAACCAGTCTGGTACAGTAATTCAGTAATGGAGAGAGAGAGGAGGAACCAGTCTGGTACAGTCATTCAGTAATGGAGACAGAGAGCAGGAACCAGTCTGGTACAGTCATTCAGTAATGGAGACCGAGAGGAGGAACCAGTCTGGTACAGTAATTCAGTAATGTAGTCAGAGAGGAGGAACCAGTCTGGTACAGTCATTCAGTAATGGAGACAGAGAGGAGGAACCAGTCTTGTACAGTTATTCAGTAATGGAGACAGAGAGGAGGAACCAGTCTGGTACAGTAATTCAGTAATGGAGACAGAGAGGAGGAACCAGTCTGGTACAGTAATTCAGTAATGGAGACAGAGAGGAGGAACCAGTCTGGTACAGTAATTCAGTAATGGAGTCAGAGAGCAGGAACCAGTCTGGTACAGTCATTTAGTAATGGAGACAGTGCAGAGGAACCAGTCTGGTACAGTCATTCAGTAATGGAAACAGAGAGGAGGAACCAGTCTGGTACAGTCATTCAGTAATGGAGTCAGAGAGGAGGAACCAGTCTGGTACAGTCATTCAGTAATGGAGACAGAGAGGATTAACCAGTCTGGTACAGTCATGCAGTAATGGAGACAGAGAGGAGGAACCAGTCTGGTACAGTCATTCAGTAATGGAGTCAGAGAGGAGGAACCAGTCTGGTACAGTCATTCAGTAATGAAGACAGAGAGGAGGAACCAGTCTGGAACAGTAATTCAGTAATGGAGGCAGAGAGGAGGAACCAGTCTGGTACAGTCATTCAGTAATGGAGACAAAGAGGAGGAACCAGTCTGGTACAGTCATTCAGTAATGGAGTCAGAGAGGAGGCACCAGTCTGGTACAGTCATTCAGTAACAGAGTCAGAGACGATGGAACCAGTATGGTACAGTCATTCAGTAATGGAGACAGAGAAGAGGAACCAGTCTGGTACAGTCATTCAGTAATGGAGACAGAGAGGAGGAACCAGTCTGGTACAGTAATTCAGTAATGGAGTCAGAGAGGAGAAACCAGTCTCGTACAGTAATTCAGTAATGGAGTGTACAGTCATTCAGTAATAGAGACAGAGAGGAGGAACCAGTCTGGTACAGTCATTCAGTAATGGTGTCAGAGAGGTGGAACCAGTCTGGTACAGTCATTCAGTAATGGAGACAGAGAGGAGGAACCAGTCTGGTACAGTAATTCAGTAATGGAGTCAGAGAGGAGGAACCAGTTTGGTACAGTAATTCAGTAATAGAGACAGAGAGGAGGAACCAGTCTGGTACAGTAATTCAGTAATGGAGTCAGAGAGGAGGAACCAGTCTGGTACAGTCATTCAGTAATGGAGTCAGAGAGGAGGAACCGGTCTGGTACAGTAATTCAGTAATGGTGTCAGAGAGGAGCAACCAGTCTGGTACAGTCATTCAGTAATGGAGACAGAGAGGAGGAACCAGTCTGGTACAGTAATTCAGTAATAGAGACAGAGAGGAGGAACCGGTCTGGTACAGTAATTCAGTAATGGAGTCAGAAAGGAGGAACCGGTCTGGTATAGTCATTCAGTAATAGAGTCAGAGAGGAGGAACCGGTCTGGTACAGTCATTCAGTAATGGAGACAGAGAGGAGGAACCAGTCTGGTACAGTAATTCAGTAATGGAGACAGAGAGGAGGAACCAGTCTGGTACAGTAATTCAGTAATGGAGACAGAGAGGAGGAACCAGTCTGGTACAGTAATTCAGTAATGGAGACAGAGAGGAGGAACCAGTCTGGTACAGTCATTCAGTAATGGAGACAGAGAGGAGGAACCAGTCTTGTACAGTAATTCAGTAATGGAGACAGAGAGGAGGAACCAGTCTGGTACAGTTATTCAGTAATGGAGTCAGAGAGGAGGAACCAGTCTGGTACAGTAATTCAGTAATGGAGACAGAGAGGAGGAATCAGTCTGGTACAGTTATTCAGTAATGGAGTCAGAGAGGAGGAACCAGTCTGGTACAGTAATTCAGTAATGGAGACAGAGAGGAGGAACCAGTCTGGTACAGTCATTCAGTAATGGAGTCAGAGAGGAGGAACCAGTCTGGTACAGTAATTCAGTAATGGAGACAGAGAGGAGGAACCAGTCTGGTACAGTAATTCAGTAATGGAGTGTACAGTCATTCAGTAATAGAGACAGAGAGGAGGAACCAGTCTGGTACAGTCATTCAGTAATGGTGTCAGAGAGGAGGAACCAGTCTGGTACAGTCATTCAGTAATGGACTCAGAGAGGAGGAACCAGTCTGGTACAGTAATTCAGTAATGGAGACAGAGAGGAGGAACCAGTCTGGTACAGTAATTCAGTAATGGAGTCAGAGAGGAGGAACCAGTCTGGTACAGTAATTCAGTAATGGAGACAGAGAGGAGAAACCAGTCTGGTACAGTAATTCAGTAATGGAGACAGAGAGGAGGAACCAGTCTGGTACAGTAATTCAGTAATGGAGACAGAGAGGAGGAACCAGTCTGGTACAGTAATTCAGTAATGGAGTCAGAGAGGAGGAACCAGTCTGGTACAGTAATTCAGTAATGGAGACAGAGCAGAGGAACCAGTCTGGTACAGTCATTCAGTAATGGAGACAGAGAGGAGGAACCAGTCTGGTACAGTCATTCAGTAATGGAGACAGAGAGGAGGAACCAGTCTGGTACAGTAATTCAGCAATGGAGTCAGAAAGGAGGAACCAGTCTGGTACAGTCATGCAGTAATGGAGACAGAGAGAAGGAACCAGTCTGGTACAGTCATTCAGTAATGAAGACAGAGAGGAGGAACCAGTCTGGAACAGTAATTCAGTAATGGAGGCAGAGAGGAGGAACCAGTCTGGTAAAGTCATTCAGTAATGGAGACAGAGAGGAGGAACCAGTCTGGTACAGTCATTCAGTAATGGAGACAAAGAGGAGGAACCAGTCTGGTACAGTCATTCAGTAATGGAGACAGAGAGGAGCAACCAGTCTGGTACAGTCATTCAGTAATGGAGACAGAGAGGAGGAACCAGTCTGGTACAGTCATTCAGTAATGGAGACAGAGAGGAGGAACCAGTCTGGTACAGTCATTCAGTAATGGAGACAGAGAGGAGGAACCAGTCTGGTACAGTCATTCAGTAATGGAGACAGAGAGGAGGAACCAGTCTGGTACAGTCATTCAGTAATGGAGTCAGAGAGGAGGAACCAGTCTGGTACAGTCATTCAGTAATGGAGACAGAGAGGAGGAAACAGTCTGGTACAGTCATTCAGTAATGGTGTCAGAGAGGAGGAACCAGTCTGGTACAGTCATTCAGTAATGGAGACAGAGAGGAGGAACCAGTCTGGTACAGTCATTCAGTAATGGAGTCAGAGAGGAGGAACCAGTCTGGTACAGTCATTCAGTAATGGAGACAGAGAGGAGGAACCAGTCTGGTACAGTCATTCAGTAATGGTGTCAGAGAGGAGGAACCAGTCTGGTACAGTCATTCAGTAATGGAGACAGAGAGGAGGAACCAGTCTGGTACAGTCATTCAGTAATGGAGACAGAGAGGAGGAACCAGTCTGGTACAGTAATTCAGCAATGGAGTCAGAAAGGAGGAACCAGTCTGGTACAGTCATGCAGTAATGGAGACAGAGAGGAGGAACCAGTCTGGTACAGTCATTCAGTAATGGAGTCAGAGAGGAGGAACCAGTCTGGTACAGTCATTCAGTAATGGAGACAGAGAGGAGGAACCAGTCTGGTACAGTCATTCAGTAATGGTGTCAGAGAGGAGGAACCAGTCTGGTACAGTCATTCAGTAATGGAGACAGAGAGGAGGAACCAGTCTGGTACAGTAATTCAGTAATGGAGACAGAGAGGAGGAACCGGTCTGGTACAGTAATTCAGTAATGGAGTCAGAGAGGAGGAACCAGTCTGGTACAGTAATTCAGTAATGGAGACAGAGAGGAGAAACCAGTCTGGTACAGTAATTCAGTAATGGAGACAGAGAGGAGGAACCAGTCTGGTACAGTAATTCAGTAATGGAGACAGAGAGGAGGAACCAGTCTGGTACAGTAATTCAGTAATGGAGTCAAAGAGCAGGAACCAGTCTGGTACAGTAATTCAGTAATGGAGACAGAGCAGAGGAACCAGTCTGGTACAGTCATTCAGTAATGGAGACAGAGAGGAGGAACCAGTCTGGTACAGTCATTCAGTAATGGAGACAGAGAGGAGGAACCAGTCTGGTACAGTAATTCAGTATTGGAGACAGAGAGGAGGAACCGGTCTGGTACAGTAATTCAGTAATGGAGTCAGAGAGGAGGAACCGGTCTGGTATAGTAATTCAGTAATAGAGACAGAGAGGAGGAACCTGTCTGGTACAGTCATTCAGTAATAGAGACAGAGAAGAGGAACCAGTCTTGTACAGTAATTCAGTAATGGAGACAGAGAGGAGGAACCAGTCTGGTACAGTAATTCAGTAATGGAGACAGATAGGAGGAACCAGTCTGGTACAGTAATTCAGTAATGGAGACTGAGAGGAGGAACCAGTCTGGTACAGTCATTCAGTAATGGAGTCAGAGAGGAGGAACCAGTCTGGTACAGTCATGCAGTAATGGAGACAGAGAGGAGGAACCAGTCTGGTACAGTCATTCAGTAATGGAGTCAGAGAGGAGGAACCAGTCTGGTACAGTCATTCAGTAATGAAGACAGAGAGGAGGAACCAGTCTGGAACAGTAATTCAGTAATGGAGGCAGAGAGGAGGAACCAGTCTGGTACAGTCATTCAGTAATGGAGACAGAGAGGAGGAACCAGTCTGGTACAGTCATTCAGTAATGGAGACAAAGAGGAGGAACCAGTCTGGTACAGTCATTCAGTAATGGAGTCAGAGAGGAGGCACCAGTCTGGTACAGTCATTCAGTAACAGAGTCAGAGAGGAGGAACCAGTCTGGTACAGTCATTCAGTAATGGAGACAGAGAAGAGGAACCAGTCTGGTACAGTCATTCAGTAATGGAGACAGAGAGGAGGAACCAGTCTGGTACAGTAATTCAGTAATGGAGACAGAGAGGAGGAACCAGTCTGGTACAGTCATTCAGTAATAGAGACAGAGAAGAGGAACCAGTCTTGAACAGTAATTCAGTAATGGAGACAGAGAGGAGGAACCAGTCTGGTACAGTAATTCAGTAATGGAGACAGAGAGGAGGAACCAGTCTGGTACAGTAATTCAGTAATGGAGACAGAGAGGAGGAACCAGTCTGGTACAGTCATTCAGTAATGGAGACAGAGAGGAGGAACCAGTCTTGTACAGTAATTCAGTAATGGAGACAGAGAGGAGGAACCAGTCTGGTACAGTAATTCAGTAATGGAGACAGAGAGGAGGAACCAGTCTGGTACAGTAATTCAGTAATGGAGACAGAGAGGAGGAACCAGTCTGGTACAGTAATTCAGTAATGGAGACAGAGAGGAGGAACCAGTCTGGTACAGTCATTCAGTAATAGAGACAGAGAGGAGGAACCAGTCTTGTACAGTAATTCAGTAATGGAGACAGAGAGGAGGAACCAGTCTGGTACAGTAATTCAGTAATGGAGACAGAGAGGAGGAACCAGTCTGATACAGTAATTCAGTAATGGAGTCAGAGAGCAGGAACCAGTCTGGTACAGTAATTCAGTAATGGAGACAGAGAGGAGGAACCAGTCTGGTACAGTAATTCAGTAATGGAGACAGAGAGGAGAAACCAGTCTGGTACAGTAATTCAGTAATGGAGATAGAGAGGAGGAACCAGTCTGGTACAGTAATTCAGTAATGGAGACAGAGAGGAGGAACCAGTCTTGTACAGTAATTCAGTAATGGAGACAGAGCAGAGGAACCAGTCTGGTACAGTCATTCAGTAATGGAGACAGAGAGGAGGAACCAGTCTGGTACAGTCATTCAGTAATGGATACAGAGAGGAGGAACCAGTCTGGTACAGTAATTCAGCAATGGAGTCAGAAAGGAGGAACCAGTCTGGTACAGTCATGCAGTAATGGAGACAGAGAGGAGGAACCAGTCTGGTACAGTAATTCAGTAATGGAGGCAGAGAGGAGGAACCCGTCTGGTAAAGTCATTCAGTAATGGAGACAGAGAGGAGGAACCAGTCTGGTACAGTCATTCAGTAATGGAGACAGAGAGGAGGAACCAGTCTGGTACAGTCATTCAGTAATGAAGACAGAGAGGAGGAACCAGTCTGGAACAGTAATTCAGTAATGGAGGCAGAGAGGAGGAACCCGTCTGGTAAAGTCATTCAGTAATGGAGACAGAGAGGAGGAACCAGTCTGGTACAGTCATTCAGTAATGGAGACAGAGAGGAGGAACCAGTCTGGTACAGTCATTCAGTAATGGAGACAGAGAGGAGGAACCAGTCTGGTACAGTCATTCAGTAATGGAGACAGAGAGGAGGAACCAGTCTGGTACAGTCATTCAGTAATGGAGACAGAGAGGAGGAACCAGTCTGGTACAGTCATTCAGTAATGGAGACAGAGAGGAGGAACCAGTCTGGTACAGTCATTCAGTAATGGAGTCAGAGAGGAGGAACCAGTCTGGTACAGTCATTCAGTAATGGAGTCAGAGAGGAGGAACCAGTCTGGTACAGTCATTCAGTAATGGAGTCAGAGAGGAGGAACCAGTCTGGTACAGTCATTCAGTAATGGAGACAGAGAGGAGGAACCAGTCTGGGACAGTCATTCAGTAATGGAGTCAGAGAGCAGGAACCAGTCTGTTACAGTAATTCAGTAATGGAGACAGAGCAGAGGAACCAGTCTGGTACATTCATTCAGTAATGGAGTCAGAGAGGAGGAACCAGTCTGGTACAGTAATTCAGTAATGGAGTCAGAGAGAAGGAACCAGTCTGGTACAGTCATTCAGTAATGGAGACAGAGAGGAGGAACCAGTCTGGTACAGTCATTCAGTAATGGAGTCAGAGAGGAGGAACCAGTCTGGTACAGTAATTCAGTAATGGAGTCAGAGAGGAGGAACCAGTCTGGTACAGTAATTCAGTAATGGAGAGAGAGAGGAGGAACCAGTCTGGTACAGTCATTCAGTAATGGAGACAGAGAGCAGGAACCAGTCTGGTACAGTCATTCAGTAATGGAGACCGAGAGGAGGAACCAGTCTGGTACAGTAATTCAGTAATGTAGTCAGAGAGGAGGAACCAGTCTGGTACAGTCATTCAGTAATGGAGACAGAGAGGAGGAACCAGTCTTGTACAGTTATTCAGTAATGGAGACAGAGAGGAGGAACCAGTCTGGTACAGTAATTCAGTAATGGAGACAGAGAGGAGGAACCAGTCTGGTACAGTAATTCAGTAATGGAGACAGAGAGGAGGAACCAGTCTGGTACAGTAATTCAGTAATGGAGTCAGAGAGCAGGAACCAGTCTGGTACAGTCATTTAGTAATGGAGACAGTGCAGAGGAACCAGTCTGGTACAGTCATTCAGTAATGGAAACAGAGAGGAGGAACCAGTCTGGTACAGTCATTCAGTAATGGAGTCAGAGAGGAGGAACCAGTCTGGTACAGTCATTCAGTAATGGAGACAGAGAGGATTAACCAGTCTGGTACAGTCATGCAGTAATGGAGACAGAGAGGAGGAACCAGTCTGGTACAGTCATTCAGTAATGGAGTCAGAGAGGAGGAACCAGTCTGGTACAGTCATTCAGTAATGAAGACAGAGAGGAGGAACCAGTCTGGAACAGTAATTCAGTAATGGAGGCAGAGAGGAGGAACCAGTCTGGTACAGTCATTCAGTAATGGAGACAAAGAGGAGGAACCAGTCTGGTACAGTCATTCAGTAATGGAGTCAGAGAGGAGGCACCAGTCTGGTACAGTCATTCAGTAACAGAGTCAGAGACGATGGAACCAGTATGGTACAGTCATTCAGTAATGGAGACAGAGAAGAGGAACCAGTCTGGTACAGTCATTCAGTAATGGAGACAGAGAGGAGGAACCAGTCTGGTACAGTAATTCAGTAATGGAGTCAGAGAGGAGAAACCAGTCTCGTACAGTAATTCAGTAATGGAGTGTACAGTCATTCAGTAATAGAGACAGAGAGGAGGAACCAGTCTGGTACAGTCATTCAGTAATGGTGTCAGAGAGGTGGAACCAGTCTGGTACAGTCATTCAGTAATGGAGACAGAGAGGAGGAACCAGTCTGGTACAGTAATTCAGTAATGGAGTCAGAGAGGAGGAACCAGTTTGGTACAGTAATTCAGTAATAGAGACAGAGAGGAGGAACCAGTCTGGTACAGTAATTCAGTAATGGAGTCAGAGAGGAGGAACCAGTCTGGTACAGTCATTCAGTAATGGAGTCAGAGAGGAGGAACCGGTCTGGTACAGTAATTCAGTAATGGTGTCAGAGAGGAGCAACCAGTCTGGTACAGTCATTCAGTAATGGAGACAGAGAGGAGGAACCAGTCTGGTACAGTAATTCAGTAATAGAGACAGAGAGGAGGAACCGGTCTGGTACAGTAATTCAGTAATGGAGTCAGAAAGGAGGAACCGGTCTGGTATAGTCATTCAGTAATAGAGTCAGAGAGGAGGAACCGGTCTGGTACAGTCATTCAGTAATGGAGACAGAGAGGAGGAACCAGTCTGGTACAGTAATTCAGTAATGGAGACAGAGAGGAGGAACCAGTCTGGTACAGTAATTCAGTAATGGAGACAGAGAGGAGGAACCAGTCTGGTACAGTAATTCAGTAATGGAGACAGAGAGGAGGAACCAGTCTGGTACAGTCATTCAGTAATGGAGACAGAGAGGAGGAACCAGTCTTGTACAGTAATTCAGTAATGGAGACAGAGAGGAGGAACCAGTCTGGTACAGTTATTCAGTAATGGAGTCAGAGAGGAGGAACCAGTCTGGTACAGTAATTCAGTAATGGAGACAGAGAGGAGGAACCAGTCTGGTACAGTCATTCAGTAATGGAGTCAGAGAGGAGGAACCAGTCTGGTACAGTAATTCAGTAATGGAGACAGAGAGGAGGAACCAGTCTGGTACAGTAATTCAGTAATGGAGTGTACAGTCATTCAGTAATAGAGACAGAGAGGAGGAACCAGTCTGGTACAGTCATTCAGTAATGGTGTCAGAGAGGAGGAACCAGTCTGGTACAGTCATTCAGTAATGGACTCAGAGAGGAGGAACCAGTCTGGTACAGTAATTCAGTAATGGAGACAGAGAGGAGGAACCAGTCTGGTACAGTAATTCAGTAATGGAGTCAGAGAGGAGGAACCAGTCTGGTACAGTAATTCAGTAATGGAGACAGAGAGGAGAAACCAGTCTGGTACAGTAATTCAGTAATGGAGACAGAGAGGAGGAACCAGTCTGGTACAGTAATTCAGTAATGGAGACAGAGAGGAGGAACCAGTCTGGTACAGTAATTCAGTAATGGAGTCAGAGAGGAGGAACCAGTCTGGTACAGTAATTCAGTAATGGAGACAGAGCAGAGGAACCAGTCTGGTACAGTCATTCAGTAATGGAGACAGAGAGGAGGAACCAGTCTGGTACAGTCATTCAGTAATGGAGACAGAGAGGAGGAACCAGTCTGGTACAGTAATTCAGCAATGGAGTCAGAAAGGAGGAACCAGTCTGGTACAGTCATGCAGTAATGGAGACAGAGAGAAGGAACCAGTCTGGTACAGTCATTCAGTAATGAAGACAGAGAGGAGGAACCAGTCTGGAACAGTAATTCAGTAATGGAGGCAGAGAGGAGGAACCAGTCTGGTAAAGTCATTCAGTAATGGAGACAGAGAGGAGGAACCAGTCTGGTACAGTCATTCAGTAATGGAGACAAAGAGGAGGAACCAGTCTGGTACAGTCATTCAGTAATGGAGACAGAGAGGAGCAACCAGTCTGGTACAGTCATTCAGTAATGGAGACAGAGAGGAGGAACCAGTCTGGTACAGTCATTCAGTAATGGAGACAGAGAGGAGGAACCAGTCTGGTACAGTCATTCAGTAATGGAGACAGAGAGGAGGAACCAGTCTGGTACAGTCATTCAGTAATGGAGACAGAGAGGAGGAACCAGTCTGGTACAGTCATTCAGTAATGGAGTCAGAGAGGAGGAACCAGTCTGGTACAGTCATTCAGTAATGGAGACAGAGAGGAGGAACCAGTCTGGTACAGTCATTCAGTAATGGTGTCAGAGAGGAGGAACCAGTCTGGTACAGTCATTCAGTAATGGAGACAGAGAGGAGGAACCAGTCTGGTACAGTCATTCAGTAATGGAGTCAGAGAGGAGGAACCAGTCTGGTACAGTCATTCAGTAATGGAGACAGAGAGGAGGAACCAGTCTGGTACAGTCATTCAGTAATGGTGTCAGAGAGGAGGAACCAGTCTGGTACAGTCATTCAGTAATGGAGACAGAGAGGAGGAACCAGTCTGGTACAGTCATTCAGTAATGGAGACAGAGAGGAGGAACCAGTCTGGTACAGTAATTCAGCAATGGAGTCAGAAAGGAGGAACCAGTCTGGTACAGTCATGCAGTAATGGAGACAGAGAGGAGGAACCAGTCTGGTACAGTCATTCAGTAATGGAGTCAGAGAGGAGGAACCAGTCTGGTACAGTCATTCAGTAATGGAGACAGAGAGGAGGAACCAGTCTGGTACAGTCATTCAGTAATGGTGTCAGAGAGGAGGAACCAGTCTGGTACAGTCATTCAGTAATGGAGACAGAGAGGAGGAACCAGTCTGGTACAGTAATTCAGTAATGGAGACAGAGAGGAGGAACCGGTCTGGTACAGTAATTCAGTAATGGAGTCAGAGAGGAGGAACCAGTCTGGTACAGTAATTCAGTAATGGAGACAGAGAGGAGAAACCAGTCTGGTACAGTAATTCAGTAATGGAGACAGAGAGGAGGAACCAGTCTGGTACAGTAATTCAGTAATGGAGACAGAGAGGAGGAACCAGTCTGGTACAGTAATTCAGTAATGGAGTCAAAGAGCAGGAACCAGTCTGGTACAGTAATTCAGTAATGGAGACAGAGCAGAGGAACCAGTCTGGTACAGTCATTCAGTAATGGAGACAGAGAGGAGGAACCAGTCTGGTACAGTCATTCAGTAATGGAGACAGAGAGGAGGAACCAGTCTGGTACAGTAATTCAGTATTGGAGACAGAGAGGAGGAACCGGTCTGGTACAGTAATTCAGTAATGGAGTCAGAGAGGAGGAACCGGTCTGGTATAGTAATTCAGTAATAGAGACAGAGAGGAGGAACCTGTCTGGTACAGTCATTCAGTAATAGAGACAGAGAAGAGGAACCAGTCTTGTACAGTAATTCAGTAATGGAGACAGAGAGGAGGAACCAGTCTGGTACAGTAATTCAGTAATGGAGACAGATAGGAGGAACCAGTCTGGTACAGTAATTCAGTAATGGAGACTGAGAGGAGGAACCAGTCTGGTACAGTCATTCAGTAATGGAGTCAGAGAGGAGGAACCAGTCTGGTACAGTCATGCAGTAATGGAGACAGAGAGGAGGAACCAGTCTGGTACAGTCATTCAGTAATGGAGTCAGAGAGGAGGAACCAGTCTGGTACAGTCATTCAGTAATGAAGACAGAGAGGAGGAACCAGTCTGGAACAGTAATTCAGTAATGGAGGCAGAGAGGAGGAACCAGTCTGGTACAGTCATTCAGTAATGGAGACAGAGAGGAGGAACCAGTCTGGTACAGTCATTCAGTAATGGAGACAAAGAGGAGGAACCAGTCTGGTACAGTCATTCAGTAATGGAGTCAGAGAGGAGGCACCAGTCTGGTACAGTCATTCAGTAACAGAGTCAGAGAGGAGGAACCAGTCTGGTACAGTCATTCAGTAATGGAGACAGAGAAGAGGAACCAGTCTGGTACAGTCATTCAGTAATGGAGACAGAGAGGAGGAACCAGTCTGGTACAGTCATTCAGTAATGGTGTCAGAGAGGAGGAACCGGTCTGGTACAGTAATTCAGTAATGGAGACAGAGAGGAGGAACCAGTCTGGTAAAGTCATTCAGTAATGGAGACAGAGAGGAGGAACCAGTCTGGTACATTCATTCAGTAATGGAGACAGAGAGGAGGAACCAGTCTGGTACAGTCATTCAGTAATGGAGACAGAGAGGAGGAACCAGTCTGGTACAGTCATTCAGTAATGGAGACAGAGAGGAGGAACCAGTCTGGTACAGTCATTCAGTAACGGAGACAGAGAGGAGGAACCAGTCTGGTACAGTAATTCAGTAATGGACACAGAGAGGAGGAACCAGTCTGGTACAGTCATTCAGTAATGGAGTCAGAGAGGAGGAACCAGTCTGGTACAGTCATTCAGTAATGGAGTCAGAGAGGAGGAACCAGTCTGGTACAGTCATTCAGTAATGGAGACAGAGAGGAGGAACCAGTCTGGTACAGTCATTCAGTAATGGTGTCAGAGAGGAGGAACCAGTCTGGTACAGTCATTCAGTAATGGAGACAGAGAGGAGGAACCAGTCTGGTACAGTAATTCAGTAATGGAGACAGAGAGGAGGAACCGGTCTGGTACAGTAATTCAGTAATGGAGTCAGAGAGGAGGAACCAGTCTGGTACAGTAATTCAGTAATGGAGACAGAGAGGAGAAACCAGTCTGGTACAGTAATTCAGTAATGGAGACAGAGAGGAGGAACCAGTCTGGTACAGTAATTCAGTAATGGAGACAGAGAGGAGGAACCAGTCTGGTACAGTAATTCAGTAATGGAGTCAAAGAGCAGGAACCAGTCTGGTACAGTAATTCAGTAATGGAGACAGAGCAGAGGAACCAGTCTGGTACAGTCATTCAGTAATGGAGACAGAGAGGAGGAACCAGTCTGGTACAGTCATTCAGTAATGGAGACAGAGAGGAGGAACCAGTCTGGTACAGTAATTCAGTATTGGAGACAGAGAGGAGGAACCGGTCTGGTACAGTAATTCAGTAATGGAGTCAGAGAGGAGGAACCGGTCTGGTATAGTAATTCAGTAATAGAGACAGAGAGGAGGAACCAGTCTTGTACAGTAATTCAGTAATGGAGACAGAGAGGAGGAACCAGTCTGGTACAGTAATTCAGTAATGGAGACAGAGAGGAGGAACCAGTCTGGTACAGTCATTCAGTAATAGAGACAGAGAAGAGGAACCAGTCTTGTACAGTAATTCAGTAATGGAGACAGAGAGGAGGAACCAGTCTGGTACAGTAATTCAGTAATGGAGACAGAGAGGAGGAACCAGTCTGGTACAGTCATTCAGTAATAGAGACAGAGAAGAGGAACCAATCTTGTACAGTAAGTCAGTAATGGAGACAGAGAGGAGGAACCAGTCTGGTACAGTAATTCAGTAATGGAGACAGAGAGGAGAAACCAGTCTGGTACAGTCATTCAGTAATGTAGTCAGAGAGGAGGAACCAGTCTGGTACAGTCATGCAGTAATGGAGACAGAGAGGAGGAACCAGTCTGGTACAGTCATTCAGTAATGAAGACAGAGAGGAGGAACCAGTCTGGAACAGTAATTCAGTAATGGAGGCAGAGAGGAGGAACCAGTCTGGTACAGTCATTCAGTAATGGAGACAGAGAGGAGGAACCAGTCTGGTACAGTCATTCAGTAATGGAGACAAAGAGGAGGAACCAGTCTGGTACAGTCATTCAGTAATGGAGTCAGAGAGGAGGCACCAGTCTGGTACAGTCATTCAGTAACAGAGTCAGAGAGGAGGAACCAGTCTGGTACAGTCATTCAGTAATGGAGACAGAGAAGAGGAACCAGTCTGGTACAGTAATTCAGTAATGGAGACAGAGGAGGAACCAGTCTGGTACAGTCATTCAGTAATGGAGACAGAGAGGAGGAACCAGTCTGGTACAGTCATTCAGTAATGGAGTGTACAGTCATTCAGTAATAGAGACAGAGAGGAGGAACCAGTCTGGTACAGTCATTCAGTAATGGTGTCAGAGAGGAGGAACCAGTCTGGTACAGTCATTCAGTAATTGACTCAGAGAGGAGGAACCAGTCTGGTACAGTAATTCAGTAATAGAGACAGAGAGGAGGAACCAGTCTGGTACAGTAATTCAGTAATGGAGTCAGAGAGGAGGAACCAGTCTGGTACAGTCATTCAGTAATGGAGTCAGAGAGGAGGAACCAGTCTGGTACAGTAATTCAGTAATGGTGTCAGAGAGGAGGAACCAGTCTGGTACAGTCATTCAGTAATGGAGACAGAGAGGAGGAACCAGTCTGGTACAGTAATTCAGTAATGGAGACAGAGAGGAGGAACCGGTCTGGTACAGTAATTCAGTAATGGAGTCAGAGAGGAGGAACCGGTCTGGTATAGTCATTCAGTAATAGAGTCAGAGAGGAGGAACCGGTCTGGTACAGTAATTCAGTAATGGTGTCAGAGAGGAGGAACCAGTCTGGTACAGTAATTCAGTAATGGAGACAGAGAGGAGGAACCAGTCTGGTACAGTCATTCAGTAATGGAGACAGAGAGGAGGAACCAGTCTTGTACAGTAATTCAGTAATGGAGACAGAGAGGAGGAACCAGTCTGGTACAGTAATTCAGTAATGGAGACAGAGAGGAGGAACCAGTCTGGTACAGTAATTCAGTAATGGAGACAGAGAGGAGGAACCAGTCTGGTACAGTAATTCAGTAATGGAGACAGAGAGGAGGAACCAGTCTGGTACAGTCATTCAGTAATGAAGACAGAGAGGAGGAACCAGTCTGGTACAGTAATTCAGTAATGGAGACAGAGAGGAGGAACCAGTCTGGTACAGTCATTCAGTAATAGAGACAGAGAAGAGGAACCAGTCTTGTACAGTAATTCAGTAATGGAGACAGAGAGGAGGAACCAGTCTGGTACAGTAATTCAGTAATGGAGACAGAGAGGAGGAACCAGTCTGGTACAGTCATTCAGTAATAGAGACAGAGAAGAGGAACCAATCTTGTACAGTAAGTCAGTAATGGAGACAGAGAGGAGGAACCAGTCTGGTACAGTAATTCAGTAATGGAGACAGAGAGGAGAAACCAGTCTGGTACAGTCATTCAGTAATGTAGTCAGAGAGGAGAAACCAGTCTGGTACAGTCATTCAGTAATGGAGTCAGAGAGGAGGAACCAGTCTGGTACAGTCATGCAGTAATGGAGACAGAGAGGAGGAACCAGTCTGGTACAGTCATTCAGTAATGAAGACAGAGAGGAGGAACCAGTCTGGAACAGTAATTCAGTAATGGAGGCAGAGAGGAGGAACCAGTCTGGTACAGTCATTCAGTAATGGAGACAGAGAGGAGGAACCAGTCTGGTACAGTCATTCAGTAATGGAGACAAAGAGGAGGAACCAGTCTGGTACAGTCATTCAGTAATGGAGTCAGAGAGGAGGCACCAGTCTGGTACAGTCATTCAGTAACAGAGTCAGAGAGGAGGAACCAGTCTGGTACAGTCATTCAGTAATGGAGACAGAGAAGAGGAACCAGTCTGGTACAGTAATTCAGTAATGGAGACAGAGAGGAGGAACCAGTCTGGTACAGTGATTCAGTAATGGAGACAGAGAGGAGGAACCAGTCTGGTACAGTCATTCAGTAATGGAGTGTACAGTCATTCAGTAATAGAGACAGAGAGGAGGAACCAGTCTGGTACAGTCATTCAGTAATGGTGTCAGAGAGGAGGAACCAGTCTGGTACAGTCATTCAGTAATTGACTCAGAGAGGAGGAACCAGTCTGGTACAGTAATTCAGTAATAGAGACAGAGAGGAGGAACCAGTCTGGTACAGTAATTCAGTAATGGAGTCAGAGAGGAGGAACCAGTCTGGTACAGTCATTCAGTAATGGAGTCAGAGAGGAGGAACCAGTCTGGTACAGTAATTCAGTAATGGTGTCAGAGAGGAGGAACCAGTCTGGTACAGTCATTCAGTAATGGAGACAGAGAGGAGGAACCAGTCTGGTACAGTAATTCAGTAATGGAGACAGAGAGGAGGAACCGGTCTGGTACAGTAATTCAGTAATGGTGTCAGAGAGGAGGAACCGGTCTGGTATAGTCATTCAGTAATAGAGTCAGAGAGGAGGAACCGGTCTGGTACAGTAATTCAGTAATGGTGTCAGAGAGGTGGAACCAGTCTGGTACAGTAATTCAGTAATGGAGACAGAGAGGAGGAACCAGTCTGGTACAGTCATTCAGTAATGGAGACAGAGAGGAGGAACCAGTCTTGTACAGTAATTCAGTAATGGAGACAGAGAGGAGGAACCAGTCTGGTACAGTAATTCAGTAATGGAGACAGAGAGGAGGAACCAGTCTGGTACAGTAATTCAGTAATGGAGACAGAGAGGAGGAACCAGTCTGGTACAGTAATTCAGTAATGGAGACAGAGAGGAGGAACCAGTCTGGTACAGTAATTCAGTAATGGAGACAGAGAGGAGGAACCAGTCTGGTACAGTAATTCAGTAATGGAGTCAGAGAGGAGGAACCAGTCTGGTACAGTAATTCAGTAATAGAGACAGAGAGGAGGAACCAGTCTGGTACAGTCATTCAGTAATGGAGACAGAGAGGAGGAACCAGTCTGGTACAGTCATTCAGTAATGGAGACAGAGAGGAGGAACCAGTCTGGTACAGTCATTCAGTAATGGAGTCAGAGAGGAGGAACCAGTCTGGTACAGTCATTCAGTAATGGAGTCAGAGAGGAGGAACCAGTCTGGTACAGTAATTCAGTAATGGAGTCAAAGAGCAGGAACCAGTCTGGTACAGTAATTCAGTAATGGAGACAGAGCAGAGGAACCAGTCTGGTACAGTCATTCAGTAATGGAGACAGAGAGGAGGAACCAGTCTGGTACAGTCATTCAGTAATGGAGACAGAGAGGAGGAACCAGTCTGGTACAGTAATTCAGTATTGGAGACAGAGAGGAGGAACCGGTCTGGTACAGTAATTCAGTAATGGAGTCAGAGAGGAGGAACCGGTCTGGTATAGTAATTCAGTAATAGAGACAGAGAGGAGGAACCAGTCTTGTACAGTAATTCAGTAATGGAGACAGAGAGGAGGAACCAGTCTGGTACAGTAATTCAGTAATGGAGACAGAGAGGAGGAACCAGTCTGGTACAGTCATTCAGTAATAGAGACAGAGAAGAGGAACCAGTCTTGTACAGTAATTCAGTAATGGAGACAGAGAGGAGGAACCAGTCTGGTACAGTAATTCAGTAATGGAGACAGAGAGGAGGAACCAGTCTGGTACAGTCATTCAGTAATAGAGACAGAGAAGAGGAACCAATCTTGTACAGTAATTCAGTAATGGAGACAGAGAGGAGGAACCAGTCTGGTACAGTAATTCAGTAATGGAGACTGAGAGGAGGAACCAGTCTGGTACAGTCATTCAGTAATGGAGTCAGAGAGGAGGAACCAGTCTGGTACAGTCATGCAGTAATGGAGACAGAGAGGAGGAACCAGTCTGGTACAGTCATTCAGTAATGGAGTCAGAGAGGAGGAACCAGTCTGGTACAGTCATTCAGTAATGAAGACAGAGAGGAGGAACCAGTCTGGAACAGTAATTCAGTAATGGAGGCAGAGAGGAGGAACCAGTCTGGTACAGTCATTCAGTAATGGAGACAGAGAGGAGGAACCAGTCTGGTACAGTCATTCAGTAATGGAGACAAAGAGGAGGAACCAGTCTGGTACAGTCATTCAGTAATGGAGTCAGAGAGGAGGCACCAGTCTGGTACAGTCATTCAGAGTCAGAGAGGAGGAACCAGTCTGGTACAGTCATTCAGTAATGGAGACAGAGAAGAGGAACCAGTCTGGTACAGTAATTCAGTAATGGAGACAGAGAGGAGGAACCAGTCTGGTACAGTCATTCAGTAATGGAGACAGAGAGGAGGAACCAGTCTGGTACAGTCATTCAGTAATGGAGACAGAGAGGAGGAACCAGTCTGGTACAGTCATTCAGTAATGGAGACAGAGAGGAGGAACCAGTCTGGTACAGTCATTCAGTAATGGAGACAGAGAGGAGGAACCAGTCTGGTACAGTCATTCAGTAATGGAGACAGAGAGGAGGAACCAGTCTGGTACAGTCATTCAGTAATGGAGTCAGAGAGGAGGAACCAGTCTGGTACAGTCATTCAGTAATGGAGTCAGAGAGGAGGAACCAGTCTGGTACAGTCATTCAGTAATGGAGTCAGAGAGGAGAAACGAGTCTGGTACAGTCATTCAGTAATGGAGACAGAGAGGAGGAACCAGTCTGGGACAGTCATTCAGTAATGGAGTCAGAGAGCAGGAACCAGTCTGTTACAGTAATTCAGTAATGGAGACAGAGCAGAGGAACCAGTCTGGTACAGTCATTCAGTAATGGAGTCAGAGAGGAGGAACCAGTCTGGTACAGTAATTCAGTAATGGAGTCAGAGAGGAGGAACCAGTCTGGTACAGTCATTCAGTAATGGAGACAGAGAGGAGGAACCAGTCTGGTACAGTAATTCAGTAATGGAGTCAGAGAGGAGGAACCAGTCTAGTACAGTCATTCAGTAATGGAGACAGAGAGGAGGAACCAGTCTGGTACAGTCATTCAGTAATGGAGTCAGAGAGGAGGAACCAGTCTGGTACAGTAATTCAGTAATGGAGTCAGAGAGGAGGAACCAGTCTGGTACAGTAATTCAGTAATGGAGAGAGAGAGGAGGAACCAGTCTGGTACAGTCATTCAGTAATGGAGACAGAGAGCAGGAACCAGTCTGGTACAGTCATTCAGTAATGGAGACCGAGAGGAGGAACCAGTCTGGTACAGTAATTCAGTAATGGAGTCAGAGAGGAGGAACCAGTCTGGTACAGTCATTCAGTAATGGAGACAGAGAGGAGGAACCAGTCTGGTACAGTAATTCAGTAATAGAGTCAGAGAGGAGGAACCAGTCTAGTACAGTCATTCAGTAATGGAGACAGAGAGGAGGAACCAGTCTGGTACAGTCATTCAGTAATGGAGAGAGAGAGGAGGAACCAGTCTGGTACAGTCATTCAGTAATGGAGTCAGAGAGGAGGAACCAGTCTGGTACAGTCATTCAGTAATGGAGTCAGAGAGGAGGAACCAGTCTGGTACAGTAATTCAGTAATGGAGTCAGAGAGGAGGAACCAGTCTGGTACAGTAATTCAGTAATGGAGACAGAGAGGAGGAACCAGTCTGGTACAGTCATTCAGTAATGGAGACAGAGAGGAGGAACCAGTCTTGTACAGTAATTCAGTAATGGAGACAGAGAGGAGGAACCAGTCTGGTACAGTTATTCAGTAATGGAGTCAGAGAGGAGGAACCAGTCTGGTACAGTAATTCAGTAATGGAGACAGAGAGGAGGAATCAGTCTGGTACAGTTATTCAGTAATGGAGTCAGAGAGGAGGAACCAGTCTGGTACAGTAATTCAGTAATGGAGACAGAGAGGAGGAACCAGTCTGGTACAGTCATTCAGTAATGGAGTCAGAGAGGAGGAACCAGTCTGGTACAGTAATTCAGTAATGGAGACAGAGAGGAGGAACCAGTCTGGTACAGTAATTCAGTAATGGAGTGTACAGTCATTCAGTAATAGAGACAGAGAGGAGGAACCAGTCTGGTACAGTCATTCAGTAATGGTGTCAGAGAGGAGGAACCAGTCTGGTACAGTCATTCAGTAATGGACTCAGAGAGGAGGAACCAGTCTGGTACAGTAATTCAGTAATGGAGACAGAGAGGAGGAACCAGTCTGGTACAGTAATTCAGTAATGGAGTCAGAGAGGAGAAACCAGTCTGGTACAGTAATTCAGTAATGGAGACAGAGAGGAGAAACCAGTCTGGTACAGTAATTCAGTAATGGAGACAGAGAGGAGGAACCAGTCTGGTACAGTAATTCAGTAATGGAGACAGAGAGGAGGAACCAGTCTGGTACAGTAATTCAGTAATGGAGTCAGAGAGGAGGAACCAGTCTGGTACAGTAATTCAGTAATGGAGACAGAGCAGAGGAACCAGTCTGGTACAGTCATTCAGTAATGGAGACAGAGAGGAGGAACCAGTCTGGTACAGTCATTCAGTAATGGAGACAGAGAGGAGGAACCAGTCTGGTACAGTAATTCAGCAATGGAGTCAGAAAGGAGGAACCAGTCTGGTACAGTCATGCAGTAATGGAGACAGAGAAAAGGAACCAGTCTGGTACAGTCATTCAGTAATGGAGACAGAGAGGAGGAACCAGTCTGGTACAGTCATTCAGTAATGGAGACAGAGAGGAGGAACCAGTCTGGTACAGTCATTCAGTAATGGAGACAGAGAGGAGGAACCAGTCTGGTACAGTCATTCAGTAATGGAGACAGAGAGGAGGAACCAGTCTGGTACAGTCATTCAGTAATGGAGACAGAGAGGAGGAACCAGTCTGGTACAGTCATTCAGTAATGGAGACAGAGAGGAGGAACCAGTCTGGTACAGTCATTCAGTAATGGAGTCAGAGAGGAGGAACCAGTCTGGTACAGTAATTCAGTAATGGAGACAGAGAGGAGGAACCAGTCTGGTACAGTAATTCAGTAATGGAGTCAGAGAGGAGGAACCAGTCTGGTACAGTAATTCAGTAATGGAGACAGAGCAGAGGAACCAGTCTGGTACAGTCATTCAGTAATGGAGACAGAGAGGAGGAACCAGTCTGGTACAGTAATTCAGCAATGGAGTCAGAAAGGAGGAACCAGTCTGGTACAGTCATGCAGTAATGGAGACAGAGAAAAGGAACCAGTCTGGTACAGTCATTCAGTAATGGAGACAGAGAGGAGGAACCAGTCTGGTACAGTCATTCAGTAATGGAGACAGAGAGGAGGAACCAGTCTGGTACAGTCATTCAGTAATGGAGACAGAGAGGAGGAACCAGTCTGGTACAGTCATTCAGTAATGGAGACAGAGAGGAGGAACCAGTCTGGTACAGTCATTCAGTAATGGAGACAGAGAGGAGGAACCAGTCTGGTACAGTCATTCAGTAATGGAGACAGAGAGGAGGAACCAGTCTGGTACAGTCATTCAGTAATGGAGTCAGAGAGGAGGAACCAGTCTGGTACAGTCATTCAGTAATGGAGTCAGAGAGGAGGAACCAGTCTGGTACAGTCATTCAGTAATGGAGACAGAGAGGAGGAACCAGTCTGGTACAGTCATTCAGTAATGGTGTCAGAGAGGAGGAACCAGTCTGGTACAGTCATTCAGTAATGGAGACAGAGAGGAGGAACCAGTCTGGTACAGTAATTCAGTAATGGAGACAGAGAGGAGGAACCGGTCTGGTACAGTAATTCAGTAATGGAGTCAGAGAGGAGGAACCAGTCTGGTACAGTAATTCAGTAATGGAGACAGAGAGGAGAAACCAGTCTGGTACAGTAATTCAGTAATGGAGACAGAGAGGAGGAACCAGTCTGGTACAGTAATTCAGTAATGGAGACAGAGAGGAGGAACCAGTCTGGTACAGTAATTCAGTAATGGAGTCAAAGAGCAGGAACCAGTCTGGTACAGTAATTCAGTAATGGAGACAGAGCAGAGGAACCAGTCTGGTACAGTCATTCAGTAATGGAGACAGAGAGGAGGAACCAGTCTGGTACAGTAATTCAGTATTGGAGACAGAGAGGAGGAACCGGTCTGGTACAGTAATTCAGTAATGGAGTCAGAGAGGAGGAACCGGTCTGGTATAGTAATTCAGTAATAGAGACAGAGAGGAGGAACCAGTCTTGTACAGTAATTCAGTAATGGAGACAGAGAGGAGGAACCAGTCTGGTACAGTAATTCAGTAATGGAGACAGAGAGGAGGAACCAGTCTGGTACAGTCATTCAGTAATAGAGACAGAGAAGAGGAACCAGTCTTGTACAGTAATTCAGTAATGGAGACAGAGAGGAGGAACCAGTCTGGTACAGTAATTCAGTAATGGAGACAGATAGGAGGAACCAGTCTGGTACAGTAATTCAGTAATGGAGACTGAGAGGAGGAACCAGTCTGGTACAGTCATTCAGTAATGGAGTCAGAGAGGAGGAACCAGTCTGGTACAGTCATGCAGTAATGGAGACAGAGAGGAGGAACCAGTCTGGTACAGTCATTCAGTAATGGAGTCAGAGAGGAGGAACCAGTCTGGTACAGTCATTCAGTAATGAAGACAGAGAGGAGGAACCAGTCTGGAACAGTAATTCAGTAATGGAGTCAGAGAGGAGGAACCAGTCTGGTACAGTCATTCAGTAATGGAGTCAGAGAGGAGAAACGAGTCTGGTACAGTCATTCAGTAATGGAGACAGAGAGGAGGAACCAGTCTGGGACAGTCATTCAGTAATGGAGTCAGAGAGCAGGAACCAGTCTGTTACAGTAATTCAGTAATGGAGACAGAGAGGAGGAACCAGTCTGGTACAGTCATTCAGTAATGGAGACAGAGAGGAGGAACCAGTCTGGTACAGTCATTCAGTAATGGAGACAGAGAGGAGGAACCAGTCTGGTACAGTCATTCAGTAATGGAGACAGAGAGGAGGAACCAGTCTGGTACAGTCATTCAGTAATGGAGACAGAGAGGAGGAACCAGTCTGGTACAGTCATTCAGTAATGGAGTCAGAGAGGAGGAACCAGTCTGGTACAGTCATTCAGTAATGGAGTCAGAGAGGAGGAACCAGTCTGGTACAGTCATTCAGTAATGGAGACAGAGAGGAGGAACCAGTCTGGTACAGTCATTCAGTAATGGTGTCAGAGAGGAGGAACCAGTCTGGTACAGTCATTCAGTAATGGAGACAGAGAGGAGGAACCAGTCTGGTACAGTAATTCAGTAATGGAGACAGAGAGGAGGAACCGGTCTGGTACAGTAATTCAGTAATGGAGTCAGAGAGGAGGAACCAGTCTGGTACAGTAATTCAGTAATGGAGACAGAGAGGAGAAACCAGTCTGGTACAGTAATTCAGTAATGGAGACAGAGAGGAGGAACCAGTCTGGTACAGTAATTCAGTAATGGAGACAGAGAGGAGGAACCAGTCTGGTACAGTAATTCAGTAATGGAGACAGAGAGGAGGAACCAGTCTGGTACAGTAATTCAGTAATGGAGACAGAGAGGAGGAACCAGTCTGGTACAGTAATTCAGTAATGGAGTCAAAGAGCAGGAACCAGTCTGGTACAGTAATTCAGTAATGGAGACAGAGCAGAGGAACCAGTCTGGTACAGTCATTCAGTAATGGAGACAGAGAGGAGGAACCAGTCTGGTACAGTAATTCAGTATTGGAGACAGAGAGGAGGAACCGGTCTGGTACAGTAATTCAGTAATGGAGTCAGAGAGGAGGAACCGGTCTGGTATAGTAATTCAGTAATAGAGACAGAGAGGAGGAACCAGTCTTGTACAGTAATTCAGTAATGGAGACAGAGAGGAGGAACCAGTCTGGTACAGTAATTCAGTAATGGAGACAGAGAGGAGGAACCAGTCTGGTACAGTCATTCAGTAATAGAGACAGAGAAGAGGAACCAGTCTTGTACAGTAATTCAGTAATGGAGACAGAGAGGAGGAACCAGTCTGGTACAGTAATTCAGTAATGGAGACAGATAGGAGGAACCAGTCTGGTACAGTAATTCAGTAATGGAGACTGAGAGGAGGAACCAGTCTGGTACAGTCATTCAGTAATGGAGTCAGAGAGGAGGAACCAGTCTGGTACAGTCATGCAGTAATGGAGACAGAGAGGAGGAACCAGTCTGGTACAGTCATTCAGTAATGGAGTCAGAGAGGAGGAACCAGTCTGGTACAGTCATTCAGTAATGAAGACAGAGAGGAGGAACCAGTCTGGAACAGTAATTCAGTAATGGAGGCAGAGAGGAGGAACCAGTCTGGTACAGTCATTCAGTAATGGAGACAGAGAGGAGGAACCAGTCTGGTACAGTCATTCAGTAATGGAGACAAAGAGGAGGAACCAGTCTGGTACAGTCATTCAGTAATGGAGTCAGAGAGGAGGCACCAGTCTGGTACAGTCATTCAGTAACAGAGTCAGAGAGGAGGAACCAGTCTGGTACAGTCATTCAGTAATGGAGACAGAGAAGAGGAACCAGTCTGGTACAGTCATTCAGTAATGGAGACAGAGAGGAGGAACCAGTCTGGTACAGTCATTCAGTAATGGTGTCAGAGAGGAGGAACCGGTCTGGTACAGTAATTCAGTAATGGAGACAGAGAGGAGGAACCAGTCTGGTAAAGTCATTCAGTAATGGAGACAGAGAGGAGGAACCAGTCTGGTACAGTCATTCAGTAATGGAGACAAAGAGGAGGAACCAGTCTGGTACAGTCATTCAGTAATGGAGACAGAGAGGAGGAACCAGTCTGGTACAGTCATTCAGTAATGGAGACAGAGAGGAGGAACCAGTCTGGTACAGTCATTCAGTAATGGAGACAGAGAGGAGGAACCAGTCTGGTACAGTCATTCAGTAATGGAGACAGAGAGGAGGAACCAGTCTGGTACAGTCATTCAGTAATGGAGTCAGAGAGGAGGAACCAGTCTGGTACAGTCATTCAGTAATGGAGTCAGAGAGGAGGAACCAGTCTGGTACAGTCATTCAGTAATGGAGACAGAGAGGAGGAACCAGTCTGGTACAGTCATTCAGTAATGGTGTCAGAGAGGAGGAACCAGTCTGGTACAGTCATTCAGTAATGGAGACAGAGAGGAGGAACCAGTCTGGTACAGTAATTCAGTAATGGAGATAGAGAGGAGGAACCGGTCTGGTACAGTAATTCAGTAATGGAGTCAGAGAGGAGGAACCAGTCTGGTAAAGTAATTCAGTAATGGAGACAGAGAGGAGAAACCAGTCTGGTACAGTAATTCAGTAATGGAGACAGAGAGGAGGAACCAGTCTGGTACAGTAATTCAGTAATGGAGACAGAGAGGAGGAACCAGTCTGGTACAGTAATTCAGTAATGGAGTCAAAGAGCAGGAACCAGTCTGGTACAGTAATTCAGTAATGGAGACAGAGCAGAGGAACCAGTCTGGTACAGTCATTCAGTAATGGAGACAGAGAGGAGGAACCAGTCTGGTACAGTCATTCAGTAATAGAGACAGAGAAGAGGAACCAATCTTGTACAGTAATTCAGTAATGGAGACAGAGAGGAGGAACCAGTCTGGTACAGTAATTCAGTAATGGAGACTGAGAGGAGGAACCAGTCTGGTACAGTCATTCAGTAATGGAGTCAGAGAGGAGGAACCAGTCTGGTACAGTCATGCAGTAATGGAGACAGAGAGGAGGAACCAGTCTGGTACAGTCATTCAGTAATGGAGTCAGAGAGGAGGAACCAGTCTGGTACAGTCATTCAGTAATGAAGACAGAGAGGAGGAACCAGTCTGGAACAGTAATTCAGTAATGGAGGCAGAGAGGAGGAACCAGTCTGGTACAGTCATTCAGTAATGGAGACAGAGAGGAGGAACCAGTCTGGTACAGTCATTCAGTAATGGAGACAAAGAGGAGGAACCAGTCTGGTACAGTCATTCAGTAATGGAGTCAGAGAGGAGGCACCAGTCTGGTACAGTCATTCAGAGTCAGAGAGGAGGAACCAGTCTGGTACAGTCATTCAGTAATGGAGACAGAGAAGAGGAACCAGTCTGGTACAGTAATTCAGTAATGGAGACAGAGAGGAGGAACCAGTCTGGTACAGTCATTCAGTAATGGAGACAGAGAGGAGGAACCAGTCTGGTACAGTCATTCAGTAATGGAGACAGAGAGGAGGAACCAGTCTGGTACAGTCATTCAGTAATGGAGACAGAGAGGAGGAACCAGTCTGGTACAGTCATTCAGTAATGGAGACAGAGAGGAGGAACCAGTCTGGTACAGTCATTCAGTAATGGAGACAGAGAGGAGGAACCAGTCTGGTACAGTCATTCAGTAATGGAGTCAGAGAGGAGGAACCAGTCTGGTACAGTCATTCAGTAATGGAGTCAGAGAGGAGGAACCAGTCTGGTACAGTCATTCAGTAATGGAGTCAGAGAGGAGAAACGAGTCTGGTACAGTCATTCAGTAATGGAGACAGAGAGGAGGAACCAGTCTGGGACAGTCATTCAGTAATGGAGTCAGAGAGCAGGAACCAGTCTGTTACAGTAATTCAGTAATGGAGACAGAGCAGAGGAACCAGTCTGGTACAGTCATTCAGTAATGGAGTCAGAGAGGAGGAACCAGTCTGGTACAGTCATTCAGTAATGGAGTCAGAGAGGAGGAACCAGTCTGGTACAGTAATTCAGTAATGGAGTCAGAGAGGAGGAACCAGTCTGGTACAGTAATTCAGTAATGGAGACAGAGAGGAGGAACCAGTCTGGTACAGTCATTCAGTAATGGAGACAGAGAGGAGGAACCAGTCTTGTACAGTAATTCAGTAATGGAGACAGAGAGGAGGAACCAGTCTGGTACAGTTATTCAGTAATGGAGTCAGAGAGGAGGAACCAGTCTGGTACAGTAATTCAGTAATGGAGACAGAGAGGAGGAATCAGTCTGGTACAGTTATTCAGTAATGGAGTCAGAGAGGAGGAACCAGTCTGGTACAGTAATTCAGTAATGGAGACAGAGAGGAGGAACCAGTCTGGTACAGTCATTCAGTAATGGAGTCAGAGAGGAGGAACCAGTCTGGTACAGTAATTCAGTAATGGAGACAGAGAGGAGGAACCAGTCTGGTACAGTAATTCAGTAATGGAGTGTACAGTCATTCAGTAATAGAGACAGAGAGGAGGAACCAGTCTGGTACAGTCATTCAGTAATGGTGTCAGAGAGGAGGAACCAGTCTGGTACAGTCATTCAGTAATGGACTCAGAGAGGAGGAACCAGTCTGGTACAGTAATTCAGTAATGGAGACAGAGAGGAGGAACCAGTCTGGTACAGTAATTCAGTAATGGAGTCAGAGAGGAGAAACCAGTCTGGTACAGTAATTCAGTAATGGAGACAGAGAGGAGAAACCAGTCTGGTACAGTAATTCAGTAATGGAGACAGAGAGGAGGAACCAGTCTGGTACAGTAATTCAGTAATGGAGACAGAGAGGAGGAACCAGTCTGGTACAGTAATTCAGTAATGGAGTCAGAGAGGAGGAACCAGTCTGGTACAGTAATTCAGTAATGGAGACAGAGCAGAGGAACCAGTCTGGTACAGTCATTCAGTAATGGAGACAGAGAGGAGGAACCAGTCTGGTACAGTCATTCAGTAATGGAGACAGAGAGGAGGAACCAGTCTGGTACAGTAATTCAGCAATGGAGTCAGAAAGGAGGAACCAGTCTGGTACAGTCATGCAGTAATGGAGACAGAGAAAAGGAACCAGTCTGGTACAGTCATTCAGTAATGGAGACAGAGAGGAGGAACCAGTCTGGTACAGTCATTCAGTAATGGAGACAGAGAGGAGGAACCAGTCTGGTACAGTCATTCAGTAATGGAGACAGAGAGGAGGAACCAGTCTGGTACAGTCATTCAGTAATGGAGACAGAGAGGAGGAACCAGTCTGGTACAGTCATTCAGTAATGGAGACAGAGAGGAGGAACCAGTCTGGTACAGTCATTCAGTAATGGAGACAGAGAGGAGGAACCAGTCTGGTACAGTCATTCAGTAATGGAGTCAGAGAGGAGGAACCAGTCTGGTACAGTAATTCAGTAATGGAGACAGAGAGGAGGAACCAGTCTGGTACAGTAATTCAGTAATGGAGTCAGAGAGGAGGAACCAGTCTGGTACAGTAATTCAGTAATGGAGACAGAGCAGAGGAACCAGTCTGGTACAGTCATTCAGTAATGGAGACAGAGAGGAGGAACCAGTCTGGTACAGTAATTCAGCAATGGAGTCAGAAAGGAGGAACCAGTCTGGTACAGTCATGCAGTAATGGAGACAGAGAAAAGGAACCAGTCTGGTACAGTCATTCAGTAATGGAGACAGAGAGGAGGAACCAGTCTGGTACAGTCATTCAGTAATGGAGACAGAGAGGAGGAACCAGTCTGGTACAGTCATTCAGTAATGGAGACAGAGAGGAGGAACCAGTCTGGTACAGTCATTCAGTAATGGAGACAGAGAGGAGGAACCAGTCTGGTACAGTCATTCAGTAATGGAGACAGAGAGGAGGAACCAGTCTGGTACAGTCATTCAGTAATGGAGACAGAGAGGAGGAACCAGTCTGGTACAGTCATTCAGTAATGGAGTCAGAGAGGAGGAACCAGTCTGGTACAGTCATTCAGTAATGGAGTCAGAGAGGAGGAACCAGTCTGGTACAGTCATTCAGTAATGGAGACAGAGAGGAGGAACCAGTCTGGTACAGTCATTCAGTAATGGTGTCAGAGAGGAGGAACCAGTCTGGTACAGTCATTCAGTAATGGAGACAGAGAGGAGGAACCAGTCTGGTACAGTAATTCAGTAATGGAGACAGAGAGGAGGAACCGGTCTGGTACAGTAATTCAGTAATGGAGTCAGAGAGGAGGAACCAGTCTGGTACAGTAATTCAGTAATGGAGACAGAGAGGAGAAACCAGTCTGGTACAGTAATTCAGTAATGGAGACAGAGAGGAGGAACCAGTCTGGTACAGTAATTCAGTAATGGAGACAGAGAGGAGGAACCAGTCTGGTACAGTAATTCAGTAATGGAGTCAAAGAGCAGGAACCAGTCTGGTACAGTAATTCAGTAATGGAGACAGAGCAGAGGAACCAGTCTGGTACAGTCATTCAGTAATGGAGACAGAGAGGAGGAACCAGTCTGGTACAGTAATTCAGTATTGGAGACAGAGAGGAGGAACCGGTCTGGTACAGTAATTCAGTAATGGAGTCAGAGAGGAGGAACCGGTCTGGTATAGTAATTCAGTAATAGAGACAGAGAGGAGGAACCAGTCTTGTACAGTAATTCAGTAATGGAGACAGAGAGGAGGAACCAGTCTGGTACAGTAATTCAGTAATGGAGACAGAGAGGAGGAACCAGTCTGGTACAGTCATTCAGTAATAGAGACAGAGAAGAGGAACCAGTCTTGTACAGTAATTCAGTAATGGAGACAGAGAGGAGGAACCAGTCTGGTACAGTAATTCAGTAATGGAGACAGATAGGAGGAACCAGTCTGGTACAGTAATTCAGTAATGGAGACTGAGAGGAGGAACCAGTCTGGTACAGTCATTCAGTAATGGAGTCAGAGAGGAGGAACCAGTCTAGTACAGTCATGCAGTAATGGAGACAGAGAGGAGGAACCAGTCTGGTACAGTCATTCAGTAATGGAGTCAGAGAGGAGGAACCAGTCTGGTACAGTCATTCAGTAATGAAGACAGAGAGGAGGAACCAGTCTGGAACAGTAATTCAGTAATGGAGTCAGAGAGGAGGAACCAGTCTGGTACAGTCATTCAGTAATGGAGTCAGAGAGGAGAAACGAGTCTGGTACAGTCATTCAGTAATGGAGACAGAGAGGAGGAACCAGTCTGGGACAGTCATTCAGTAATGGAGTCAGAGAGCAGGAACCAGTCTGTTACAGTAATTCAGTAATGGAGACAGAGAGGAGGAACCAGTCTGGTACAGTCATTCAGTAATGGAGACAGAGAGGAGGAACCAGTCTGGTACAGTCATTCAGTAATGGAGACAGAGAGGAGGAACCAGTCTGGTACAGTCATTCAGTAATGGAGACAGAGAGGAGGAACCAGTCTGGTACAGTCATTCAGTAATGGAGACAGAGAGGAGGAACCAGTCTGGTACAGTCATTCAGTAATGGAGTCAGAGAGGAGGAACCAGTCTGGTACAGTCATTCAGTAATGGAGTCAGAGAGGAGGAACCAGTCTGGTACAGTCATTCAGTAATGGAGACAGAGAGGAGGAACCAGTCTGGTACAGTCATTCAGTAATGGTGTCAGAGAGGAGGAACCAGTCTGGTACAGTCATTCAGTAATGGAGACAGAGAGGAGGAACCAGTCTGGTACAGTAATTCAGTAATGGAGACAGAGAGGAGGAACCGGTCTGGTACAGTAATTCAGTAATGGAGTCAGAGAGGAGGAACCAGTCTGGTACAGTAATTCAGTAATGGAGACAGAGAGGAGAAACCAGTCTGGTACAGTAATTCAGTAATGGAGACAGAGAGGAGGAACCAGTCTGGTACAGTAATTCAGTAATGGAGACAGAGAGGAGGAACCAGTCTGGTACAGTAATTCAGTAATGGAGACAGAGAGGAGGAACCAGTCTGGTACAGTAATTCAGTAATGGAGACAGAGAGGAGGAACCAGTCTGGTACAGTAATTCAGTAATGGAGTCAAAGAGCAGGAACCAGTCTGGTACAGTAATTCAGTAATGGAGACAGAGCAGAGGAACCAGTCTGGTACAGTCATTCAGTAATGGAGACAGAGAGGAGGAACCAGTCTGGTACAGTAATTCAGTATTGGAGACAGAGAGGAGGAACCGGTCTGGTACAGTAATTCAGTAATGGAGTCAGAGAGGAGGAACCGGTCTGGTATAGTAATTCAGTAATAGAGACAGAGAGGAGGAACCAGTCTTGTACAGTAATTCAGTAATGGAGACAGAGAGGAGGAACCAGTCTGGTACAGTAATTCAGTAATGGAGACAGAGAGGAGGAACCAGTCTGGTACAGTCATTCAGTAATAGAGACAGAGAAGAGGAACCAGTCTTGTACAGTAATTCAGTAATGGAGACAGAGAGGAGGAACCAGTCTGGTACAGTAATTCAGTAATGGAGACAGATAGGAGGAACCAGTCTGGTACAGTAATTCAGTAATGGAGACTGAGAGGAGGAACCAGTCTGGTACAGTCATTCAGTAATGGAGTCAGAGAGGAGGAACCAGTCTGGTACAGTCATGCAGTAATGGAGACAGAGAGGAGGAACCAGTCTGGTACAGTCATTCAGTAATGGAGTCAGAGAGGAGGAACCAGTCTGGTACAGTCATTCAGTAATGAAGACAGAGAGGAGGAACCAGTCTGGAACAGTAATTCAGTAATGGAGGCAGAGAGGAGGAACCAGTCTGGTACAGTCATTCAGTAATGGAGACAGAGAGGAGGAACCAGTCTGGTACAGTCATTCAGTAATGGAGACAAAGAGGAGGAACCAGTCTGGTACAGTCATTCAGTAATGGAGTCAGAGAGGAGGCACCAGTCTGGTACAGTCATTCAGTAACAGAGTCAGAGAGGAGGAACCAGTCTGGTACAGTCATTCAGTAATGGAGACAGAGAAGAGGAACCAGTCTGGTACAGTCATTCAGTAATGGAGACAGAGAGGAGGAACCAGTCTGGTACAGTCATTCAGTAATGGTGTCAGAGAGGAGGAACCGGTCTGGTACAGTAATTCAGTAATGGAGACAGAGAGGAGGAACCAGTCTGGTAAAGTCATTCAGTAATGGAGACAGAGAGGAGGAACCAGTCTGGTACAGTCATTCAGTAATGGAGACAAAGAGGAGGAACCAGTCTGGTACAGTCATTCAGTAATGGAGACAGAGAGGAGGAACCAGTCTGGTACAGTCATTCAGTAATGGAGACAGAGAGGAGGAACCAGTCTGGTACAGTCATTCAGTAATGGAGACAGAGAGGAGGAACCAGTCTGGTACAGTCATTCAGTAATGGAGACAGAGAGGAGGAACCAGTCTGGTACAGTCATTCAGTAATGGAGTCAGAGAGGAGGAACCAGTCTGGTACAGTCATTCAGTAATGGAGTCAGAGAGGAGGAACCAGTCTGGTACAGTCATTCAGTAATGGAGACAGAGAGGAGGAACCAGTCTGGTACAGTCATTCAGTAATGGTGTCAGAGAGGAGGAACCAGTCTGGTACAGTCATTCAGTAATGGAGACAGAGAGGAGGAACCAGTCTGGTACAGTAATTCAGTAATGGAGATAGAGAGGAGGAACCGGTCTGGTACAGTAATTCAGTAATGGAGTCAGAGAGGAGGAACCAGTCTGGTAAAGTAATTCAGTAATGGAGACAGAGAGGAGAAACCAGTCTGGTACAGTAATTCAGTAATGGAGACAGAGAGGAGGAACCAGTCTGGTACAGTAATTCAGTAATGGAGACAGAGAGGAGGAACCAGTCTGGTACAGTAATTCAGTAATGGAGTCAAAGAGCAGGAACCAGTCTGGTACAGTAATTCAGTAATGGAGACAGAGCAGAGGAACCAGTCTGGTACAGTCATTCAGTAATGGAGACAGAGAGGAGGAACCAGTCTGGTACAGTCATTCAGTAATGGAGTGTACAGTCATTCAGTAATAGAGACAGAGAGGAGGAACCAGTCTGGTACAGTCATTCAGTAATGGTGTCAGAGAGGAGGAACCAGTCTGGTACAGTCATTCAGTAATTGACTCAGAGAGGAGGAACCAGTCTGGTACAGTAATTCAGTAATAGAGACAGAGAGGAGGAATCAGTCTGGTACAGTAATTCAGTAATGGAGTCAGAGAGGAGGAACCAGTCTGGTACAGTCATTCAGTAATGGAGTCAGAGAGGAGGAACCAGTCTGGTACAGTAATTCAGTAATGGTGTCAGAGAGGAGGAACCAGTCTGGTACAGTCATTCAGTAATGGAGACAGAGAGGAGGAACCAGTCTGGTACAGTAATTCAGTAATGGAGACAGAGAGGAGGAACCGGTCTGGTACAGTAATTCAGTAATGGAGTCAGAGAGGAGGAACCGGTCTGGTATAGTCATTCAGTAATAGAGTCAGAGAGGAGGAACCGGTCTGGTACAGTAATTCAGTAATGGTGTAAGAGAGGAGGAACCAGTCTGGTACAGTAATTCAGTAATGGAGACAGAGAGGAGGAACCAGTCTGGTACAGTCATTCAGTAATGGAGACAGAGAGGAGGAACCAGTCTTGTACAGTAATTCAGTAATGGAGACAGAGAGGAGGAACCAGTCTGGTACAGTAATTCAGTAATGGAGACAGAGAGGAGGAACCAGTCTGGTACAGTAATTCAGTAATGGAGACAGAGAGGAGGAACCAGTCTGGTACAGTAATTCAGTAATGGAGACAGAGAGGAGGAACCAGTCTGGTACAGTAATTCAGTAATGGAGACGAGAGGAGGAACCAGTCTGGTACAGTAATTCAGTAATGGAGTCAGAGAGGAGGAACCAGTCTGGTACAGTCATTCAGTAATGGAGACAGAGAAGAGGAACCAGTCTGGTACAGTCATTCAGTAATGGAGACAGAGAGGAGGAACCAGTCTGGTACAGTCATTCAGTAATGGAGACAGAGAGGAGGAACCAGTCTGGTACAGTCATTCAGTAATGGAGTCAGAGAGGAGGAACCAGTCTGGTACAGTCATTCAGTAATGGAGTCAGAGAGGAGGAACCAGTCTGGTACAGTAATTCAGTAATGGAGTCAAAGAGCAGGAACCAGTCTGGTACAGTAATTCAGTAATGGAGACAGAGCAGAGGAACCAGTCTGGTACAGTCATTCAGTAATGGAGACAGAGAGGAGGAACCAGTCTGGTACAGTCATTCAGTAATGGAGACAGAGAGGAGGAACCAGTCTGGTACAGTAATTCAGTATTGGAGACAGAGAGGAGGAACCGGTCTGGTACAGTAATTCAGTAATGGAGTCAGAGAGGAGGAACCGGTCTGGTATAGTAATTCAGTAATAGAGACAGAGAGGAGGAACCAGTCTTGTACAGTAATTCAGTAATGGAGACAGAGAGGAGGAACCAGTCTGGTACAGTAATTCAGTAATGGAGACAGAGAGGAGGAACCAGTCTGGTACAGTCATTCAGTAATAGAGACAGAGAAGAGGAACCAGTCTTGTACAGTAATTCAGTAATGGAGACAGAGAGGAGGAACCAGTCTGGTACAGTAATTCAGTAATGGAGACAGAGAGGAGGAACCAGTCTGGTACAGTAATTCAGTAATGGAGACAGAGAGGAGGAACCAGTCTGGTACAGTCATTCAGTAATAGAGACAGAGAAGAGGAACCAGTCTTGTACAGTAATTCAGTAATGGAGACAGAGAGGAGGAACCAGTCTGGTACAGTAATTCAGTAATGGAGACAGAGAGGAGGAACCAGTCTGGTACAGTCATTCAGTAATAGAGACAGAGAAGAGGAACCAATCTTGTACAGTAAGTCAGTAATGGAGACAGAGAGGAGGAACCAGTCTGGTACAGTAATTCAGTAATGGAGACAGAGAGGAGGCACCAGTCTGGTACAGTCATTCAGTAACAGAGTCAGAGAGGAGGAACCAGTCTGGTATAGTCATTCAGTAATGGAGACAGAGAAGAGGAACCAGTCTGGTACAGTAATTCAGTAATGGAGACAGAGAGGAGGAACCAGTCTGGTACAGTCATTCAGTAATGGAGACAGAGAGGAGGAACCAGTCTGGTACAGTCATTCAGTAATGGAGTGTACAGTCATTCAGTAATAGAGACAGAGAGGAGGAACCAGTCTGGTACAGTCATTCAGTAATGGTGTCAGAGAGGAGGAACCAGTCTGGTACAGTCATTCAGTAATTGACTCAGAGAGGAGGAACCAGTCTGGTACAGTAATTCAGTAATAGAGACAGAGAGGAGGAACCAGTCTGGTACAGTAATTCAGTAATGGAGTCAGAGAGGAGGAACCAGTCTGGTACAGTCATTCAGTAATGGAGTCAGAGAGGAGGAACCAGTCTGGTACAGTAATTCAGTAATGGTGTCAGAGAGGAGGAACCAGTCTGGTACAGTCATTCAGTAATAGAGACAGAGAAGAGGAACCAGTCTTGTACAGTAATTCAGTAATGGAGACAGAGAGGAGGAACCAGTCTGGTACAGTAATTCAGTAATGGAGACAGAGAGGAGAAACCAGTCTGGTACAGTCATTCAGTAATGTAGTCAGAGAGGAGGAACCAGTCTGGTACAGTCATGCAGTAATGGAGACAGAGAGGAGGAACCAGTCTGGTACAGTCATTCAGTAATGAAGACAGAGAGGAGGAACCAGTCTGGAACAGTAATTCAGTAATGGAGGCAGAGAGGAGGAACCAGTCTGGTACAGTCATTCAGTAATGCAGACAGAGAGGAGGAACCAGTCTGGTACAGTCATTCAGTAATGGAGACAAAGAGGAGGAACCAGTCTGGTACAGTCATTCAGTAATGGAGTCAGAGAGGAGGCACCAGTCTGGTACAGTCATTCAGTAACAGAGTCAGAGAGGAGGAACCAGTCTGGTACAGTCATTCAGTAATGGAGACAGAGAAGAGGAACCAGTCTGGTACAGTAATTCAGTAATGGAGACAGAGAGGAGGAACCAGTCTGGTACAGTCATTCAGTAATGGAGACAGAGAGGAGGAACCAGTCTGGTACAGTCATTCAGTAATGGAGTGTACAGTCATTCAGTAATAGAGACAGAGAGGAGGAACCAGTCTGGTACAGTCATTCAGTAATGGTGTCAGAGAGGAGGAACCAGTCTGGTACAGTCATTCAGTAATTGACTCAGAGAGGAGGAACCAGTCTGGTACAGTAATTCAGTAATAGAGACAGAGAGGAGGAATCAGTCTGGTACAGTAATTCAGTAATGGAGTCAGAGAGGAGGAACCAGTCTGGTACAGTCATTCAGTAATGGAGTCAGAGAGGAGGAACCAGTCTGGTACAGTAATTCAGTAATGGTGTCAGAGAGGAGGAACCAGTCTGGTACAGTCATTCAGTAATGGAGACAGAGAGGAGGAACCAGTCTGGTACAGTAATTCAGTAATGGAGACAGAGAGGAGGAACCGGTCTGGTACAGTAATTCAGTAATGGAGTCAGAGAGGAGGAACCGGTCTGGTATAGTCATTCAGTAATAGAGTCAGAGAGGAGGAACCGGTCTGGTACAGTAATTCAGTAATGGTGTCAGAGAGGAGGAACCAGTCTGGTACAGTAATTCAGTAATGGAGACAGAGAGGAGGAACCAGTCTGGTACAGTCATTCAGTAATGGAGACAGAGAGGAGGAACCGGTCTTGTACAGTAATTCAGTAATGGAGACAGAGAGGAGGAACCAGTCTGGTACAGTAATTCAGTAATGGAGACAGAGAGGAGGAACCAGTCTGGTACAGTAATTCAGTAATGGAGACAGAGAGGAGGAACCAGTCTGGTACAGTAATTCAGTAATGGAGACAGAGAGGAGGAACCAGTCTGGTACAGTAATTCAGTAATGGAGACGAGAGGAGGAACCAGTCTGGTACAGTAATTCAGTAATGGAGTCAGAGAGGAGGAACCAGTCTGGTACAGTCATTCAGTAATGGAGACAGAGAAGAGGAACCAGTCTGGTACAGTCATTCAGTAATGGAGACAGAGAGGAGGAACCAGTCTGGTACAGTCATTCAGTAATGGAGACAGAGAGGAGGAACCAGTCTGGTACAGTCATTCAGTAATGGAGTGTACAGTCATTCAGTAATAGAGACAGAGAGGAGGAACCAGTCTGGTACAGTCATTCAGTAATGGTGTCAGAGAGGAGGAACCAGTCTGGTACAGTCATTCAGTAATTGACTCAGAGAGGAGGAACCAGTCTGGTACAGTAATTCAGTAATAGAGACAGAGAGGAGGAACCAGTCTGGTACAGTAATTCAGTAATGGAGTCAGAGAGGAGGAACCAGTCTGGTACAGTCATTCAGTAATGGAGTCAGAGAGGAGGAACCAGTCTGGTACAGTAATTCAGTAATGGTGTCAGAGAGGAGGAACCAGTCTGGTACAGTCATTCAGTAATGGAGACAGAGAGGAGGAACCAGTCTGGTACAGTAATTCAGTAATGGAGACAGAGAGGAGGAACCGGTCTGGTACAGTAATTCAGTAATGGAGTCAGAGAGGAGGAACCGGTCTGGTATAGTCATTCAGTAATAGAGTCAGAGAGGAGGAACCGGTCTGGTACAGTAATTCAGTAATGGTGTCAGAGAGGAGGAACCAGTCTGGTACAGTAATTCAGTAATGGAGACAGAGAGGAGGAACCAGTCTGGTACAGTCATTCAGTAATGGAGACAGAGAGGAGGAACCAGTCTTGTACAGTAATTCAGTAATGGAGACAGAGAGGAGGAACCAGTCTGGTACAGTAATTCAGTAATGGAGACAGAGAGGAGGAACCAGTCTGGTACAGTAATTCAGTAATGGAGACAGAGAGGAGGAACCAGTCTGGTACAGTAATTCAGTAATGGAGACAGAGAGGAGGAACCAGTCTGGTACAGTAATTCAGTAATGGAGACGAGAGGAGGAACCAGTCTGGTACAGTAATTCAGTAATGGAGTCAGAGAGGAGGAACCAGTCTGGTACAGTAATTCAGTAATAGAGACAGAGAGGAGGAACCAGTCTGGTACAGTCATTCAGTAATGGAGACAGAGAGGAGGAACCAGTCTGGTACAGTCATTCAGTAATGGAGACAGAGAGGAGGAACCAGTCTGGTACAGTCATTCAGTAATGCAGTCAGAGAGGAGGAACCAGTCTGGTACAGTCATTCAGTAATGGAGTCAGAGAGGAGGAACCAGTCTGGTACAGTAATTCAGTAATGGAGTCAAAGAGCAGGAACCAGTCTGGTACAGTAATTCAGTAATGGAGACAGAGCAGAGGAACCAGTCTGGTACAGTCATTCAGTAATGGAGACAGAGAGGAGGAACCAGTCTGGTACAGTCATTCAGTAATGGAGACAGAGAGGAGGAACCAGTCTGGTACAGTAATTCAGTATTGGAGACAGAGAGGAGGAACCGGTCTGGTACAGTAATTCAGTAATGGAGTCAGAGAGGAGGAACCGGTCTGGTATAGTAATTCAGTAATAGAGACAGAGAGGAGGAACCAGTCTTGTACAGTAATTCAGTAATGGAGACAGAGAGGAGGAACCAGTCTGGTACAGTAATTCAGTAATGGAGACAGAGAGGAGGAACCAGTCTGGTACAGTCATTCAGTAATAGAGACAGAGAAGAGGAACCAGTCTTGTACAGTAATTCAGTAATGGAGACAGAGAGGAGGAACCAGTCTGGTACAGTAATTCAGTAATGGAGACAGAGAGGAGGAACCAGTCTGGTACAGTCATTCAGTAATAGAGACAGAGAAGAGGAACCAGTCTGGTACAGTCATTCAGTAATGGAGACAGAGAGGAGGAACCAGTCTGGTACAGTAATTCAGTAATGGAGACAGAGCAGAGGAACCAGTCTTGTACAGTAATTCAGTAATGGAGACAGAGAGGAGGAACCAGTCTGGTACAGTAATTCAGTAATGGAGACTGAGAGGAGGAACCAGTCTGGTACAGTCATTCAGTAATGCAGTCAGAGAGGAGGAACCAGTCTGGTACAGTAATTCAGTAATGGAGTCAGAGAGGAGGAACCAGTCTGGTACAGTCATTCAGTAATGGAGTCAGAGAGGAGGAACCAGTCTGGTACAGTCATTCAGTAATGAAGACAGAGAGGAGGAACCAGTCTGGAACAGTAATTCAGTAATGGAGGCAGAGAGGAGGAACCAGTCTGGTACAGTCATTCAGTAATGGAGACAGAGAGGAGGAACCAGTCTGGTACAGTCATTCAGTAATGGAGACAAAGAGGAGGAACCAGTCTGGTACAGTCATTCAGTAATGGAGTCAGAGAGGAGGCACCAGTCTGGTACAGTCATTCAGAGTCAGAGAGGAGGAACCAGTCTGGTACAGTCATTCAGTAATGGAGACAGAGAAGAGGAACCAGTCTGGTACAGTAATTCAGTAATGGAGACAGAGAGGAGGAACCAGTCTGGTACAGTCATTCAGTAATGGAGACAGAGAGGAGGAACCAGTCTGGTACAGTAATTCAGTAATGGAGTGTACAGTCATTCAGTAATAGAGACAGAGAGGAGGAACCAGTCTGGTACAGTCATTCAGTAATGGTGTCAGAGAGGAGGAACCGGTCTGGTACAGTAATTCAGTAATGGAGACAGAGAGGAGGAACCAGTCTGGTAAAGTCATTCAGTAATGGAGACAGAGAGGAGGAACCAGTCTGGTACAGTCATTCAGTAATGGAGACAAAGAGGAGGAACCAGTCTGGTACAGTCATTCAGTAATGGAGACAGAGAGGAGGAACCAGTCTGGTACAGTCATTCAGTAATGGAGACAGAGAGGAGGAACCAGTCTGGTACAGTCATTCAGTAATGGAGACAGAGAGGAGGAACCAGTCTGGTACAGTCATTCAGTAATGGAGACAGAGAGGAGGATCCAGTCTGGTACAGTCATTCAGTAATGGAGTCAGAGAGGAGGCACCAGTCTGGTACAGTCATTCAGAGTCAGAGAGGAGGAACCAGTCTGGTACAGTCATTCAGTAATGGAGACAGAGAAGAGGAACCAGTCTGGTACAGTAATTCAGTAATGGAGACAGAGAGGAGGAACCAGTCTGGTACAGTCATTCAGTAATGGAGACAGAGAGGAGGAACCAGTCTGGTACAGTAATTCAGTAATGGAGTGTACAGTCATTCAGTAATAGAGACAGAGAGGAGGAACCAGTCTGGTACAGTCATTCAGTAATGGTGTCAGAGAGGAGGAACCGGTCTGGTACAGTAATTCAGTAATGGAGACAGAGAGGAGGAACCAGTCTGGTAAAGTCATTCAGTAATGGAGACAGAGAGGAGGAACCAGTCTGGTACAGTCATTCAGTAATGGAGACAAAGAGGAGGAACCAGTCTGGTACAGTCATTCAGTAATGGAGACAGAGAGGAGGAACCAGTCTGGTACAGTCATTCAGTAATGGAGACAGAGAGGAGGAACCAGTCTGGTACAGTCATTCAGTAATGGAGACAGAGAGGAGGAACCAGTCTGGTACAGTCATTCAGTAATGGAGACAGAGAGGAGGATCCAGTCTGGTACAGTCATTCAGTAATGGAGTCAGAGAGGAGGAACCAGTCTGGTACAGTCATTCAGTAATGGAGTCAGAGAGGAGGAACCAGTCTGGTACAGTCATTCAGTAATGGAGACAGAGAGGAGGAACCAGTCTGGTACAGTCATTCAGTAATGGTGTCAGAGAGGAGGAACCAGTCTGGTACAGTCATTCAGTAATGGAGACAGAGAGGAGGAACCAGTCTGGTACAGTAATTCAGTAATGGAGACAGAGAGGAGGAACCGGTCTGGTACAGTAATTCAGTAATGGAGTCAGAGAGGAGGAACCAGTCTGGTACAGTAATTCAGTAATGGAGACAGAGAGGAGAAACCAGTCTGGTACAGTAATTCAGTAATGGAGACAGAGAGGAGGAACCAGTCTGGTACAGTAATTCAGTAATGGAGACAGAGAGGAGGAACCAGTCTGGTACAGTAATTCAGTAATGGAGTCAGAGAGGAGGAACCAGTCTGGTACAGTAATTCAGTAATGGAGTCAAAGAGCAGGAACCAGTCTGGTACAGTAATTCAGTAATGGAGACAGAGCAGAGGAACCAGTCTGGTACAGTCATTCAGTAATGGAGACAGAGAGGAGGAACCAGTCTGGTACAGTCATTCAGTAATGGAGACAGAGAGGAGGAACCAGTCTGGTACAGTAATTCAGTATTGGAGACAGAGAGGAGGAACCGGTCTGGTACAGTAATTCAGTAATGGAGTCAGAGAGGAGGAACCGGTCTGGTATAGTAATTCAGTAATAGAGACAGAGAAGAGGAACCAGTCTTGTACAGTAATTCAGTAATGGAGACAGAGAGGAGGAACCAGTCTGGTACAGTAATTCAGTAATGGAGACAGAGAGGAGGAACCAGTCTGGTACAGTCATTCAGTAATAGAGACAGAGAAGAGGAACCAATCTTGTACAGTAATTCAGTAATGGAGACAGAGAGGAGGAACCAGTCTGGTACAGTAATTCAGTAATGGAGACAGAGAGGAGGAACCAGTCTGGTACAGTCATTCAGTAATGGAGTCAGAGAGGAGGAACCAGTCTGGTACAGTCATGCAGTAATGGAGACAGAGAGGAGGAACCAGTCTGGTACAGTCATTCAGTAATGAAGACAGAGAGGAGGAACCAGTCTGCAACAGTAATTCAGTAATGGAGGCAGAGAGGAGGAACCAGTCTGGTACAGTCATTCAGTAATGGAGACAGAGAGGAGGAACCAGTCTGGTACAGTCATTCAGTAATGGAGTCAGAGAGGAGGCACCAGTCTGGTACAGTCATTCAGTAATGGAGACAGAGAAGAGGAACCAGTCTGGTACAGTAATTCAGTAATGGAGACAGAGAGGAGGAACCAGTCTGGTACAGTCATTCAGTAATGGAGTCAGAGAGGAGTAACCAGACTGGTACAGTCATTCAGTAATGGAGTGTACAGTCATTCAGTAATGGAGTCAGAGAGGAGGCACCAGTCTGGTACAGTCATTCAGTAATGGAGACAGAGAAGAGGAACCAGTCTGGTACAGTAATTCAGTAATGGAGACAGAGAGGAGGAACCAGTCTGGTAAAGTCATTCAGTAATGGAGACAGAGAGGAGGAACCAGTCTGGTACAGTCATTCAGTAATGGAGACAAAGAGGAGGAACCAGTCTGGTACAGTCATTCAGTAATGGAGACAGAGAGGAGGAACCAGTCTGGTACAGTCATTCAGTAATGGAGACAGAGAGGAGGAACCAGTCTGGTACAGTCATTCAGTAATGGAGACAGAGAGGAGGAACCAGTCTGGTACAGTCATTCAGTAATGGAGACAGAGAGGAGGATCCAGTCTGGTACAGTCATTCAGTAATGGAGTCAGAGAGGAGGAACCAGTCTGGTACAGTCATTCAGTAATGGAGTCAGAGAGGAGGAACCAGTCTGGTACAGTCATTCAGTAATGGAGACAGAGAGGAGGAACCAGTCTGGTACAGTCATTCAGTAATGGTGTCAGAGAGGAGGAACCAGTCTGGTACAGTCATTCAGTAATGGAGACAGAGAGGAGGAACCAGTCTGGTACAGTAATTCAGTAATGGAGACAGAGAGGAGGAACCGGTCTGGTACAGTAATTCAGTAATGGAGTCAGAGAGGAGGAACCAGTCTGGTACAGTAATTCAGTAATGGAGACAGAGAGGAGAAACCAGTCTGGTACAGTAATTCAGTAATGGAGACAGAGAGGAGGAACCAGTCTGGTACAGTAATTCAGTAATGGAGACAGAGAGGAGGAACCAGTCTGGTACAGTAATTCAGTAATGGAGTCAGAGAGGAGGAACCAGTCTGGTACAGTAATTCAGTAATGGAGTCAAAGAGCAGGAACCAGTCTGGTACAGTAATTCAGTAATGGAGACAGAGCAGAGGAACCAGTCTGGTACAGTCATTCAGTAATGGAGACAGAGAGGAGGAACCAGTCTGGTACAGTCATTCAGTAATGGAGACAGAGAGGAGGAACCAGTCTGGTACAGTAATTCAGTATTGGAGACAGAGAGGAGGAACCGGTCTGGTACAGTAATTCAGTAATGGAGTCAGAGAGGAGGAACCGGTCTGGTATAGTAATTCAGTAATAGAGACAGAGAAGAGGAACCAGTCTTGTACAGTAATTCAGTAATGGAGACAGAGAGGAGGAACCAGTCTGGTACAGTAATTCAGTAATGGAGACAGAGAGGAGGAACCAGTCTGGTACAGTCATTCAGTAATAGAGACAGAGAAGAGGAACCAATCTTGTACAGTAATTCAGTAATGGAGACAGAGAGGAGGAACCAGTCTGGTACAGTAATTCAGTAATGGAGACAGAGAGGAGGAACCAGTCTGGTACAGTCATTCAGTAATGGAGTCAGAGAGGAGGAACCAGTCTGGTACAGTCATGCAGTAATGGAGACAGAGAGGAGGAACCAGTCTGGTACAGTCATTCAGTAATGAAGACAGAGAGGAGGAACCAGTCTGGAACAGTAATTCAGTAATGGAGGCAGAGAGGAGGAACCAGTCTGGTACAGTCATTCAGTAATGGAGACAGAGAGGAGGAACCAGTCTGGTACAGTCATTCAGTAATGGAGTCAGAGAGGAGGCACCAGTCTGGTACAGTCATTCAGTAATGGAGACAGAGAAGAGGAACCAGTCTGGTACAGTAATTCAGTAATGGAGACAGAGAGGAGGAACCAGTCTGGTACAGTCATTCAGTAATGGAGTCAGAGAGGAGTAACCAGACTGGTACAGTCATTCAGTAATGGAGTGTACAGTCATTCAGTAATGGAGTCAGAGAGGAGGCACCAGTCTGGTACAGTCATTCAGTAATGGAGACAGAGAAGAGGAACCAGTCTGGTACAGTAATTCAGTAATGGAGACAGAGAGGAGGAACCAGTCTGGTACAGTCATTCAGTAATGGAGACAGAGAGGAGGAACCAGTCTGGTACAGTAATTCAGTAATGGAGTGTACAGTCATTCAGTAATAGAGACAGAGAGGAGGAACCAGTCTGGTACAGTCATTCAGTAATGGTGTCAGAGAGGAGGAACCAGTCTGGTACAGTCATTCAGTAATGGACTCAGAGAGGAGGAACCAGTCTGGTACAGTAATTCAGTAATAGAGACAGAGAGGAGGAACCAGTCTGGTACAGTAATTCAGTAATGGAGTCAGAGAGGAGGAACCAGTCTGGTACAGTCATTCAGTAATGGAGTCAGAGAGGAGGAACCAGTCTGGTACAGTAATTCAGTAATGGTGTCAGAGAGGAGGAACCAGTCTGGTACAGTCATTCAGTAATGGAGACAGAGAAGAGGAACCAGTCTGGTACAGTAATTCAGTAATGGAGACAGAGAGGAGGAACCAGTCTGGTACAGTCATTCAGTAATGGAGACAGAGAGGAGGAACCAGTCTGGTACAGTAATTCAGTAATGGAGTGTACAGTCATTCAGTAATAGAGACAGAGAGGAGGAACCAGTCTGGTACAGTCATTCAGTAATGGTGTCAGAGAGGAGGAACCAGTCTGGTACAGTCATTCAGTAATGGACTCAGAGAGGAGGAACCAGTCTGGTACAGTCATTCAGTAATGGAGACAGAGAGGAGGAACCAGTCTGGTACAGTAATTCAGTAATGGAGACAGAGAGGAGGAACCGGTCTGGTACAGTAATTCAGTAATGGAGTCAGAGAGGAGGAACCGGTCTGGTATAGTCATTCAGTAATAGAGTCAGAGAGGAGGAACCGGTCTGGTACAGTAATTCAGTAATGGTGTCAGAGAGGAGGAACCAGTCTGGTACAGTAATTCAGTAATGGAGACAGAGAGGAGGAACCAGTCTGGTACAGTCATTCAGTAATGGAGTCAGAGAGGAGGAACCAGTCCGGTACAGTAATTCAGTAATGGAGTCAGAGAGGAGGAACCAGTCTGGTACAGTAATTCAGTAATGGTGTCAGAGAGGAGGAACCAGTCTGGTACAGTAATTCAGTAATGGAGACAGAGAGGAGGAACCGGTCTGGTACAGTAATTCAGTAATGGAGTCAGAGAGCAGGAACCGGTCTGGTATAGTCATTCAGTAATAGAGTCAGAGAGGAGGAACCGGTCTGGTACAGTAATTCAGTAATGGTGTCAGAGAGGAGGAACCAGTCTGGTACAGTAATTCAGTAATGGAGACAGAGAGGAGGAACCAGTCTGGTACAGTCATTCAGTAATGGAGACAGAGAGGAGGAACCAGTCTGGTACAGTAATTCAGTAATAGAGACAGAGAGGAGGAACCAGTCTTGTACAGTAATTCAGTAATGGAGACAGAGAGGAGGAACCAGTCTGGTACAGTCATTCAGTAATGGAGACAGAGAGGAGGAACCAGTCTGGTACAGTAATTCAGTAATGGAGACAGAGAGGAGGAACCAGTCTGGTACAGTAATTCAGTAATGGAGACAGAGAGGAGGAACCAGTCTGGTACAGTAATTCAGTAATGGAGTCAGAGAGGAGGAACCAGTCTGGTACAGTAATTCAGTAATAGAGACAGAGAGGAGGAACCAGTCTTGTACAGTAATTCAGTAATGGACACAGAGAGGAGGAACCAGTCTGGTACAGTCATTCAGTAATGGAGACAGAGAGGAGGAACCAGTCTGGTACAGTCATTCAGTAATGGAGACAGAGAGGAGGAACCAGTCTGGTACATTCATTCAGTAATGGAGACAGAGAGGAGGAACCAGTCTGGTACAGTAATTCAGTAATGGAGACAGAGAGGAGGAACCAGTCTGGTACAGTAATTCAGTAATGGAGACAGAGAGGAGGAACCAGTCTGGTACAGTAATTCAGTAATGGAGACAGAGAGGAGGAACCAGTCTGGTACAGTAATTCAGTAATGGAGACAGAGAGGAGGAACCGGTCTGGTACAGTAATTCAGTAATGGAGTCAGAGAGGAGGAACCGGTCTGGTACAGTAATTCAGTAATAGAGACAGAGAGGAGGAACTGGTCTGGTACAGTAATTCAGTAATGGTGTCAGAGAGGAGGAACCAGTCTGGTACAGTAATTCAGTAATGGAGACAGAGAGGAGGAACCAGTCTGGTACAGAAATTCAGTAATGGAGACAGAGAGGAGGAACCAGTCAGGTACAGTAATTCAGTAATGGAGACAGAGAGGAGGAACCAGTCTGGTACAGTCATTCAGTAATGGAGACAGAGAGGAGGAACCAGTCTGGTACAGTCATTCAGTAATGGAGACAGAGAGGAGGAACCAGTCTGGTACAGTCATTCAGTAATGGAGACAGAGAGGAGGAACCAGTCTGGTACAGTTATTCAGTAATGGAGACAGAGAGGAGGAACCAGTCTGGTACAGTCAGTCAGTAATGGAGACAGAGAGGAGGAACCAGTCTGGTACAGTCATTCAGTAATGGAGACAGAGAGGAGGAACCAGTCTGGTACAGTTATTCAGTAATGGAGACAGAGAGGAGGAACCAGTCTGGTACAGTCAGTCAGTAATGGAGACAGAGAGGAGAAACCAGTCTGGTACAGTAATTCAGTAATGGAGACAGAGAGGAGGAACCAGTCTGGTACAGTAATTCAGTAATGGAGACAGAGAGGAGGAACCAGTCTGGTACAGTAATTCAGTAATGGAATCAGAGAGGAGGAACCAGTCTGGTACAGTAATTCAGTAATGGAATCAGAGAGGAGGAACCAGTCTGGTACAGTCATTCAGTAATGGAATCAGAGAGGAGGAACCAGTCTGGTACAGTAATTCAGTAATGGAGACAGAGAGGAGGAACCAGTCTGGTACAGTAATTCAGTAATGGAATCAGAGAGGAGGAACCAGTCTGGTACAGTAATTCAGTAATGGAATCAGAGAGGAGGAACCAGTCTGGTACAGTAATTCAGTAATGGAATCAGAGAGGAGGAACCAGTCTGGTACAGTAATTCAGTAATGGAGACAGAGAGGAGGAACCAGTCTGGTACAGTCATTCAGTAATGGAATCAGAGAGGAGGAACCAGTCTGGTACAGTAATTCAGTAATGGAGACAGAGAGGAGGAACCAGTCTGGTACAGTCATTCAGTAATGGAGACAGAGAGGAGGAACCAGTCTGGTACAGTAATTCAGTAATGGAGTCAGAGAGGAGGAACCAGTCTGGTACAGTCATTCAGTAATGGAGACAGAGAGGAGGAACCAGTCTGGTACAGTAATTCAGTAATGGAGTCAGAGAGGAGGAACCAGTCTGGTACAGTCATTCAGTAATGGAGTCAGAGAGGAGGAACCAGTCTGGTACAGTCATTCAGTAATGGAGACAGAGAGGAGGAACCAGTCTGGTACAGTAATTCAGTAATGGAGTCAGAGAGGAGGAACCAGTCTGGTACAGTCATTCAGTAATGGAGTCAGAGAGGAGGAACCAGTCTGGTACAGTCATTCAGTAATGGAGTGAGAGAGGAGGAACCAGTCTGGTACAGTAATTCAGTAATGGAGTCAGAGAGGAGGAACCTGTCTGGTACAGTCATTCAGTAATGGAGACAGAGAGGAGGAACCAGTCTGGTACAGTAATTCAGTAATGGAGTCAGAGAGGAGGAACCAGTCTGGTACAGTAATTCAGTGATGGCTGCTCATGATCTTCGTCATCATCAAGGAAAAATCCAGCAAACCAACCAGATCACTTTTACTATCAGTACATTCAACTGAAAGAAGCCATAAAGAAAACAGTCAACAATAAAACCTTCATAACCACAATATTCTACCATTATATTTACATTTACATTATATGGCCAAAAGTATGTGTACACATCTTTTTAATTATTCAGTTCAGGTGTTTCAGCCACACCCACTGCTAACAGGTGTAAACAATCAATTCTATAAAATGAAATATTTGTTTCTAACACAGGATGTTTTTAAATACAGATTAAGAAAAGATCCATTTCACTTGGATTATTTATAAATTTAGGATCTATAATTTGATGATATATGTTTTCTGGTCTATACTAATGCTTATATATTTAGACTGAATTCAGTAATGATCGTAGATCATTTGTTTAATGTGCTTTATCATGAACATATTTTGCTAATTAATTATGTTTTTATACCTGAAGCACTTTCACTTTGATCCTGAATGTGCAGTTAGTCGAGGCTCTCACAAGAAAATAATGATTCCTTTCAGCTGCTCCTGTTAGAGGTCACCACAACTGATCATTCATCCTCATATTTAATATGTTAAGTTTTTACGCAGGATGCCTTTCCTGACACAGCCAACCTATTTAGCCATGCTTGCACTACCCCTCACACCAGCACCAAAACACAACCACACCCTCATTATTACCATTTTATACCTAGTAATAAGAAGTGTGAAATATCTAAAAGAAACCAGAGACCTGAGATCAGCCACATCATCTTATTTTATTTGTACTTTGTTGATTTTACTGTTTCACAGAGATTCATCCACACTGATTGTAGACTGTAGTGACACTGTAGATGATGAAGTTCCTCTAGAACTGAGAGAATGAAGAGTGGATCATTGTTCTCTCTGCAGGTTGTGGGATTGTGGTGTATCAGATGAAGGTTGTTCTGCTCTGGCTTCAGCTCTGAGATCAAACCCCTCACACCTGAGAGAACTCAATCTGTCTCTAAATAAACTAGGAGATTCAGGAGTGAAGCGTCTCTGTGCTGTACTGGAGAATCCTCACTGTAAACTGGAGATACTGAGGTAAGATCATCTCTCTGAGAATCACACATGAGCTGCTCCTCACTAACTCATCTTCTCTAATAGTGAGACTGAAACAGAGGATTTAGGTTTGAATGGAAGTCGTGTCTTTACTAAATAAAGAGAGGAAATGATCTATAAAATAAACCTGTAACAATACTGAGTCCTTCAGTCTAAGAGGAGGAATTACTTCTGATTCATGTTTTACTGCTATTACACCAGATCAGAACATCTACAACCCCAAATCAGAAAAAGCTGGGACAGAATGGAAAATGCCTTTGTAGTGTGTGCAGCACACCGACACGCCCATACCATGACAGACCCTGGAATGCTGATTAATCTGACCACAATACACGTTTCCACCGTGTGATGGTCTATCCTAGATGCCTCCGAGCCCAGAGAAGTCAACACTGCTTCTGGACATGGTTGACATAAGGCTTTTTTTTTACACAGTAAAAACTCTGCTGTGCTAAGTTTCACTGAGATAATCTGTCACCAACTCTCGACTCCGAAGCATCCACGTCCTCCATGAATGGTCGTGACAGATCCGGATGGTTCAGAACTCTTTAATGCTTCAAACTCCCTCACTGCTGCTTCGGTCCACAGTAGTTTCTTACTGTTGCCTATTTGACTGAACCCTCTAATGTAATGTCGATAGAAGTTGGCAAACCCCAGGAATATTTGTAATTCCTTGACTGTCAGAGGTTTAGGCCACTAAACTACTGCCTCCACCTTATTTTGATCCATGTGAACAGGCTGTACGGCATCACAGAATACTCATACTGCCTCCTAGTGGTCACAAAAGCAGTTTTCCATTCGTCCCCCTTCCTGATACAAATCAAATTATAGGTGCTCCATAAGTCCAACTTAATGAAAATGGTTGCCTTCCTCAACTGTTCTAAAGCAGATCAAACTAAAGGGAGTGGATAAGGATATACTTTATAAGTATCACCGACCATCTTGGTCTTTGTTTTGACCATGTGCATGGTGAAAAACATCAACTCAGTGTGGTTACTACAAAGTTCATTACCTCAAAGTCATGATGTGGAGAATGAACCGATGGAGATCGGGAAAATGGGGCTGAGCCCAGAGTAGTGCCAGCACCGGATTTGAGACGGTGGCAAAAATAGATCTGGCAATAATAGTGCCACTTTACTTTTGGAAAAGACTTCCCTCAGGTGTCATAATCACTAGAAATATTCAAATCATTTAAACTCTCAAAAGAAGTTAAGGAGCTGACTGTTTCCGTGACTGTATGCAGGTTAACCTTATCAGTGTACTTGGTGTGGGGTTGATGCTTCCACAACCACGGGTAGCCCAGGAAAACAGGGTTCCTAGGAGAGTCAATGACAAAAAGTTATTTTTTCAACATGAAATAGTCTGATGCACATGGTGAGTTCAACTGTGGTTTCAGTGATGCTTCCCTCCCCCAGGGGATGGTCATCCATGGCTCGTAGTCACAGAGGTGTTGTCAACTGCTTCAGCTCGACGTGGTGTTTTGCCACAGTTCCTCGGTCCATGAAGTTGCCAGCCACCCCCGAAACTATGAGCACTGAAATAGAGAAATAACCGACTCTAAACAGAAGCTGGATTTGTTTAGGGGATGAATTACGGGTTTCACCTCCCACGTCCTAGCAGAGCCAGGCAGAGACAGGTAGTCCGCAAATGACCCGCTAGCCCGCAATAAAGACAAAGTGTTTCTCAAATCCGGTGCTGGCGCTCCTCTGGGCTCAGCCCCATTTTCCCGATCTCCATCGGTTCATTCTCCACATCATGACTTTGTGGTAATGAACTTTGTAGTAACCACACTGAGTTGACGTTTTTCACCAAGCACATGGTCAAAACAAAGACCAGGGTCTTTAAAGAGTCCAAGATGGTCGATGATTAGGAATAGCTGAGCCACCAGCCAGCTAGTAATCAGGTTTATGATTATAAAAATTAAAGATCTGATCATTGTTCTCTCTGCAGGTTAAATTGTTGTGATGTATCAGATGAAGGTTGTTCTGCTCTGGCTTCAGCTCTGAGATCAAACCCCTCACACCTGAGAGAACTTTATCTGTCTAAATATAATACAACAGAATCAGGAATGAAGCTTCTCTCTAATCTGAAGGATGATGAATGTTTCAGACTGGAGGTTCTGGGGTAAGTAACAACTATTTAAGAGAATCCAGTTCAGAAATAAAATGTTCTAGTTAAATCCACTTTGCACTGATCAGAGTTCTGTAACATAAACACCGAATTTATTATATTTATAGGGCGTCACTAAAAAATAAAAAAATAGTCCTATATTAGGTCACTACATATGATGAAGTAGAGTAGGTCTACCTTTTTGATGCGTTCCATTGTTTAAAATAAAGTTCCATGCTGTTCATACCATTGGATATGTCAATCCATTTATTCTCCATCTCCAAAGTACAAACATAGTTTATATTAGTGCTGACACAAACAAATGCTGTAAACCCACTGTATTACAACTTCGCACTTGGTTCTCATTACGATCCGATCCGATACGTTTTATACGTTCCTATACGTTAAGTTTCATATGGTCAAAATACAGTTGACTTCCTACTCTGTTTTCCCCTGCTAGCACCTTAGAACCACTTTTATTAATTATGTGCCACCTAGTGGCCAAACTAAACATAACTATTCAATCAATACAAATGGCTCTTACAATCACCATCAACATGTAAAAACGTTTGTCTGACTTTGTAAACTCCAAAACTATTGGCGCCCTTAATAGAGGTGGTTAAAAAGTCATATATCTATGTAGCTCAATCACAGACTAAAATTACAAGAGAAATCAAACCTTTTAATTCAAGTACAATTGTTCCAAGAAGATAAACAAGATAGTCACCCCCCCCCCCCCATTAAGTACTTTGGTAACACAGTAGAGTCTTCTTCTACAATGCTTGATAAGACTTAAACCTACATTATTGCCAAAAAAAAATCTACATCTGTCTATTCAGACCATAGAACTTCTTTCTAGTCCATGTTCCAGTGGTGTCTAGTGTTTGTGATTTGTTAAGAAAAGTGTTTCATATTTCTAGTGTCCAACCTGTTGTTCTTCACACCCTGATGCTCTGTGATGAACCCAAATACATTCAAATAAATATTAAACTCTTCTGATCAGTGATATTGTGTTTATTTATTGCTTATATCAGCACAACACCAAACACCAATACTGAGCAGAAAATGTGTTAATATAAAAGTGTTAATAAATATAAAGATGTTAATAAATATAAACATGATTCTTAGCATGAAAAATGACATTTAGCTAAACAAAACTGTTAATACACAAAAGCATCAAAAATATTTAGTTAAACATGACAGTGAGAAGAAGAGAGAACATGTGAGGTGATGAACTACAGATCAACCGTTCCATCATGTTTCCATCATTAAATATGAGAACACAGGATTGTTACTAATTTATTCTTTTATTATTTTCAGGTTTTGGTGATAAACTCAGATGAAGACGGAGATTAAAAGCAGCGATTATTTCTGACCACAGATGTGATTTACAGATGTGATTAAAGCATCTGTACAGGATGTGGATGAGAAAATGAAACTGTGCAGAATTCAGACATCATGACACGAGTGAGAAACTGTAGAAAAGGTTTTAATCACAAGAAGAAAGTGTTTATGATGCTGAATAGATTGTTATTATGATCAGACTCTGGAGACACAGCGCTCGTCCTGTACATTCAACATCTAATTCACTCAGATCAGTCACAGATTCATCTGATATTATTAAACCACATTCTGATTTTAATCATGTGTACAGTTATATCAATGAAATCATTATTAATTATTGATTTGTATTGAATCCTGGTGTATATTAATGTGTATAAAACAATAAAACTTTATTATATCAGCATCTGTTGTTTGTATGTTGTGTAAAGTGTGAAGCACAAATGTATGGACACGTTTTGTGTTGGAAATGTTCCTGAATTCTAGAGAACAATAATCCATTAAACATGAGTAAGAGAGGCGACCAAGAGACCAGAAGCAGGAACAAGACAGTAAAGAACTGTAGCACAAGATTATTATTATTATTATTATTATTATATCCAGCTGTAACAGTGTTTATATTTAATATAACAGATTATTATTATTATTATTATTATATCCAGCAGTAAGTGTTTATATTTAATATAACAGATTATTATTATTATTATTGTTATTATTATATCCAGCTGTAACAAAGTGTTTATATTTAATCTAACAGATTATTAGAGCTTTACAAACACAAACACGCAGCTACAAACCTACAAGATCAACATTTCATTACACTGAACATTTTTATTAATAGCTGATATTGACTCATTAAATACATTTTAGATTTAAATATCTGTAATGTGTTTATATATTTATTCTAAGTTTGTGCTAAATATTCAGTTTGATCAAAAATCATCTGACAGGAATTAATTTTATCTCATTTTTATCATAAATCATGATAAATCCTCACAAATACTAGAGCTTATACACTTTTATGTATAAACAGAGTAAAAATAAATACCTCACATTCCTTCTACATCCTGAAGTAAAAATGTAAATAAACTGAGGTAATAAATTTATAATGAATTAACTAAGTCATTACATTAGATTTAATTATACATTATATTTTTAATCTTCTGGTAAAGCAGAGTAGTTTATCACAAATTAGTTCTTTTTCCACATTGAAAAGCTTTGGAGTCGAATTGATCCCTAAATGAATCGATTAATGAATCAAACGCCTAAAAAGATTGGGAGTCGATTCCAGAGAGTCGTTTTAAAGCTTCTTGTGCTGAACTGTACAGCTGTTTGTCCCAACGAGTCAGAATAATGTGTGAATATTTTACATTCAATTCTGACAATAAATCCTAATAAATGAAGATATAGAGACATGAGTATCCAAGTTTTAATCATGTCAGACTTGATGTCTGTAATCAGATTAAAAATGTTTTTTTATTTAGTTTTCTTGTTAAAAATCTACCAAAGTAAAACTATAAAAATGATAAATGTTATGATTGAGTACAACCCTGAATAACGTTATTAGTAACTTTGTGGAGAACGACAGAATTAATTTTGTCTGATATTAAAATTGTTATTCACGTAACCTGTGAATAACAGAGAGCCCGTGCGTCTGGGCGCGTGGCTTTTTAAACTAAACTAGGTTCCTCCTCCTTCACTGCTGGTGGAGCCAATGAAACGTGCTAAAAAGGCCCAGGCTCCGCCCACCCCCCTTGGTGGGGGTTTGGAGGAACTCCATCAAGAGATCCATCAAGAAAATGTCGTAAAACTGGGAAAATGCCGTAAAACTTCCCATATTGAATTTATGTTTTTATGTTCCAAAAATCCTAACCAGCCCCCCTTGAAAGCATCTTAATGCTTTCACATTAACTTTTAACTATAGGTTAGGTGTTTCTAGATTCCAGGAGAAAAGGATAGCCGTCAGCAACCCCCAATTTAACCCCTTCTGACTACATGGCCACTGGGCTGAATTTTTACAATATAAAGGTATCTAAAAAATAAAAGGCTGCCAGTTAAACTAAAGGAACCGTACCTATCGCAACAGCTCCTACCCCTAAACCAAACAAACAAACAAAAAATAAAATAAGAATAGGAAAACAAAATAAAGCAATTTAAAAATAGGCAATCAAAAACTAGAAAAATAAAAACAATGGGTGCGTAGCTTCTACAGGAAGTCCGTTCAGGTTGTCCTCCACCAGACGGAGCTGCAGATATTCAGAAGGGGCCCATAGCTCCTGTTTCTCTGCATGACTCCTACTGTCTCATGGATTCTCCCCTGTCGGTCTTACCTGTTTCCGCAGCGGCACAAACATTTAAACGACGAAACACAGAGAATATCCCTCCTAGAAATAGCAGAGTACCAAACACATATACATTGTAAACAATCCTGAGCTAACCCCTTATGTTTTGTAGCTAAACTATGTGTGTTGCACTTAACTAGTGTTTTCAAAGATGGTCTACGTGTCTGCGAACTATATGTTTATGTTTTTCTCTCCTAGTCTAACTAAATCCTCCCCCATCTTCTTGTTCCGTTCCGTTGACTCCACTGGACTCTCCTTCCACATAGTCGGTCTTGTCGGGCTTTCTGCTGTGTTTTGTTCCCTGTAGGCAGGTCCAGTTGGTGGTACTTCTGTCCTTTGGAGTGGGTCTTCCAGTCCCCTCAGAGTCTGCCTCTGTCCGTCCTTCCAAGTGTCCTTCCTTCATCGTGGTGTGTGATCGGTAGCGCTGGTCCTCTCTCCTCATCTTGTCTGGTCGGTTTTGCCTTTAATTAAGCAGAGTAAGTAGCACTTGTACTGCTCGAAGTGGGTCTTCCGGCCCACCTTCAAGGGTATCCTCCTCATCATCATCTACATGATATTTAGACAAATCAGCCAACACCATCTGGATAACTGGTGGATCCTGCCCCCCTCTGCTTCCTCTACACACTACTTCTATCACAAACTTTTATATTAATACCCTGATGCACGGGATACCACAACAACAACATATCACTAAAATTACCAATACTACACATACTGACATCACCAAACTCGTAATAACTTCCTTCCATGGCCCAAACTTCCTTTCTAGCCACTTAACCCATTCATTGTTTATCCCTGAATTTCCCTTCCATTCTCGTGACAAAGCCCTCTATCATTCCAAAGCTCGTGTCACACTACCATCGGGTGCAGTATTATTAGGGATGAAGGTGCAACACGATGAACCCACAATCTGGCAAACTCCACCTTTCTCTGCCAACAACATGTCTAACGCCATTCTATTCTGTATGGTCATAAGTGAAGTCTGGTCTAGCTGGTCTCTCAGTCCCTCGATGGCCTGAACACTGAAATTAACAAATCTCTGCTGATTGTAATAGAGATAGTTTATCCAGTCTACATTCTTGTTGATAGTTACCCACCAAAAGAGTGCACTTTCAAACCCTGCAGCAATCTGGTTCCTAGCCTTAAATTCATCTGGGACCCCCCTTGGGACTCCTATACCATCAATCCACACGGTCTTGTCGAAGGATCCGCCAGGTTTGGCCTCTCGGGTGTCTCTTCGATGGCTGTGGTGATTGGTCAGGACGTCCGCGGCATCCTCCACTCCGTGCTGCTTGTAGATTCTGAAAGGCATAATCAAAAAGACCAACGCACACTCCCCAGACCAATTCCCATGCAACCTTCGCCGGATTCTCATATCTCCACACAACCATACTAAATCCGCCCTACTGAATTTTTGTGCATTCAGCTGGCTGTCTGTATAATTCCCATCACTATCCAGGATAATGGTTTCCTTACACCATCCTTCTGAAAAATGTCCCCTGTTTATCGGTCCTTTCTTTATTTTCAAAACACCGCCATCAATCCCCACAATATAACAACATTGTCTGGACTTGTTCCAACCTGCTGCAGTCGTATTGTCGAACTGCCAAACTACTTTGTCCCTTAAGACAACTCAATTCCACTTTACACAATTCCTTCCATTTTAACTTGCTTTTTACTTCCATTCTAACTTGCTTTTTACTTCCATTCTAACTTACTTTTAAATCTTTCAGCTGAAACCATCTTCTTTCTTAAAACTCACTCTTCTCTACCTACATTGCAAAATGTAAAACAGCATTTTGCCATAGTTTTCAAAATAAATATAACACTAATGCATGTACATATAATTTCAATTTTAACATGCACTTGTTTTTTAGCAAACTTTCCCTTACTTTTACCCATTGTACTGCTTAAGTTCACCTGGACAGATTATTAAAAATAGTTTATGTGTAACACTTGGAACAAAGACACACAAGTACAACACAAACAATACCTTACACCCCCTTCTTATTTCAACAAACACATACGTTATCTCATACAACACATAGACACATACTAAATATAAATCCAATATATTCTTCAATCCAGTCACCAATCCCCAATTTTTATATATCTATGTACAGTTGGTTTTTGTATTGTTTATTAGTTGGATGCAACTTGTCCTCTCCTTCTGAGAGGCTAGTGCACTATTCACAACATTACAGACACATCTGTCCGCACCAGGTTTCTTACGCTAAAATCTCGGTTAAAAACTTCGAAATGCCCAATTTTCTTCCTGGAATAAACCACCTGTTTATTCTGAATAAACCTCTTGTTTATTCTGAATAAGCCTCATGTTTATTCTTCCGATTTACAACTCTCTATGTAAATCCAACTTACACCTCACTGTGTAAGTTCTTAAGTCCCCAGCCAACAATAAAGAATACTAAAACATTAGCACAAGCATCGAATATTAACAATTACCAATTAACAATTTCCAAAAAATATTACCAATTAAATTGAATCTTACCGGAGTCCGTGCAAGCAATTATATTTAATCTCCTGAGACCCGAGCTTTGATTTTTTCAATGCATTTTTTCTATTCCTTTTGTTTTTAACCTTATTAGTTGGGCGGCACGGTGGCTCAGTGGGTAGCACCGTCGCACACTGTCACAGCAAGAAGGTCCCGGGCCCGATCCCCAGACGGGGCAGCCCGGGTCCCCCCTCCGCGGAGCCCGCATGTTGTCGTGTGGGTTTCCCCCGGGTGTTCCGGTTTCCTCCCACAGTCCAAAGACATGCAAGTGAGGCGAACCGAAGGCACTGAACTGTCCATGACATGAACTGTCATAAATGCAACCAAAGTGCAAAACATAATGTCAAAATCTCAATAAAGAAACAAATAAACTTTATCAGTGTTCTAGTACTTTTGCTACCACTAGATGGCAGACAAAAGTGTCCACTAATGGGGACAATCGGTCTAAGTTTAGCAGGTCAAGGAATAAGGCATAACAAAGCCAAAATGTAATGTCCTCATATGTGACCGCGGGGTCGCAAAAGGTTAATCTCACCTGAGTCCGTGCAAGCAGCAGCGCTGGGAGATACTACAGGTTGCTACAACTCCCTTTTCTCTAAACAGGAGGTAAGGCTGAAGATTACCTTCACCAGGCGTCCCTGAATCTGCATGCATATCCGTAGGTCTGCCAGTCCAGCTGCCCCAGCACAATGTATCACAGGGTTTAATGCACAAAGCAGCATATTACTTAACTAAGTAATATTAAACATAAACTCAATTTAAACATAAAATCTCATAAACTCAATTTAAACATAAAATCTCATTCCTGCCATTATACTCCCCCCTGTTTTTCAAATTTTACAATAAAATCTTGAAAATAAAACATTAAATAAACCTAAATGAGATCAGTGTGGAGACTCATGTGGAGATCATATGCAGAGACCGACCTCTCTTAACCTCTTTCCACCAGATGTGGGCAACTGAAGCAAAATAATTAAAAAATTGATGGCAACCAAGCATTAAATCTGCATTTTTCCTGTGTCCAATTAGAATTTTGTCCATTAAATATTTTCGATCCATGTCTTTGTAGAGTTGTCCAAACAGAATTTCATACGGCCTAAAGGCAATTTTTGATGTTTATCTCATGCTCATCTGTATGAGAATTATTAAAAGGGCCTTATTTTCAGTGCTTGGTGCCGATTTCCCTCTTCACAGCTCCTCCAGTAGCTGGGTAATAGACACAATGTTGTCTCAGTTCAAAAGATTATTAGAGACAGGATGTCTAGGAGCCCTTGTTGCATTTGGCAGGTTTTTATTATCTAGATTTGTATAGATTGTTTTATTATGTCCCCCCTGTTTGACACATGGTTCTACTCATGGGTCAATTTGGTATGGTATAGTATTTTAGGAAGACATGGTTTGCCCACTGGACATCTCCAAACATCAGGAGACACACAATCAGAACCTTCTAAACGTGTTTATCCTGTTGGAAAGCGCAGAATTTTAAAGTTAGTTCGATCAAAGTCTGGTGTTAGCTGGACCTGTAAACAAATAATGTCGTTAGTGAGCAGTGGACGGTGTACAACAGCTTTGTCGGCAGTGTCAACTCTGGCATTGTCCTTTCCAATTCAGCATTCCTATCAGGCCCAGAAAAAATAGATAGAGTAATACAGTCATGATGTTCACCATCTCCTGCAATTAGTAAAAAGTGGTAGGATTAAGTACATTACAGCATTTGATAATAATGTTCAATTTCAGAAGTACACTGTAGTATTTATTTAATCATTAACTTGCTATGTGAGATGTTTTCCTTTCAGTTATAGAACATAATTTGGCACTAACCGAGTTAGATAAGCATAGCACTAATAGTCAAACATCACACTATGTTTTCCTGAATACCTTAGTGGGTAGCTCCTAAGAGTACTAAAAATCGAAATCCCTATACGCCTTCAGTCGCCCTCCTTGATATAATTTCTCCTGCTGTGCCCCAACTTCTCCCTGCTGGTGTTCCAAGATTTTTAATCTCTGTGCAGCTGGAGGAACAGGCTCACTTGAAATTGGATACAATCCCCTAGTTACCCAACTATGAAATAACTTTTTATATTTCTCCCCTTCCTTGTCTCTACCTTTTGCTGGTGTGGTATATTTGATCCTATTGATAACTACCTGCTGCAATTGTCCTGCTGTTAGATCTCCCATTTTCAAAGACACAGAGATGGGGAGTCGCATATAATGTCAGTCACTCGTGATGTCCCTTTAGCTCCGCCCCTTGAGGGTCGTCCAGGGTTCCCAGTGAGATTTCCCCAATTCACTACCAACTACAGAGGGGAGCACATACTGTATTAACACTACAATGGAGGCCTTAAACCTTTTGGATCACGTAGACACGTGTTTCCTAACTCCACAACCCCCACACTAGGGCTGGACGACATGGTCAAAATCTATATTATGATACAACTCCTAATTTCGGTCGACACGACACAATTCCGATATCGATATGAACAACACAAACTCCAGAAAAACCGCCAAAAACCTCAATACTGAAAGGCCTCACCTGCAAACCTCTGAACCCTGCAACAGTCTATGAAATCTCACCCTTTACAACTACACAATGTTTTAGAAACAGTAATAATAAATTAGCTTTTACCTTTAACTTGTATTCAACGACATCATTCTCAATTGAACATAAGCTTTGACAATATATAATCCAATATATTAACATATGTCTTAATCAGAGGTGGAAGGAGTACCAAAAAGTTGTATTCAAGTATAAGTACTATTACTTTAATGAATTTTTACTTAATTACGAGTAAAGTTACTACTCTAAAAATCTACTCAAGTAAAAAGTAGAAAGTAACTCATTTAAAATGTACTCACAGTAAACAGCAGGGGGTCTCTTCGGTGTAATGACAACAGGAGTGGATATAAATCTCACAATAGTTGTTTTTAATTCAAATGTAATAGAAGAAACATGTTGATACAACATTTGTGCTTGTAACTTTGTGATCATTGGTATTCCTGGGTGAGGTAGGCTATTGGTTAAAGTATATTATTTGCTGTAACTTGTTTTAGAATAACTTGTCTTAGAATTTATCTCTGCAACTTTGATTATTAACTTGCTTAACTGTGGCTGCATTAATCTGTGTGCATTAATCTGTGTTCTGCTGATTGGTTAAAGTGGTTTCAGGTGATTGTTGTTAGGCCTGTTGTTAGAGGCCTAGGTGTGAATTGAGGGGCAGGGCTAAGCTTAGTATAAAATTAAAGCTCCTGGTCGTCTCTATCACTAGGTTTTAATATCTGTCTGAATTGTTTAACCTATCTAACTTTTTTTTACTACTAATCTAAACTAACTTGGGTAAGTACTATCAGTCTCTGACATTGTTTAATCTATCTACTTTTCTCAGCATGTGCTACTCAAACATCCCTGTGCTTATATCTCACAGACCCTGCAGACATCAGAGGGCACATTATAGAAACAGCAACGCCAGCAACCTCATCTACCCCCAACTGTTGCAACAGTCTCAAACAGTGGTGGTAGGTGGGGTCTGGAATTGTCAATCAGCCGTCCAAAAAGCTGACTTCATCTCAGCTTTTGCACTTTCTCACAGCCTTGACTTCCTGGCACTGACTGAGACGTGGATCACCACTGAGAACTCAGCAACACCAGCAGCCTTATCCTCTGCCTACACCTTCTCTCATACACCAAGAGGATCTGGTAGGGGTGGAGGTACAGGTCTGCTCCTGACCAAGAAATGGCAATTCACTACTGTGAATATTTCTCACCTTAATATTTCATCTTTTGAATTTCATGCTATTACTGTTACTTTTCCAATTACTCTTCATATCATTGTCATTTACAGACCACCTGGCACACTGGGAGACTTCATAGGAGAGCTGAATGTTCTTCTGAGTTTCTTCCCTTCAGATGGAACTCCTCTGACTCTTCTTGGTGACTTTAATCTCCCTACACTTCAGTCCTCCTGTCTTCTTCCTCTTTTTTCATCTTTCGACCTCCTCTTTAATCACAGCCCTCCGACACACAAAGGAGGCAATCTTCTGGACCTGGTCTTCAGCCGTCCAGCTTCTGTTCTGGACCTCACTGTCACCCCACTGCACCTCTCCGATCATCACTTTGTGTCCTTCTCTCTCTGTCTCCCAACTCTTCCTACCTCCAACCACACTTTCACCCTTACAACACGCCCCAATCTTCACTCTTTATCTCCCTCCCTGCTGATCTCCAACATCCTAACTTCACTACCTAACCCTGACATTCTTGCTACCCTTCCACTCAACTCTGCAACTAATACTCTACTTTCTTCTCTTTCAACATCCCTCGATCAGCTCTGTCCTCCTACCCTCAAACGAGGAAAACCTTCTCACCCTGCTCCTTGGCTTTCAGATGCATTGCGCAGCAACAGAAGAGAATTGAGGGCAGCTGAGAGAAAGTGGAGGAAATCTAAGCTTGGTGTTGATCTACACTCCTACCACGATCTGCTGTCCAGGTTCTCATCTGACGTGACTGCAAAAACATCTTTTTACAAAGCCAAGCTTGAACAATCTGCTGCTGACCCACGTAAGCTTCATGCTATCTTTTCCTCTCTTCTAAACCCTCCTCCCCCTCCCCCATCTGCCTCTCTCACTGCTACTGACTTTTCAACATTCTTTCAGGACAAGATTGACAATCAATCAATCCTTCTCTCCGACTGACCCACTTTCAACTGACCCTCAACCCACCAACACACTCACCGGATTCACCCCACTCACCATGGATGAGGTTACACAGCTCCTCTTATCCAGCAATCCCACCACATGCACACTCGACCCTATACCATCCACCATCCTCAAAGACATCTCACCGGACCTAATCCCCTTCATCACACCCATCATCAACAACTCCCTGACATCAGGTGTTGTCCCCACTGCTTTTAAGAAGGCTCAGGTAATTCCCCTTCTTAAGAAACCTACACTAGACACTACAGACATCAACAACTACAGACCTGTCTCACTCCTCTCTTTTCTATCCAAAATTCTTGAACGTGCTGTCTATAACCAACTATCTGCCTTTCTTACTCAGAATGACCTCCATGATCCGTACCAGTCTGGCTTCAAGGCAGCACATTCTACGGAAACAGCACTTGTAGCTGTTATGGAGAAGCTTCATGCAGCCAAAGCAGCCAAACTGTCATCGGTCCTCATTCTTCTTGACCTCTCTGCAGCCTTCGACACAGTGAATCACAGCATTCTCCTGACCACTCTCTCCAACATTGGAGTAACAGGTTCAGCATGGCAATGGATGGCCTCCTACCTGGAAGGGTGCTCCTACCAAGTGTCATGGAGGGGATTCATATCTACCCCATGCACTCTCTCAACCGGTGTTCCACAGGGCTCTGTACTTGGCCCACTTCTCTTCTCTATCTACACCCGCTCTCTGGGTAAGGTCATAGCCTCCCATGGCTTCTCCTACCACTCCTATGCAGATGACACTCAGCTTGTTCTGTCATTTCCTCCTTCAGACACGCAAGTCTCAGCTCGCATCTCAGCATGTCTGCGAGATATCTCACAATGGATGTCAGCTCATCATCTAAAACTTAATCCCAGCAAGACAGAGATGTTACTCATTCCTGGAGATCAGTCTCCAACCCAGGACCTAGTCATCTCTCTGGATGACTTCCAGATTAGACCATCTGATAAGGTAAGAAGTCTTGGTGTTGTCCTGGATAACCAGCTGACCTTCTCTCCTTATATAGCCAACATGACGAGATCGTGCCGGTTCCTCCTCTACAACATCAGGAAGATTCGTCCATTTCTCTCCAGAGAAGCTACCCAGATTCTGGTGCAATCACTCGTAATCTCTCGGTTGGACTACTGCAACTCACTCCTGGCAGGAGCTCCAATGTCCACTATTAAACCCTTACAGCTCATTCAAAATGCAGCTGCCCGTCTGGTCTTTAACCAGCCTAAACACTGCCACATCACCCCACTGCTGCGTTCTCTTCACTGGCTTCCTGTTGCTGCACGCATTCAGTTTAAAACACTGACGCTCGCCTACAAAGCCAAAAATGGACCAGCCCCAAGCTACCTTCGAGGTCTAATCAAACCCCGCTCTGTACCACGCAACCTCCGAGCCTCTAGTCTCGCCCGACTTGAGCCTCCATCCAGGACTAAAGGAAGACAAGCATCAAGGCTATTCTCTGTTCTAGCGCCCAAATGGTGGAACGAACTTCCTCTGTCTGTCCGAACATCTGAGTCTCTTGCTGTCTTTAAAAAACGATTAAAGACCCACCTTTTTACTAAACACTTAGGCTGATTTGTACTTATTTACTAACACTTTATTCCAATCTTTTCCATTTAAAAAAAAAAAAAAAAGGCACTTTGGTTCTAACAGGTTTTAGCAGATTTGTGTTCTTCGACTGTTGTCTATCTAAACTTAAGGAATGAAATGTTCACTATAGAAGCACTTCTGTAAGTCGCTCTGGATAAGAGCGTCTGCTAAATGCTGAAAATGTAAAATGTAAATTTAAAACAGTTAGGGATGTGTAATGTGTCATTTCAAATGACATAAAACTTTTTCGAACTGCATAACCACTAGCGATGTGTCGCAAAACGATTCGAATCTATGAAACGGCTCTTCAAACTGAAACAAAGGAACCGACTCCTCCGGGAGTCGCCATGCAAATATACGGTTCTTCAACAGGAACTGAGACAAAAGACTCGACTCCCTGTCGCAAAAAGGAACCGAGACAAAAGACTCGACTTCCCGTCGCAAAATTCACTGCAGCAGTTTCCCAGCCGCGATTTCTTTAGCGTTTTTATTTTGCTCAGCAACAGATGTTATCCAAAACGTAGTAACTACCAATACAAAACATTCTTAAGCAAAAGCAAAATTATAGTCTGTGAAATGAGCTTTAAAAACTACTTTGTTACAGTAATCAGTGTAATCAGAGCGGTAACACTGAGCACTGGCTTCGTGTATGAATGCGTATTGATCGGCAAGCAGTGTAGCACTCCCAGAGCCAAGATGGCGGACAGACAGAAAACACATGCGGTGCTCACAGAACCAAAATGGCAGACAGACAGGAAAACACGCTGCGCAAGATGGCGGACAGACAAAGGGTAACGGATAAAGTAAACTGCTCACCTACGGTTTCACCCGCGGTTCGCAGACAAATATATACAGAAAACACAGACAAACAAACTCCTGATGTACTATTTACGAACCGAATTTAGAATTTAGAGTAATCTAATTGACCGGACTCCGCTTCCGAAACAGACAAGTCCAAATTTAGAATAATCTTATTGATCGAATCCCGTTCCCAGAACCGACAGATTCAAGATTAAACGGCACTCCGCTACCAAAACAGACAAGTCCGTATTTAGGAAAATCTTATTGATCGAATCCCGTTCCCAGAACCCACAGATTCTTTCAAGATTTCCAACACTCGAATTAAACGAATTCCGCTCCCAAAACAGACAAATTCGTTAGAATTTATTATACTCGAATTAGGTTCGCTCCGCTTCCGAAACAGACAAGCGTCCTTCACTTCAATTGTGTCCCGGGCCCGGCCCTGCCGAACACATGGCGCCCTCAACAGTTATTCTGACCGGTCTGGTTCGAATTCAGCAATCAGGAAACATACATTTTAGCTCCAGCATATATTCACAGTTTTAAACTATCTAATGATACTTTAGTAATTTAATCAGACACTTACGGATTCTGAGATTCAATTTCACACTCAATACGCTAAATAATAAATGCAGCTAATATATACAGAGAACATCTGTTACCTTGTGTAGACGCGTCTTGTATTGAGTACAAAAGATTCCCAGAATCTCCGGTCTTAGCTCAGTCAGCTGAATCAATTCTGATGCAATTTCAGGCCTCTTGAACCATCCTCGGCTACCATCTGTTACGACGAATCTTTTTCTCGAGAGGCCCTGAAGAAGCAGTCAGAGAGTCCAGAAAGTACTCTTCAAAAACACTTTATTAAGTGTAAGAAATGATCTGTGAAAATATGTCAGAGCTAAGCCGATCGGCGCTTCTTTCTCCAGCAATCTAGGAAATCACCAGCCAAAAAGAGAGCCCCGTGCGTCTGGGCGCGTGGCTTTTTAAACTAAACTAGGTTCCTCCTCCTTCACTGCTGGTGGAGCCAATGAAACGTGCTAAAAAGGCCCAGGCTCCACCCACCCCCCTTGGTGGGGTTTTGGAGGAACTCCATCAAGAGATCCTGGCAGACGCCATTTTGAACAAAGAGCCATGCTGGAAAAATGTCGTAAAACTGGGAAAATGCCATAAAACTTCCCATATTGAATTTATGTTTAATAATGATGTTTAATAATGATGTTATGTTCCAAAAATCCTAACAATAGCCAGCCAAGCTAATACTTAAGAAATGTTTGTTTCCCAATCCGCTTGTTAAGTTTGATGTCACGACCAATGTTAGGACCATTTCCGAAGCCAAACGTAACTTTAATCCCAAACGCAAACAACTATGGCTGAACCTGTGAACCTTTTTACCTTTACTTCTTTCTTTAGTGAGGCACCACTGAGGGTTAAAAAAGGTCTAAACTCTTTCAACTCAAATAGAGTGATGAGTGTAAGTGTTCTTCCGGTGGTATATTCAGGGGTAGAGTCCAGGCATCCATGAAAAAGATGATTTACGAGGTTGAGCTGAGTTAGAAGGTAGGAGGGTTAGCCAGGTTCGCTAATTAGCATTTAAAGATGATAAGTCATGTTCTGACTGAGGTATTTGTATAATAAATGCACAGGACTGCTATAACTTTGGACGTAAATGATGAAAACCTGAATATAAAAGCTTTTGTGGGATTAGTAAAGTTATGTTAGCTAGCTAGCGATTGGCTAATGATCTGCCACTTCGTAGCTAAGAAGTGCTAGCGCTACAGAAATATCTTTAGGCTGCTACTTTAAATACAGCACTGATAAGGTCTTGAAGATGTGTTAGGGACAGCAAGGATTCAATTCTGTTCAATATAGGTGCACGTTGAGGGTCAGTCAGTGAGGTACAGTACCTGCGAGTGCCCAATTGGCAGAGACAAGTGCCCTCATATGGCAGCCTTGTTGATTTGGGTTGAGGAAAACGTGTCCCGCACTGACGTGGAATGCTCGTGGAAGAGGGCAAAGACATCGAAAACGGACAAAATTGCAGCAAAGCGGGTGTCTGAGATGACGCCATCCACAACACGAGGTTAGTAATTAATTTGCAAGTGATGCTGATTTATTTGCTTAACGCTAGGTGGATTAAAGTGTTTTCCCTAACCCGGTCCTAGAGGACCCCTTGCCCTTCACATTTTAGTTTTTACCCTGCTCCCAACACGCCTGATCCAACTAATCAGCTGATTAACAAACCCCTTTTGGAGACGAAGCTGGTATTGTAGAGCAAGAAACTACTAAAATGTGCAGGGGTCCTCCAAGACCACTGGGTTAAAGCCGTTGTGAGAATGAATAGTATTTATTAAACAGTGCTAACATAGTCACATTGTTCTGTGGTACTACTGAAGAATAATAAATTTAAGCTTTATCTTCATATTGACATTTTAGTTGGCCAGACAGAGATCTTTTCTGAATCCTTAAAATATTGTTAATCTGATATACTGCATGAAGAGTGTGGTGTACACTGTGAGTTTAAAAGACGGTTGATAGTATTAGTTATTTTATTTCAGCTGAAATCAAAAGACCTGTCACACAGGAGGACAAAGAATGGGCACTGGCATCTTTGTCACAACTTGGGCATTTCACTGGAATGGGGTGGATTTTGAGTCCTGAACCGCCTCAGGTACGACTTCTGTCTCTTGCACTTTGATTTGCCCACCATGTTTCCAGAAACATCACATATGCTATGTTAAGTCATTAACGATTCGGTCATTATGCAATTTAGTACAATGTCAAGAAGAAATCATTTCAACTACAGATGTAGTTGTACTGTAAACAGTTGTACTGTGTAGTAACCATCACGACATTTGATGGTGTAACCCATATGAAGTATGGCGCTACTAAAATCTCAAGTCATTTAAGAGGTGTAATTACTTGTCGTCCCAAAAGAGGGCGCAGTTGTAGAAAAAGACGTTACTTTTGTTAGTTTTCCTTTTTGGCTTGAGAGATCTTGCAACGTGCTGCAGACCAGCTGAGCAATACAAAAATATTACATAATGGTTCTAAATATTGAATTTTAACAGATATTAGAGCTAATAAACTGTTTTTATAACCAGAATTTCAGCTGTGAACGTGAGGGAGGCAGTTTTCTGTCAAGTAATAAGTGTTTGAAACTCCGGTGAGTGGAAACACAAGTTTTCTGTTCTGATAGCCTAGCTATTTACTGTAATGGGCGAGTACACCTTACTTTTGAGTTCATACGCTTTAAATTAGAAATGGAAGGAATAAAAAAACAATCGGAGTTATGAGAATGTTCTTTATTGCTTGTAGAAATGCTGTAAAAGTATAGCTATGCTAATCGCTAGCTGGTGCTAATCGCTAGTTAGTGGCTGGTTAGTGAGTAGAATTACTAATAGCATGGTGGAGCCTTAAAGGCACAGTGCACATATTCTGTTAAGTCATTTAGTTTGGTTAGCTTGATACATCTTAATTATTTACAGCACAACTGTGCTATGATCGAATATGTTTTGGTTATCAGTAGGGATGTCCCGATCCGATCTCAAAGATCGGGATCAGGGCCGATCAAGGCATTTTTTAACTGATCGGAATCGGCTTTACTAAACCCGATCCTAATCCGATCTTTTGTTTTACGTCAGCATGGCCGCTACTTTAAATTGGAAAGTAAAACAAGTCCAACAGTGAAGTGTAATGTCTGCGATGTGAGCGTTACACAAGGCGGTGGGAGCAGAGCTGCATGTAGAATTTTACTATTTATATAGTGTGTGAGTCAAGGATCACTCCAGTTTACAAAACAACGTAGTGATGCACTCGTTTAAGAAATAAATACACGGTATATTCACATATTGTCGGGAGCAGAACACTTTATTAACTTCTTCTGTTACGGTACCGAATAGCGGACAGCTGAGTCAAGCACGCTTGTCCATGCACTATGGAAGCCCCAAAGGGTCAAAACACTCACTCACTTCGCATAGAAACGTCCATCAAACCATTGTCACAATACAAGCATTTTAAAAACTGGCTTTCCTTCATAACAAAAGAGCCTTTCCATTTTATTTTGGTATTCAGGTTTTACTGTAATGCTTTTAAGTAACTTTTTTTCTTATATTCAAGCATTAAATAGATTTTATTTCTTCAAATGTAAAGTTTAAAGTAAAACTGTAATTATCTCACTCATTTTGATTTGATTTTGTAAAAATACAAAACATTAAGCCAATAGCTTGAATGCATCATTTTTTCCTTCAGCACTGCAGAGCTATTCAGTTATTAAACATACACACTGGATTAATGTGAATCACTGTAATGTACTTGAAGTGTGCACTGTGTGAACAGTATTATCTAGTTCTTATCTAGACAATATCTAGAAAATACAAGTATCGGTTTGAGGTATCGGATCAGGATCAAAATTAATAATCGGGATCGGTATCGGGAACAAAAACGTGATCGGGACATCCCTAGTTATCAGAATGTACATATTAATAGAGTTAGTGATGGTTCAATTCAAATTCATGTTAAAAGGGATAATTAAACATGTTGCAGCTAAAAAGTGGAAAAAGAATAGTAATTCATTAGTCAGTGCTAAAATACCAATACTGGAGTGATGTATGGTAATTCCTTACATGTTGTTGTAATGTATGGATGTTAATTAATCATTTGTAGTCAAGGTACATCCTTAGTGTTGTACATGTTATAAGATGTTTTGAAATGAAGGAAAGAACTTAAGATGTAATTTTAGGGAACATAAAAGAATATGAGCATTCATTGTTCTGCACTATCTGTGTAGATTGTTTTTTCTTAGAGACACAGAAAGACTCGGAGGATTGTGATGGCGAGCCCAGCCCTGTGAAACTGCTGACGGTCAAAGAAGCGGTGTGGCCTATCGTTAAGACCGTTCACAGGAGACAGCGGATTTATCAGAGTTTTGCCCAGCATCAGATAAGAACTTATTCACACTAATTACTCTACCCGGGTAGAACAGCCATATGAAAACACCTTCAATATACATTCAAGGACTAGAATTGAACTTTTGAACCTGTACCTCTTTAAATATAAGGAGTAGTGTTAAATTAAAGCTCTCTTGCACTTAACATAATTTTTTATTTTTAAGAGCTCTATTTTATTTTTTTATTTCTAAGTTTTATGCAGCGCTGTATGTGTTAATTCATTGCTTGTGGAGCAATAAATGTGTTAATTGTTCAACTTCACCTCCTCTCTTAATTTCAAGGTGTATCGCTATTCGAACCTAGTTAAATGTTAGTGCCATTTGTTTTAGGAAGCTTAGGTGCTACAATGGGTTAGTGACCAGCCCAGGTTCTGCCCAAGCTGAGGACAAGGCTCTTTATGTGCTGTCATCGCTTGCTGTCACAGATGATGAGAAGCAGCAGATCGAGGCAGCAACAGTTGGACAAGCAAAGAACCCTTTATGGTAAGAAAGTGCATTAATAAAAACTGCTGTGGCCCTGGGAACTCAATGCACTGCAACATACAGTGTACGCAGATAGTCAAAACACCAATTAAGAATATATCAATTTAGCAACCTATGCACTTCATTTAGAAAACATGCTGCACATTCATATGTTGTGATGTGTTGTCTGAATTTGCTGCAGATTTTCTAAATGCTTTGTGTGGGCTGTCGGGTGGATGTTTTCTTGATTTTCTTGCATTTTATGTCTAGAGTATTTGCATGTTTTCTTAAATCATAATGTATTGAGCTCTTAGCATCACTGTACAAAATAAGATACAAGCTGAAATAATACAAAACTGGGATTTGCAACTTGCCTTTTTTTTTTTTTTTTTAAATAACAGGTCAGCATTTCACAAGAAACGGATCACGGCAAGCAACTTTGGTGTGGTCTTGGCAGCAGTCAAGCGGAAGTCTTACCCCCCTTCCTTATTCAAAACCCTGCTTGGCCATTACAATGTCAAAGACGGATCTAAAGTAAGAAGTGGATAAGTGATTAAACTTATCAGTCTATCTAAGATTAAGTGACATTTTTTGTGTGTTTATTAAAGGCATGTGATTGGGAAATCCTCCATGAGCCAAGGGCAAAGCAGCAGTACACAGAGCGCACTGGTGTTGATATCCAGAAGAGGGGACTGTTCCTGTTTGATAGCGGCCTGCTTGGTGGATCTCCAGATGGGACAGTATCTGGTGATTGCATTATTGAGGTGAAATGTCCATGGTCAGCCAGAACCAAGACTATTCTGCAGGCAGCAGAGAGTCAGGACTTTTTTCTGGAGTTGGAGGAGGTGACTAGTTCCCTAACACTAAAACCAACTCACCACTATTGGCATCAGATCCAGGGCAACCTACACCTGACTAGAGCTAACTGTTGTCATCTGCTTGTATGGACTCCTTTTGACTTTGTGATTCTGCCAGTGCTTATAGACCCAACATGGGTGGTTAACATTGACATCCTGGAAACATTTTATAAAAACTGTTTCCTACCACACATTCTGTCACAGACTTAATTAATTTGAATTTGTAATTTATTGGATGAATTGATTAATTAAATTGATTCATTTATAATTAATAATAAATTATATATTATACAATTTAGATATGTTTTATATATGTTATTACAATTATAATATTTAATAAATAAACTTTAGCACTTCAAAGAAATAATACTTAATAAATAGAGAGAAGAAACATTTTTATCTGGTTTGACTTTTTTTAATATAAGTTGTCTAAACAAACTGAATTATTCAAAACTAACACTGAAAAGACCAGAAAGACACAATTAGTAAATTTATTGAATTTCACAGAGAATGGGTGTTTGCAAATTTGTAAGACACACACATACTTTCAGTATCTTGTTGATATTTTTTCTAAACTGATATGGGATATGGTCCAAAATGCTAAACGACTTCAGCCTCTGAATGGACCGCTCCACATGTATCCTTGCACTGGAGATGAGTCTGTTATTGTTGACTTCCTCCTGCGTAAACTGTCCATTGACAAGGAAAGATGGGATGTTAAGAAGAACTCCCTCTGGTGAAATATCCTGAATTGTGAAGCCCCTGTCTGCCATAACCAAATCACCTGGTTGTAGATGTTGGAGAAGACCACAGTCCACTGTTATTGCTTTGTCTGAGGCACTCCCACCGTACAGGTCACTGGCATAGGTAATCACTCCAATGGGAGACACACCATAGAGCCTTCAGCGTGGTCCTTCCTTTATAATGGCTGTACAAATGACTTTGTGTGTCCGGCCTCTCTGTGTTCGAGTCAGCAACCTCTGTGCAGTCAAGCACTAACCTCTGTGCAGTCAAGCACTATCCTACAGTTTGGAAAAGGTCGGAAGCAGTCTGGCAGTGATGTCTGATTCTTGGCTGTGGAGGGGATGTTGTTCTCAAGTACACCGACATACAAAATGTCATACAGTGCACTAAGGATAGTGGTAAAGATGTTAGGTACTGTCGCTGTGCTACAATTAAACCTTGTTGCAAGGTCTACATGGCCACAATTCAATTAAAGCGTCATTAAGGTAAGGAGTAATTGATCAATTAGGGGCATAATGTGGACAGTCCAATCAGAATGATATTGTAGCTCAAATCTAGAAAGGAGCGATTCCAAAAAAAGGACAGAGGCAGCATCGGGCAATCCAGTGTAATATTGGACCTTGTAAGGATGCTTGGGTGATCGGGAAATAAAAAAAAATGTATATATAAAATATTTATATAATTGCTATATTTGCTTTAACTGGGCAGTAAAGTAAACAACAGAAACACGAAAATGTGTTATATAGCAAGAAGCACCCTATAAAATATAAATATGTCGAGGG